>NC_090444.1:1019234618-1019542285 GCF_031143425.1 Pleurodeles waltl | reverse complement strand
GGACATTGTACATGGCTCTTACCCTCTGTGTATGGCCACTGACTATTCCCTTTGGGTTTCCTTTTTTCAGATCTGTGTACCCCATTCTGGCTTCTGCTATGTGTACTGCTGGCCACCAACTGTCATACGTTGGTTTAAGTCAATGAACATATACGTTGCAATGCTTTGGGAATGGAGTAAGAATATATGTTTCCAATCATTACACTGGCTCCAGTATGATTTATATTTCAATGGTGTTTATTTTTTGTGCTAAATAGTATGGGGGTACGTGCAAGGGGCTGGGGTGATGGTGGAGGAAGGTCCATGGTAGAGTCCAGCTTCTTGGTATCACAGGTGCATAGTCCAATGGGACATAGGAAGGGGAGTAATGGCAGTTCAAGTTGGACAGGTTGAAAGAGTCTGACAGAAGGATGAAAATCAGGAGAGTCCTATTTCCT
This sequence comes from Pleurodeles waltl, assembly GCF_031143425.1. Classification (NCBI taxonomy): domain Eukaryota; kingdom Metazoa; phylum Chordata; class Amphibia; order Caudata; family Salamandridae; genus Pleurodeles; species Pleurodeles waltl. The sequence continues at coordinate 1,019,541,848 of NC_090444.1, read as the reverse complement.
GGCCGGGGTCTTGGAAATGTTCTCTTTCTTCTGCCTGGATCGCAGGGACCGTTTGCGGGGTGGTTCTCCTTCTGCAGGGGGTGGGGTGCTGATGGCCTGTTGGTCTTGTGGTGGGGCCTCTTGTCCCCTAGTGCCGGTGGGGGTGGAAGGCTGTTCATCAGTTTGACTAGTGTCAGGGGCCCTTTGTTGTGCCACTACCTCCCTCATGGTCTTGCCCACATCAGCCAGCATCCCTGCTATGGTGACCAGGATGGTGTGGATTTTTGTGAGGCCCTCCCTGATCCCCAGGTACTGTCCCTCCTGCAGCCGCTGGGTCTCCTGTAACTTGGCCAGTACCGTGCCCATGGTCTCCTGGGAATGGTGGTATGCTCCCATGATGTTTGAGAGTGCCTCGTGGAGGGTCGGTTCCCTTGGCCTATCCTCCCCCTGTCGCACAGCAGTCCTCTCAGCTTCCCTGTTGTGCTGTGCCTCTGTCCCCTGAACCTTGTGCCCACTGCCACTGACCCCAGGTCCCTGATCGCCCTGGGTTAGTTACCTGAGGGCCCTGTAGTGGTAGACACACTGCTGATTGATGTGTCCGGGGGACAGTGACATGGGCCTGCTGGGTGGGTGCTGTGCTGGTGTTTCCTGAGGGGGGAGGCTATGTGGTGGTTTGGGACTGTGGCAGGGGAACCGACTGTCCAGAGGTCCCTGATAGGCCAGGTTGGTCATCGTGATCCAGGTATGCAGAGCTGCTGTCATCACTGTGGGCCTCTTCTGTGGGGGGACTGGATGTAGCTGGCACCTCCTGTCCGGTGACGTTGGTAGGAGTCTTTTTGGGATGTAAATGCATTGTTATTGTATCTGTGTGTCCCATCTTGTGCAATGGGTGTGTTTCCCTTATAGAATTATGGTTTCCCTGTCACTTTGGCCTTGTTTGATTGCTGATTGTGTGGCCTGGGTGAGTCTCTCTACTGGACATGCTGTGGTGATGGGTGTCCATGCATTGTGGTTGCATGCAGGGCTTGGTATTGGGATGTGTGGTTTGTGATGGTGGGGTGGATGTGAGGTGGTGGAGCGATGGGAGTGAGGGTATGGGTAGGGGTATGTGATGGCATGCAGGTAGGGGGGATAAAGTAGTAAAAGATTTGCCTTACCAGAGTCCTGCTACTCCTGCAAGGCCCTCAGGATGCATGATCGGCAAGACTTGCTTCTCCCATGTTGCTATTTGTGGGGGAGGAGGTGGTGGTCCACCGCCAGTATTCTGTACAGCTACCTGGTGTCTTGATACCACGGAATGCACCTTCCCCCGTAGGTCGTTCCACCTCTTCCTGATGTCATCCCTGGTTCTTGGACGTTGTCCCACGGCGTTGACCCTGTCGACGATTCTCCGTCATAGCTCCATCTTCCTTGCACTGGACGTCTGCTGCACCTGTGATCCGAATAGCTGTGGCTCTACCTGGATGATTTCCTTCACTATGACCCTTAGCTCCTCTTTAGAAAACCTAGGGTGTCTGTGAGGTGCCATGATGTGGCGTGAGTGATATGTGTGAGGTGATGTGTGGGGTGATGTGTTGGGATGTATAATGTGATGGGTGTGGATGGTGTATGAGTGATGGTGTTCTGTGCCTCTGATTGGGTGTGTGCTCTTTGCTTGTCTGTCTGTGCTTGGTCTCTTTTTCATGGTTGTAAGGGGTTGTGGGTTGGGTGGGTGGGTGTTTTATAGTGGTGTGAGTGTGTGGGTGTGGTGTGTGTCTGTGTGTCAGGTGTGTGTATTTTGAATTGTTCAATGTGGTGTAGTTTTGTAAGTGTGTGTGTATTTTGAGCACGGCTGTGTATACCGCCAATGGTTTACCACGGTTGAAAGACCGCTGCTTTGATTTGTGGGTCATGATACTGTGGGCGTATTCCTGTTGGCGTGACGGTGTGGGTTTTGCTATCGCCAGTTTATCACTGACCTTTGGGCTGGCAGACTTGTGTGGGTGTCTGTATTGTGGCGGTATTCTCTGTGTGGGTATAATACCCGTGGCGGATTACCGCCGTGGTCATAGTATCTTGGCGGCCGTCGGCATGGCGGTAAGCGGGATTTACTGCCAGGGTTATAATGAGGGCCTATGTCTAGACAACTTTTAAAACTTTTCCTACTTTGTATGTGTGCTGTACAGTGCCACACACATACAAAGTCAGAAAAGAAAGTACAAATTAAAACATTTCTTCTTTTATTGCCTGTTTTCATGTGGTAATAATTTGTGATGTAAACCCTGTCCCCTATTGCTACTAGATGGGGTTTTGCGTTAAAATCCATGAGTGGTTGCATGGGAAGGGCCATGTACCACTCACGGAAGTCCCCCTTGTTGCTAAGTAAAGTAAATCTGTGCTTGTCACTGATTTGTATTAATTTCTGATTACTTTCCAGTGCAAAACAAGGTTTGCACTGGAAAACAAATGACTCAAAAACAGTTTGTGCTGGTTTGAGTCACTTTTGTGAGACAAACCCAGTGCAAAATGGTTTCAAAACTGGCCCAAAATGTCTAAATTAAGAGTGGAATCCTCACATGTATTGTTCCATGCATACTGTCCAATATAAATGCCTGATGCACACAATACAGTGTACATACATAACAGGGAAACTGCACCCAAACACCAAGGTCCAGGTAACAAATATATGTGCCCATGTGGTGCAGGCCAAAAACACACCTTTACTGTGATTTGACAGCGTTGGACATAATCAAAGGAAACATCAATGAACAATGTTCCAAAACATGTATATTGTGCACCAAGACAAAAGGTAAACACATAACACACATACCAAATAGGCCTTAATTCTCTTTGTAATCATGCTGACTACATGGTGCCCATGTTTCCCCAGACAGCTGTACACCATGTGTGGAAATTCCAGTGTACCAACTGCATCACTGATGTAAAGGAAACATTGAGATATGAATGATAACAACTTCATAGTTCTGTCAGATTCAGGCAAATGTTCAAATAAAAGAATTACATTTGTGTTAAAAAGGAACAATGTCATGACAAATGTTGACAAATGAAAGTAGAGCATGATTTCTGTAATGTACAGTTTTCCTTAATTGAAATATTCTATAGCAGTGTACCTTGACGTGTCTTTCATATGTTCAATAGACCTATCCCCCTAGCATTCCCAATGCAGTAAGCAGGTGAGGCTGAGGAAATCACTCAAGAAGTGTGGCTAGATCCAAAGGAAGGGGCGTAATTAAGCTGCCACATAATTTAGTCAGTAATGGCACAGAGCCACTGAGGTCAGTGTAAGAAGGTGAAGGTATGGAGGATGAATGGGAGCCAAATGTATCACAAAAAATTAATGTTGCAAGTTGGAGAAACCTGCACAAGGTCAAGAAACATTGCTGTCTGAATGACAGGATGAACACCTCAACCCCATGCCCCAGGTGAGTTGCAGCACCACCATACCTTCAGTTTTTACCATGTCCCAATGAAGGGTGCTCCAGACCATCAGCTGCCATAATGCACTGAGCAAGACTTCAACAGAGGGTTTGATGAGGGCTTTGTGAACATAACTCCATTAAAACGTGACCCGCAAGTCGCACAACTGATTGTTAATGGAGATGCTGCACCATTGAATAACTGCCAGACCAGCGCAAAAACAATTTCACAAGACAATTTGTGTGGTCCCTACTGTTCTACAGCCATAGGCCTTATCAAAAGTCCAATAAAAACCCCAAAGATCATCCAGACCATAATTCTGTACCCAGATACCATTCAAGAGATTGACACCAATGGTAGCATGGAAAGTGAAGGACAATCAGATGAACAACCCATGAAGCCTATTGAAGAGAGGAAGAGCTGAGAGAGTCCAGTCTCCTCAGAGGATGAAACTGTAAAGTGTGATTCTATTATAAACATAATTGTGGAAACAGGCAGATATGTGTGACGTACAAACAGACAGTATAAATAAATCAACTGAAGTAACACAAGACATCACTTGTCTGAGTCAAATACGAATATGTTAGGCATCTTGCTGATTACCATTATTGTGACGTTGGTACTCCACATGAATGCAAACCCTAGAAGTATCACCCACACACATCATGGTATCAATTGTCACATGTTTGTGAGCCTCGTCTTCCCTCAGCAAATCTACCCCCATCACAAACAGACCTTCTGACACATATCCATGCATTCAATAAACCCACTGGTGATAATGGTGCTATGTCAATGATGATTCATAGTGGAAAGCACATACTTGGAGCCCAGGATGGCACTCATGATAATAGATTAAAGTTATTTCGCTGCCAATATGGAACCCAAATACACAATGGAAGTGAATAGTGTTACATCATCTTCCCATTGTATAGAGTCATGAAAAATACAATGCACCTATGACACTGCGTGATACCATTGTGAAATATCTAAAGAGGATATGGAGTCGATTTTTCATAAACTCCGATGATACACACAGATTACTGGAGATAATGTGTAAATTGGGCATCATCAACTGAACCCGTTGATGGAACTCCATTGATTCCTAGCAAGGCTCAGGCTCATGACGTGACCTTCATGTTGCCAGTGTATCAAAGCAAAACACACCATGTTGAGTAAAGTTGGAACGGTTCAGTAAAGGAGTCATGAAAAGCCGCTTCATGTGGCTTGGAGTGGTTTAGTAAATACAAAGTAACGCAAGGCAAATCATAGTGTCGCCTTGAGTTACCTTGTTTTGGAAAGACTTTCCATGGGTGGAGTATGGGCGTTCCCATTTATCAATTCATGGATTTTGGTGCATTCTCAGATTTACAAAGATGAGCAAACCTGTGAATGTATCAAAATGCTATGCCATCCCAAGTGAGGCATAACAAGGAGAAATAACATTATTTCTCATTATTTCCTCTTTCCACATGTGCTGCATTTTGCACAACATACAGAAAGCTAAAAACGCAGTTAAGAATTGTTTTTGTGCAGGAAGACATCCCTTCTTGTACAAAAACAATCCTGCCTGTCATGCAGGCACCCTTGTACCATGGTGCAAGGTTGTCTGTTGGCACTAGGCAACACACAAATGCTATTGCAAATTTCTGCTTACTCCCTTTCATGCAACACAGCGCAGCAACTTTCCTTGTTTCCTTGCGTTGTGTGAAAAATTTGTATATCTGGCACTACATTTGCAATGGAACAGTTAGAATATGGCATATATAAGAGTACAAGGCATAAGATACTTCCGTGGTTAGTTTATATATGGCACATCCAGAAATGTTGTTCATACAATAAGTAATCTGTTGGTTGGATGCTGTTCATGTAACTGGCTGCAGAGACACCTTTAAACCTAGGCTTGTGTGTACATCTCTGCCATGTCCACTCCTTTGTCCTAGTAGGACTACTGAATTCTGATGTTTTTACCACTCGTAAGGGATTTACAACACAAAAGGAAATTTAGTGCAAAAGTGCAACTGACAAGCATTGCACAGGCCAATCAGCATGACAGTGGTTCGGATGCCAGTGCTCACTTGAATGCCTGAGTGGGCCTTTTCCATAGACAAAACACACACAAAAAGAACATCTACTCACACCTTTTAGTCTTAGGCAGCTTTGGGCATATCAGTTTACGAGAATAGAATTGATGCACAGACCACCTATTAGAGCCACTAGAACCATCAGGCAGTACCTTCATGCCACCTGAGTATGTTCACCAGTCACCTACATTGGACTTGGTCTATGCATTCCTGGGGGAGCTCCAATGTGGGTGCGCCCACGTGTGGTGGTCCAAATTAATATCCCAGCAGGTGGGGATAAAGCATTCATTGAAGTCAATTAGCAAACAACTTCATAGTCACAGTGGAAATGTGAATGGCATGATTGAGGGAATGCACATGGCTACTAGAATGAGAGAATATTATTGCAAAAACATGGCAGTAATGTGACAAACAGTAGATGCACTGGAATGTTATGTGCCACTGCGTGGAAGAGGTAGTTTTGGGAGTCTTGATCTTGAGGCGCAGACAACCACTTAGGCCATTTGCACTAAAGAGTGGAAAACAACATGGGAAAATGTCCATTCCCCTGTCTGCATAAGCAGCTTGCCGCTGAGAAGAAGTGGCAGGCCAAGCTGATGATTATAATGATAAAGGATACCTGTGCTTTAGTATATAATCGAATAATGTGTGCAAATGGTATGCCTATCATGATTTGACTGCTATATTCTCTAATAGGGCATCTTACTTTGGAAAGCACAATTTCTTCATTTCAAATTGGATCTGCTCATAGAAAATGCAAATTGAGCATCATATTTACTTCCTTCACCAGAAGACACATTCATAAATCTCCTTTAGACCCCTCACTTAGAAACATGTGTTCAGAGAAATACACCGTGAAATAAGCTTTGCGATACTGTCACTATTTTGGAACTTGACATAAGTGCACACTAACCTACATATCATATTCACATATAAAGTTTTATTTTCTTGTAATAGTTAGCCACATGTTACGGATTTTCATTTTATAGTTAACCATAGTTAAAATGCGTCCAAGTTAATTTGGGCATAGTTACTTTAAGCATTCATTAAATGACCTATGCTAAATGTTTTTTGTCTTTTGCTATCATACACATTATCTCATTTCAGGAGCTGAACTGCAGTATATGAAACTAATGAAAATGTTCAATTGTTTAGTTTTATGAAAACTGTTTTTCTTCATGAGTTTTACTGTTACTGAATAATGAGCTTCCTGCCCCTGTGGGACTAGATGATTGTGATGTAACATCTTGTACAAGATAGCTCTTGAAGTCCAGGCAGCTGTACGTTTCTTTTTGGGTGATGCATGGGAAGCAGAATAAGGCACTCTGCTGAGGAAATGCTTGGTTTCGATTGGTCCCCCATGTCAGGGGAACCATGGGAAGTATACAAATTTGTTAAATCATATGTTTTAGTTGAGCATTGATGATCTAGTTAGCATCAGCTGCTCCTGTCTCTTCTTCAAGAGCAGCTGCACTTTTCCAATCGCTTGAGACCCTATACATTTTTTATTACTGTTCATTTGTTAAACATTTGATCAAATCTATTCTTAGGTGAGGTTATACCTCAATTTGAGAAAAAAGTCACTTTATACAGTTTGTACTTTCTATTTGCACAGTGCACACCCCATCCTGCACTGCTTCATGCTCATCATGTCTTTCAAGTAGCGGCGTTTCAGAAGTCTCACTAACATGAGAACATTTTGACACTAATAAAAAAGCCATATATCTTGAAACTATAAGGGCCCCATTTGTTTTGTTGTATGAATGCACCCCTCTGACTTACCTCAAAGAAGACCTTGTAGAATATGGCCTTTTCGTAGAATGATACATTCTGTATGATTCTTTCACAATATTTTTTCATGGAGAATGATGACCAATATTATGAAAACTATTAGAGTCTAAGGGCCATATTTATACTTTTCGACGCACAACTGCGCCAACGCAGTTGTGCGTAAAAAAATCTAACGCCGGCTAAAGCCATTGTGAAGCGCCATGCGGGCGGCGTATTTATTCAATGACGTTAGCCGGCGTTAGCCGGCGGCGCTGCCTGGTGTGCGTCAAAAAAAATGACGTACACCAGGCAGCGCCGGCGTAGGGGAATATGGAGCTTGGGCGCCAAAAAATGGGGCAAGTCAGGCTGAGGCAAAATTATCGCCTCAACCCGATTTGCGCCATTGTTTTCGACTCCCAACCCCCATTGAAATGACTCCTGTCTTAGCAAAGACAGGAGTCATGCCCCCTTGCCCAATGGCCATGCCCAGGGGACTTCTGTCCCCTGGGCATGGTCATTGGGCATAGTGGCATGTAGGGGGGCACTAATCAGGCCGCCCTATGCCACCAAAAAAATAAAAAATTAATACTTACCTGAACTTACCTTATGTTCCATGGGATGGGTCCCTCCATCCTTAGGCGTCCTCCTGGGTTGGGCAAGGGTGACAGGGGGGTCCCTGGGGGCATGGGAGGGCACCTCTGGGCTCCTTCCGAGCCCCAGGTCCCTTAACGCCTGCCCTGACCAGGCGCTAAAAAACGACGCAAAAGCGGCTGGACGTCATTTTTTTTGACCCGCCCACTCCCGGGCGACATTTTTGCCCGGGAGTGTAAATACGGCGCACATACCTCGGAGTCACTTTTTTAGACGGGAACGCCTACCTTGCATATCATTAACGCAAAGTAGGTATCCACGCTAAAAAATGACGCAAACTCCATGGACGCAATTCCGGCGCAAACAGAGTATAAATATGCCCCTAAGAATATTAAATACACTATTCCCACTACAAACAGTGTAACAGTAGAGGAAAAGTTGGATTTCAAAGGGATAAGATTTACTATTGTCACTACAAACAGTGCAACAGTAGGGAAAGTGTTGGACTTCGGAGGATTAAAATGTACTATTCTCAATCAGTCTGTACAACACTAGGTAAAGCATTGAACTTCAGAGGGGTTAAATATATTATTCCCACTCCAAACAGCGCAACAATAGGGGTACTAGAGAAAGCATTGAACCTCAGAGGGGTTAAGTATATTATTACCACTCCACCAAACAGCAAAATAGTAGGGAAACTGTGCGGCTCTTAGGGGTAAAATGTCCTATTCCCAGTCCAATCTATGCAACAATAGGGAAAGAATTGACTTTGGAGGGCTATATTTACTATTCTGACTCCAGTCTGGGCACACATAGTAAAAACGTTAGATTTCAGAGGAGTGAAATTTGCTATTTCCATTCCAGTCAGTGCAACACTGAAGAAAGTGTTGGACTTTGGAGGGGTAACATGTACTATTCTCAGGCCAGTCTCTACAACAGTAGTTAAAGTTTGGGATTTCTGAGGGGTGAAAATTACTATTCTCACTCCAAAAGGGGCAAAAGTAGGGAAAGTGTTGGACTTTGGAGGGGTAAAATGTACTATTCCCACTCTAGTCTGTGCTACAGTAGAGAAAGCTCTAAATTTTGGAGCTGTGAAACCTACTATTCACACTTCAAACAGTTCACCAGTAGGGAAAATGTTGAACTGCACAGAGGTAATCGTACTAATTCTACTAAAGTCTAAATAAAAGTATGTAAAGTACTTCAATACAAACACATTACTTATTTGAGTAACCTCATGAATTTAGAAAAAAATAATCAACTCTTACTAATAAGATTACCATATCTTAAATATATAACATGTGTCTATGTGTGTGTGTATTAGAAAACAAAAAAACAGTAAATCAATTTACATGTTTATTATTCAATGGAAAAATCAATTAATAAATAATTGTTGTTGAAATATTAATTGGTTAACTTCCCAACCTATACACTGAAAACACAGCAGCCCACACCTAAAATGTAACTAAAAAATAACTATTTCATGAATGTCACATTTAAAATAACTTACACAATTAATTAGAAATTAAGAATGAATTGTTAATTCATTTTTACTCAATTATCTTCCCAACCTGGAGTCCTACAAAACTGGCAACCCACAATTATAATACAATAAATAGATATTCCACAAAGTTAAAAAAAGTTCACAAACAATAATTATTAACTATTACTTAATTGACTTCTTACCCTCTACTGCTCAAAACCTTTGATCCCACAACTAAAATATAAGTAAAAACAATCAGTATTCAATACTTTACATAGTTAAAAATCAAATAAATAATTAACTAACAAATAATAATTATTTGTTAACTAGTTATTACTTAACTGCCCACCCTACACCCTAAAACCTAGCAGCTACAAGTAAAATATAAGTAAAAATAAATATTACATATATTACATAAATAACAAACAATTAAATAATTAACAATTACTAATTATGTATTAAATAATAATTGTTAATTAACTTCCCACCTCATACTCCTACAAGCCTAACAGCCCACAAATAACATATAACAAAAAGATAAGTATTACATCAAACAAATAATCAATATAACTCATATAATTAAATAAAATATATTAAATAATTCTTAATTAACTTTTACCTAATTAACTTCCCACCTTATCCCTCTACAAACTCAACGTCCCTCTACAACACTGTAAATTACTATTAAAAATTTAGGGAACATTCCTATTCACTTAAAATTACAAGTTATATTTTAGAGAAGAAATTAATTACATTTCTATAAACAAAAGTAGCACATAAAATCAACGTTATCAACTAAAATATATTACAATATTTAAAAAGCAACATTTTTAACACAATAGTAGTGAAAACAATATTAGAAAATGTATATTTTTTAAAACTATATTACTTACATCAAAAAACAATAGTCTGTTCAACAATATGTCTGCATCCCAATATTTGTGTGTCGCGATATTTCATTTATAATGTTTCTTTCTCTGTCTCCTAATATTTTTAAATCAATATTTTGTCCAAACACCTGAGTACGGTACATACTCTATTTACAAACATCAACTTGTGCAATTCCAGTGCTCCTATGAAATCTAAAACAATATTGTTTCAGCAACTGTATTGTGTCCTTCCCAGGCATTTTTATATTACAAACGTGTCAATCAAATAAAGCCCCTCAGGTAGCTGTATATGCATGATGTATTTGAATCAGTTACGCTGTCCATTTATTAACTTTTCTCTCTGTAACTTTTGTAATCAATTGTGAAAATCTGCTTGAAATCCACTTGAAATAGAAACAGCCTGCTGTCAGTCATGAGGCTTCCTTTAGTATTGAATCACATGAAACGAGTGGAGAAAAAGTGGTTTAGGAGTCGCTACCGATTGCAGTATACACACATTCAGCCAGGAATATTTATTTTTGATGACAAATGCGCAATCTATTATAAACTGTGGACAAGCAATGCATAAAAAAGACACTGCTTTTATTAAAATTGTGGTATTGTGAGAAAAAACATGGTTGTGTATAATAGCAAAGGGGCCAATGTTTTGAAGCAAGTATATCTAAATCAATATCTGTAAATATAGGTTTGTTTTAGACCTTCCTTTTTTTTGGGGCCGGGAATTCACAGGGTTATAGGGGATTACACCAGGCGTGGCTCCTCCGCTAGGATGGAGGAGCGTCACCTGCTCCCCCCACCAGCAGCAGCTGCCTCAAACCTTTTACTATAAAACGATAATAAGCTGTGTTTATTATCATTTTTTGTAAAAGAAACAGGGCCATGGGCTGTGACTCCCTCTCCCACTCAGTGACTATGTATTTTTGTCCAGCCTTCTCGGGCCGGCGAAACATACATGCGCAGTAGGCTCTCTCATTGCAACCTGGAGAGAGCAAGCACAGGCTCCCAATCTGCCTGGCATCACCCTGTCAGGGCGCTCCCAGCCAATCCTGACCCTGCTCTGAGCAGGATCAGGATAGAACACATGGCAGGCTCAGAGCCTGTGCTTGCAGGCTGCCTGCATTAAAGGAGTGGCACTGAGGTGACGGTGGCGGCGGGGATGGCGGCAACGGTGGAGGTAAGTTTATTATTTTTAAAATTGATTTTATCCCCAAGCGCTGCTCAACCCCCTGTTAGATCCAGGAGCTGCTCCTGGATCAGACTCCAAAGTATATGACAGTCAATGATTTCCACTGTGTTTTAAGAAACGAGGCCAACCCAATAGATCCTAAGTAGCCAGGGTATACACTATAATTTGGGAGAATGGTTAGCTTTAGATTCATTTATGTCCTCATTTTCAAAGTTACAGACCAGCAGTTCAGAAAAACATACACCAAAATTGACAATAAATTTGCTGTTATCGTTTGTTAATAATGTAGAAACTTACTACAAGTTATAAATATACAGATAGTTGTTTTACTGTGTAAATCACACATTGTTAAATTAAAAATATGTTTTGATTTAGAAATATACATGACCAAAGAGTGAATGGATTAGATGCCTTTGAGTCACAATAATAAATGTAATGAAAAAAATCTGAATCACTGGTTCAAGTGTAACAAAATTCACGTAACTTCGACCACAAATAAAAGTTGATGGGGCTTCGGCAGAAAGAAAATAGTTAAGATCTCTGACTGTATTCATCATGGCAGAAGTGCAAAAGAGTCCCTGAAAAAAGTGTGTGATGAATATTTGAAGTACTATAGGTGTGAGGTAGAACGTGAGGGTGGCTATCGAAATAAAAAGAGATTAGCAGCACCCCGTCACTGTCTGATTATCTGCTCCGTATGGGGCATATTTAAGAGCCCCTATCGCATTCTTGTATCACATTAGCATCATTTATATATGCTAATGTGGCCCTACAAGGGCAAAGTCCCTGCGCCATATTTACAAAGTGGCACAATGTATTTTGTGCAACATTCTGTCTGCGGCAGGCATAATGGCTGCAAAGAGGATGTTCCCCCTTTAGGGGGGCCAAAAAAATGGTGCAAAGAAAGCTGACAGAATCTTTGCATAATTTTTTTGGGCACTTTTAACTACTGGTGAGAGCAGGCATTAAAAGGAGGCACACCATTGATTACAATGGGCCTCAATGAGGTTTGCGGATTAGTGTAAAAAAAAATTAAGCTAAACCTGCAAAGCTCAGGACTACCATAAAAAATGCAGATGCTAGGCTCCTAACTACTGACGTGGTGTGACATATTATAAATACTGCGCTCACAGGGTAGCATTAAGGGGGGGGGCAAGGGACACAAGAAGAGTGGGTCTGCAATGTGTGCAGCCCATCTTTTCTTAAATATGCCCCTATATGTTTAAGGAACAGATTTAACCAAGACTTACACCTGCAAAAAAAAACGGTGTTAGAAATGGGGTCTTTGGTTGGCAGTTAGGTTACCCCCTGTCCAAGCAAGGATCTTCACTCTAGTCAGGGTAAAGGAAAATCACCGTTGGTTAACCCCGCTCACCCCCTTGGTAGCTTGGCACGAGGAAGCAGGCTTAACTTCAGAAGCAATGTGTATTTGTACCAACACACACAATAACTCAGTGAAAACACTACAAAACGACATAACATAGGTTTAGAAAAATAGGTTATATTCATCTAAACAAAACGACCAAAACGACAAAAATCCAACATACACAAGTTGAGTTATGAATTCTCAAAAGAATAAGGCCCTCATTATGACATTGGCGGTAAGTGCCGCTTACCGCCATGCTGACTGCCGCCAACATACCGCAACTGCGGCAGTATACCAATACACGTATTATGACCCACACATAGAAATCCGCCACTATACAGACACACACACAACTCCGTCACACGAAAGGTCAGTATTAAACTGGCAGTACCAAAACCCACACCGTTACCGCAACAGAAATACGCCCACAGCATTATGACCCACGAATCACTGCGGCGGACATTCAACCACGGTAATCCATTGGCGGTACATACCGCCGTGCTCAAAATACACATACTCAAACAAAACAACACCACATTGGACAATTTAAATAACACACACCTGACACACATACACACACCACACCCACACACCCACACCACTATAAAACACACACCCACATTACCCACAACCCCATAAAAATCAAGAAAATTGACAACTGAGGGAGAGAAATGCCAGGAGCACCCACAGAATCAGAGCCACAGAACACCATCACCCATACACCATCCACGCACCTCACAGCACACACCCCAACACACCACCCCACACACCCTCACACACACCACTCACACTACACCCATGGCACCACAAAGACACACCAGGTTCTCTGAGGAGGAGCTTAGGGTCATGGTGGAGGAAATCATCCAGGTAGAGCCACAGCTATTCGGATCAAAGTGCAGCAGACGTCCATTGCTAGGAATATGGAGCTATGGCGGAGAGTCGTGGACAGGGTGAACGCCGTGGGACAGCACCCCAGAACAAGGGATGACATCAGGAAGAGGTAGACGACCTACGTGGGAAGGTGCGTTCTGTGATTGCAAGACACCAGATAGCTGTACAGAGGACTAGCGGTGGACCCCCACAACTAACAACATGGGAGGAGCAAGACTTGGTGATCATGCATCCTGAGGGCATCGCAGGAGTAGCAGGAGGACTAGACTCTGTTAAGTCAAATCTTTACTATTTTCACCCCCCCCACCTTCATGCCATCTCAAACTCCCATCCTTACCCTCACCCCATCACTCCACCTCCTCACATATACCCCACCATCACAACCCACCCATCCAAATAGCAAGCCCTGCATGCAACACCAATGCATGGGCCCCCATCACAGACCTGCATTGACCCCCCCGTCACCTCAGCATGCACACTAGTGACAATCACTTAGCCAACCAAATCACAACTCACACAAGCCAAAGCTGCCTTGGTAATAGCAACCATAGAGGGGAACATACCCATGCACAAGATGTCACACACAGAAAAAATAACACTGCATTTACATCTCCACAGGACCCCCAAACAACGTCACCGGAGATGAGGTGCTAGCAACATCCAGACCCCCCCCGAAGAGGCCCACAGTGATGACAGCAGCTCTGCTCGCCTGGATCAGGATGACCAACCTGGCCCATCAGGGACCTCTGGACAGTTGGTAACCCAGGCACAGTCCTATACCACCACAGAGCCTCCCCACTCAGGAAACACCACCACAGCACCCAACCAGCAGGCCCATCTCTCTGTTCCCAGGACACGTCAATCATCAGTGTGTCCACCACTACAGGGACCCCAGGCAACCCCACAAACACAGGATGATCAAAACACAGGATGATCAGGGACCTGGGGTCAGTGGCAGTGGGCACACGGTTCAGGGGACAGAGGCACAGGACAACAGGGAATCTTGGAGGATTGCTGTGTGACAGGGGGAGGACAGGCCCAGGGAACCGTCTCTCCACGAGGCACTCACCAACATCCTGGGAGCATACCACCATTCCCAGGAGACCATGGGCCAGATACTAGCCAAGTTGCAGGAGACCCAAAGGCTGCAGGAGGGACAGTACCTGGGAATCAGGGAGGACCTGAAAGACATCCACGCCACCCTGGTCACCATTGCAGGGCTGCTGGCAGACATGTCCAACACCATGAGGGAGGCAGTGGCACACCAACGGGCCCCTGACACTAGCCACACCGATGAACAGCCCTCCACCTCCACTGACGCTAGTGGACAGGAGGCCCGCCACAGGAACAGCAGGCCACCAGCACCCCTCCCCCTGCAGAAGGAGAACCACCATGCAAAAGGTCCCTGCGATCCAGGCAGAAGCCAGAGAACATAGCCAAGACCCCCACCAGGAAATAAAACTCCCCTGAATGTCACCTTTGTGTCCCACTCTGCCACCCTGTCCACCTTGAGCTGCCATTGCCCCACTCCCTATGCCCCCTTGGACAATGCACCTGGATTACCAGTAGACTGGACTCTATACTGGACATTCCTCCATCATCAAACCAGCCCATTGCAATACCCCCTTCACTTATTATCACATAAATAAACACCCTTGGAACTAATACAAGGATGGAGTCCGTCAATTGATTGATATATGCATTAGTTTAACAAGCTATAAACATTGCAATTGAAATGTACAGTTATATATACATAAGTATGACCTGTAGTGGGCAGCAGTAAACACACCAGGAGCCAGAGTGGGGCACAGATATCTGAAAATAGAGATGCCAAAGGGTACAGTAAGTGGCCATAAACATTGTATATACAGGCTGCCATTTACAATGTCCAACACAAAACTGCAATGGAAGATGAAGTTACAGTGCCTTACCTGTGTGTCTCTGGAAGTACTGTTGAATTATGGTTGTTCTGTTGTCCATATCCTCTTTCTCTGCCTCCTCTTCATCACTGTCCACAGGCTCCACCGCTGCCACACGATTATGTCCAGCCTCATCCTCCTGCAGAAAAGGCACCTGGCGTCTCAAGGCCAGGTTGTGCAACATGAAACATGCAACATGCAACAATGATCTGGCAGACCTTCTTGGGTGAGTAGCACAGGGATCCACCTGTCAGGTGGAGGCACTGGAATCTAGCCTTCAGGAGGCCAAAGGTGTGCTCAATGATCCTCCTTGTTCACCCTTGTGCCTCATTGTAACGTTCCTCTGCCCTTGTCCTGGCATTCGTCACTGAGGTCGGTAGCCATGAGAGGTTGGGGTAATCAGAGTCACCTGCAAATATTGAGGGATACCTGTTAGCCACACACTCTCCCTTAGGGCCAAACCCACCCCCATATACCAACATACACTGGGTAGGGACCGTTGGCTCACCTATTAGCCACACCCTGTGCCTCTGGAGTTGAGACATCACATATGGAATGCTGCTATTCCTCAAAATAAAGGCATCATGCACAAACCCAGGATGCTTTGCATTGACATGGGAGATGTTCCGGTCCTCCAGGCACACTATCTGCACATTCATAGAGTGATAGCTCTTTCGGTTTTTGTACACCTGTTAATTTCTCTGTGGGGGGACAAAGGCAATATGTGTACCATCAATAGCACCAATGATGTTGGGGATATGTACCAGTGCATAGAAGTCAGCCTTCACTGTGGCCAAATCCTCCGCCTGTGGGAATACGATGTAGCTGCGCATGTGTTTCATCAGGGCAGACAACACTCTGGTCAGCACGTTTGAGAACATAGGCTGTGACATCCCTGCTGCCATGGCTACTGTTCCTTGGAAGGACCCACTGGACAAGAAATGCAGCACTGACAGGACCTGCACAAGAGGGGGGGAGACCAGTGGGGTGGCGGATAGCTGACATCAGGTCTGGCTCCAATTGTGCACACAGCTCATGGATTGTAGCCCTATCAAGTCTGTAGGTTAGGATAATGTGCCTGTCCTCCATTGTCACCAGGTCCACCAGGGGTCTGTACACTGGGGTATGTCTCCATCTCCTATTCATACTCACGGTTGAACTCTAGGGTGAAAAACAGTGAGCAGATGGTCATATTCAAACATATCCTCAGATTAATATGCCTTGCATTTTTTTACAGAAACAGTATGTGAACGTGTAGGTCTTTTGATGTGCCTATGTCTGCTGTGACGCAATTAGGTGCTATGGCTTGTTCCCCCCTGAAATAGCGGCTGTCTGGCCTGTGAGGAGGGACAAGTGGAAATGAAGTAATTCCACTGACGTTGTGCGCCGTTGCGGGAGGCGGTCGACGACCGACGTGCAACACATCATTGGTTACCATTGGGGCCTAAGGGTTCCAGGAGCCAATGGTGATGTACGCCGGCGGTGACGGTATGCACCGCCGTGGACGTGACTGCCATTTTCTAGCTGTTCACTCACTTGCCACCTCACCTTCAACAGGAGAGGACCTACACTGCAAGTGCTGCTGTAACCTGTGTCTGGAAGCGACCATGGCTGAAGTGTCTGGGGTAAGGGCCCCTCCCTTCACTTCTGAGGAGTTGGAGAGACTAGTGGATAGGGTCCTAGCCCAGTACCCTTTACTTTCTGGTCCTCCAGACCAACAGGTGAGTACACTGTGAGCACAATGCGTGGGGCATGAATGTATGGAGTGCTGTGTGTGTAAGCCTTGTATGGTGGGGTGGGGGGCTGAGGGGTCCTGGGCAGAGTGCTGCATGTTTGGTGGGCAATGTCTGTGCATAAGGGGATGGGAGGGATATGGTAAGCCATGAGTGTAACAGTCCGGACGGTATGACTAATACCTTTTCTTATGTATCTTTTTCTGCAGGTCAGCGCCCATTAGAAAAAGGGTATTTGCCGTGGCATCGCCAAGGAGGTGCGTACCCTGGGGGTATTTGACAGGCGGAGCACCCACTGTCAAAAATAGTGGGAGGACCTGCGTCACTGGACAAGGAAGAGAGCGGAGGCCCAGCTAGGGATGGCCTACCAACGAAGAAGGGGTGCCCGTCGTACCCTGACCCCCCTGATGTTCCGCATCCTGGCGGTGGCCTATCCGGAGTTGGATGGGCGCTTGAAGGCATCACAGCAGCCACAAGGGGGTGAGTACAGATTCAGAATCATGAATTTGCACGCATTGAGTTGTTACCTGGGTGGGGGATGTGGGTGTCCCTAGGCCAGGACAAACATGGCAGGGTAGGTTCCATGATGGGCATGCTGAGATGCACTCCAACCCGAATGATGCTAGTGGGCATCTACTACTGGGCAGAGTCCTGTGGGTTTCAGGTGTGCAGTTAATGGCGTTAGGTATTGTACCCCATGGCCTGGTGACTAGCATTGTAAGTGGTATTGTATGGCCTAGTCCCTGTGAGTTGTGTAAGCCAACGGTGGTGTTGTTGCTGGCATTGACCAAGTGTATCCTCTGCCTCTTCCCTCCCCTTTTTGTTTTGTCACCCTGTCCTTATGTGCATTAGCATCATCTGGCGGAGGAGCAGAGGCACCGTGTAGGAAAGTCCTTTTTTTTTGCCTGATCACCCCCACTCTTTCTGGATAGGTACTGGTGGTTACTGACTCTTGGCTGTGCCCTGGGTACTGCTTACCAGTCCCAGGGCCAGTGCTCTGTGTAAAATGGATATGCAAATTAGGCTAATTATAATTGGCTAAGTTAACCTACCTATAAGTCCCTAGTATATGGTAGGGCATGTAGGTTTAGGGACCACAGCATAGGTGGTGCACACCTAGGTGCATTGCTGAGGTGCCCAGTGTCATTTTAAAAGCAAGCCTGCCTTGCTGGCTGCTTTTAAATTAAAGTTATATGCAAATTCGACTTTGGAATTAAAGGTACTTCCAAAGTCTTAAACTACCTTATTTTTACATATAAGTCACCCCTAAGGTGTGCCCTATGTGCCCCTAGGGCTGGGTGCCATGTAACTATAAGCAGGGACTTTATAAAAATAGATTTATAAGCCCTGGTGAGGTAAAAACAGCCAAATTCGTTTTTCCCTCATGGAAGTAAATGGCCTTCATAGGCTAGAATGGGCAGACTTTATTTTAAATTTTAAAGTCTCCTTAAATGTTTCATACCAAGAATTTGGTATCAAATTGATTGTTATAATAAATCCCACAACTTCCAGTTGTTGGATTTAATATAACCAGTCCAGGTAAAAAGTTTAGACTATACCTAAAAAGTTGCCAATTTCAGCTCTGCATTGTTTTTGTTGCTGTGCTCTGATTGGCCAGCCTGCAGCAGCTTCTGCCAGGCTACTTTAATGAGGTGTGAAGTGGCCTGGCTTCACACAAAGGAATGTGCTTGGGGGAGAGAATCTCCCCTCAGCAGATGGTGAGGCAGGAAGGGGGACGGCTGCCAAACTGGTCTTCAAAGGCAGAGAAGGACATCTGGAGCACCCAGCAACATCCCCACATCCTGCAACCCCAGACAGCTAGGTGCCCCCTTGATTAGATTAGGAGAGGGCAGGAGAGGGGTGTGTTTATGATTTTTAGCCACACCAGTGGGTGGGCTCAGCCAGATCTCTCCTCCAAAAATCAGATTCATCCATTTTGGATTTTTAGAGACTGTTGCCTTCTGGGATGGATTTTTGCCACACTTCCCAGGAAGTGGTCATCACAGGGGGACGACCCTGTCCCTGATTGGAGAACCAGGGCCCCCCTGATTTTCACCCAGGAGCAAGGATAAAACTGCCAGACCTGCACCCACGCCTCAGATCCCCTCCAGAATTCAACAAGAAAGGAACTAAAGAAGAAGAAGGACTGCCCTGCTGGACCCCTGGCCTGCACCTGGAACCTGCACTCAGAAGGACTGCTAACCAGAGTCCCCTGCACCAACTCCTGAAGAAAGCGACCAGCTGACCACTGTCCAGTGGCCAAAAAGGAGTTTGCGCCAGGTGCATTCTGGGAGTTGGAGTCCGCACCCCCCAAGGACCATTACAGAACTTCTGGACCCTTGGGGTGAGCTGTGGACCCCAAAAGAACCTTAAAAGAACATCTGGGTGAAGCCCCAGAAGTTTGGAAAAGATTTGAGAATTTTTGGAAAAAAGCTCCAGAGAGGGACCGACCCGCCGCGGAAATTCTAGCCGGCTTGCCTCAACCGCGACCCGGCCTGACTTCGTGGTTCGTCCCGGTAAAGAAAAACATCCAAAAAAGAGACTAAGTCCGAACGTAAAAAGTTGACCGGGACCTCCCAGCCATCGTATCCGAGAAGGGCTCCATGGACGTCGGATCAAGATCCAGGTTTACCCCGGTCGAAGAATTTTCATCTCGAAAAAACGACTAAGTCCGAAGGTAAAAGTCTCCACCGAGGAAACCCACATCGCGTATCCGGACAAGGGCTCCAGGAGGTCCGATTCAACTGGCAGGTTCGTCCCGGTGAAGAAAAACTTAAAAATAAAGACTAAGTCAGAAGGTAACTTTTTAACCGAGGCCTCCCGCGACCTGTAGCCGAGCAGGGCTCCATCGCGGTCGGCCTGAAAGTTTGACTTTGCCCCGGTCGAGGTGCAACCAGATGACCCGATTGGCGCTTTTTGTTTCTAAGCGCTAGAAAAGTAATAATTCTTTAAAAATTCATATCTCCGGTTCCCCTGAACCGATTTTAATCGTTTTTGTGTCATTTTAAAGATAAAAATATAAACTATGTTTATAAATTGGTTTTGGATTTTTAAACTGTTTCCTGTGTTTTATTTAATTACTGTTTTGTGATATTTGAATGCTTTACACTTTGTCTCCTAAGTTAAGCCTTGACGCTCGTTGCCAAGCTACCAAGGGTTGAGCTGGGATTAATTTACTGAGACCTAACTGTACCTATGTGGAGGTTAGTGGCTTGTTGCTAGGTGTAGGTACCTACCTGCCCTACCAATAACCCATTTTCCAACACACCGGTAACGGAGGGAGCTGCATCCCACATGGGCCTAGAGGCTGAATCCACTGACGGTGAGGGCACCAGTGGGACGGAGAGCGAGGGCTGCACCACGACAGAGACAGGAGGGGACAGTTCTGACAGCTACACCTCCTCCGATGGAAGGTACCTGGAGGTGGCGGACACCTCTGTGCCCACCCCAACTACAGGAACAGCCGCCACTCCCGTACCAGCACCGCCCTCCCAGCAGCCCCTAAGTGAGTTTCCCGTGCCCGCTCACCCAGTAGGGTGGGCATCTCCTTCACACTAGGCACCTCATTCCCTGTCCCAGTCCAGCCCTTTTGCCCTCAGTGAGGAGGCTATTGACCTCCTGAGATCCCTCTCTGTAGGGCAGTCAACCATACTGAATGCCATCCAGGGTCTGGCAGGGCATTTGCAACAAACAAATGCATTCCTGGAGGGCATTCACTCTGGTGTGGCGGCCCAACAGAGACCATTCCAGGCTCTGGCCAACTCACTGATGGCAGCCATTATCCCTGTCTCTAGCCTCCCCCTCCAACTTCCTCTACCAAGTCCCATTCCCCTCAACCCCAGCCTATCGCAAGCCCATCTTCAAACCAGGATGCACCCAAATAAATACAAAGAAGTGGCTTAGGCAAACACAAGCACCACACTTCATCCCACAGGCACTCACACAAGCACCATCCAGATGCAGACACACCAACAACCACTGCCTCCACTGTGCCCCCCTCCTCCTCGTTGTCCACCTCCCTCCCAGTAGTGTCTCCACTCACACCTGCATGCACTACATCCTCATCCACTACCTCCATGACCAGCATTACTATCACTGCACGCCCCTCATTGGCAGTCACCACCCTCACATCCATGCACACGTCCCCTGTGTCCTCTCCTAATGTGTCTGTGCCCCCTCCACCCAAAGTACACAAACGGAAGCACTCAGACATCCAACAGCCATCCACCTCATGACAGTATCCAGCCGATGCACCTGCACACAAACACAGCAGACAGACACCTCCTACAACCACTACACTCCCAAACCTTCACCCTCTTCCATCCCCAGTGTGCCTAAAAGGCTTTTCCTCTCCACCCTTGACCTATTCAAATCCCACCCCCCGTTCTGCACTTCAGGCCAGGGTGGGCAGAACCCAGGCCAGCACCTCAGCCACCCACTCCCCGGCCACTGTAGTTTCTGCAGCTACTGCATGTGTGAGAGTCTCCAAGGAGGCACCGGTCAGCACTGCCAGTGTGCCTGCACCACCTGCCAAGGGCAGGAAGGGGTGGCCAGCTAGCAAGGGCAGGAAAAGAACACCAGCCAGCAAGGGGAAGGAGACACCACCAGCCAGCAAGGGGAAGGAGAAACCACCAGCTAGCAAGGGCAAGGAGACACCACCAGCTAGCAAGGGCAAGGAGACAACACCAGCTAGCAAGGGCAAGGAGACACCACCAGCTAGCAAGAGCAGGAAGGGAACACCAGCTGGCATAAGTAAGGAGGAACTACCAGCTGCCAAGGGCAGGAAGAGAACAACAGCTGCCAAGGCCAATGTAAAAGGAACAGACGTCGCAGGCAGGATGGATCTGGTGCCTGGGGCTGGAGCAGCATCTTTGCAAACAACACCAGCCATGGTACTTCAGCCATCCGAGGCTGCAAGGTTAAGGGCTGGAGCCTCCTCCCACCATTGACAGCACTGCCACCTGCACGCCGTCAGCACCGCTATCGGCACCGCTGATAGCGCCGCCGTCAGCACCACCTCCTGCACCGCCACCTGCACCACTGCCAGCAGCATCACTGCCAGCAGCCCCACTGCCAGCAGCAGCAGCCCCAGTGGGCAGCCGTCCGAGGTTGCAGGGGAAGGGATGAAGCCTCCCCCACCCCTGACAGCACTGCCACCTGCACTGCTGCCAGAACCGCCACCTGCACCGCCACCTGCACCACTGACAGCACCACCACTCCCAGCATCCCCACTGCAAGCATCAGCAGCCCCAGTGGGCAGCCATCTGAGGCTGCAGGGGAAGGGCTGGAGCCTCCCACCACCACTGAGCAGCCATCACCGCCGGCGAGCACTGTGTAGTCGTGACTACATGGGCTGTAGTGCGTCCTGGCCCCTGCAACAACTGTAGGTGTGACACCCAGGTGAGAGATTGTGACCTTGCACCATCCAGGATCTGCATCACAGGGCACAAGGACCCCTCCAGAACCAGTGGAAGAAGGCATCCACTCACCCCCTCCTTGCCAGGATGAAGAACACTGGGCACAAGGCCCCCTCCAGAACCAATGGAAGAAGGCATCTACTCACCCCCTCCTTGCCAGGATGAAGCACACTGGGCACAAGGCCCCCTCCAGAAACAGTGGAAGAAGGCATCCACTCACCCCTTCCTTGCCAGGATGAAGGAATCCACTAGAGAGACTGTGGCCTTGTACTCCCCAGGACCAAGCAGTGGGCAAACCACCCACCAGAGAGACTGTGGCTTTGCACTCCCCAGTACCGGGCAATGGGCATACCACCCACTAGAGAGACTGTGGCCTTGCACTCCCCAGGACCAAGCAGTGGGCAAACCACCCACTCGAGAGACTGTGGCTTTGCACTCCCCAGGACATTGCAGAGGGCATGTAGCGCCCTCTAGGAGCAGTGGCGTTGTACCATCTTCCAGCTGAGGTGCCCCCTGTTCCCATTCCCCCTGACGTCCCTGTGTATCTTCGACCTGATGCCCCAGCAGTGTTCTCTCCGTATTGAGGCAGGAGTCAAGTGTGGCCTTTGCCTATGTGTTATGGCCCTGGGGGCCACAGACATTTTGGAGTGGGCATTGTCCCTCCATTTGTATATTTTGTAGATACTGTTTTGTGCTTTAAGGAACTACTTACACTCACTTTAATCAATTTATTTTGTACTTGCGTTATTCCTGAGGGTTACGGGCTGTATATGTAATGTTGTTGCATCTGTTTGTGTGTATGGTGTTGGGGTGGGGGTGTTGCATATGTGTGTCACCTTCTTTTTCCTCCCCCCTCCCTTGTGTGCTAGGTGCGGTATTCACCGTGGTCATCTTCGCCGCCGTTCGTGTTCCTTGTGTGGGAGGAGGTAGACCAACATGGGAAATATGTGCAACTCGGGCTCCATGGTTTCATGGTTCTTCCTTGAGTGTCGAGAGGAGAATCGTTTCCCTTCTGTGTACTGTTTCCGCTGTGCTTTTGATGGTGGAAAAGGTGGCGGATTGGTGTCTCATAATACAGTGGGCGGAACCTTGTCTTCCGCCTGGCCGTTCGTGGTTACCACCCCAGTGCTTGTTGCTACCGCCATGGCAATCGGTGTCTAATAATGAAATACACTGTTCCTAAAGAGCAAGAAGAAAACAGGGTGAGTACTAGGGGGTCCTATTTAGTAGGAGCAAGAGTCCTCACACACCCAAATGGGTGGCATGCTTCATCATCGGACCAGCTCCTCGTCAGACTGGCGCTGCAATGTCTGACGGGCACCACCCTTTCGGGGGGGTTTTGCCGGAGTTCTTTTTGATGATGCCACACTTTCCCGCAGGTAAGTAGGGAGAGAGGGAGAGAGGAGAGAACAAAAAAGCAAATGAAGGATAAAATTGGCTCAAAGACCCTCGCTAAGAGCTATCTTCATTAATGCGGGGTACAGGCCAAGATTAAAACTATTCCCAGGAGAGTGAAATCAAAATAATGTTCGACCACTCTCAAACTGTATTGCACAAAGCAGGGTGGTCAAGAAACTACAAGACCCACCTCAATATCGGGTCGACATGTTTCGCGTCTATACGGTCCAAAAGGATCCAATGACGCTTCTTCAGGACCTAATGAAATAATGCTTCTCCAAATATAAACTCAAATGGCTCTTGCCTATACCAACTGACAATCAGAACAAGGGGGAGTTTAGTGTCGTCAGTCACTTACATGAGTCCTTTATGACCCAGTATGTCGTTCCTATTCGTCGCCCTGAAAATGTATGAAAATGACAACATTGGTTAATGCTCCGGTCAATGTAGATTTAAATAAAGGTACATTGAGTTGTGTGGCACACGGTGATCGTGATAGAGGTAACACACCCATGCCAGTATAACAAACAAATTGTGCTTACCCTCCCACTTTGATACAGGGCTTCATGAGATCACGTGGACCATAAGCCTGGTCCTCATAACACACTACTTGTCACTTGGAAAAACACAAAAGAACAAATATGAGAGGCAGAAGAACACATACTTCAACACTCTAAAACGGGTGAAAATAAGTCAGGTTCCCAACATGTAAAGATAAACAATCAAAAAGAGAGAAGCCCCATTTTGTTGCATACTCTCTCATCATTCTGGTGTGAGTGTCTTAATTGAAATAGGTGATAACAGACTACAGGGCAATTGTCATAAACATAACTGATATAAGTCTATTACTGGTAGTTGTGTCCCTAATAGTCTAGTTAAACATCCACCTAGTTGGAGGGGACAAAAAGAAAAAAAGAAAGAAACAGAACTGTCTGGTCGGTAAATTAATTACCTTGTGCAATCACAATCGCTACCGTAAGTTGCCACGTTGTTAGCACAAGGTCAAAGTTACTATGTGGTAGTCCAAATCATGCTCATTCAGCCGAGTGTGAAAAAAAGCGGCCTCTTAAAAAACCGCCGATACTCGAAAATCTGTTCCATAATCAACCATAGGTATAGATAGGCTCAAGGAACACTTACATGGTCAGGACTGGCCGACGGTACTTGCACCTACCCCGGGTCGCGCTCCCGTAATGACAAGGGAGACGCGGTCGCGGGAAAATAAATGGAGTCAAACCCGGAAGTCGGCTTACTCGCGCGTTGCTTAGCAACAGGTGAGCGTCCCAGGAAATCAGCTCATCGTCAATTGCAACTGAGTGTAAGACTCTATTCGTAACGCCGGTATGAAAACACGGCGGCCATGATGAAGCGTCTAAATTTGTGTTATAACTGATGGAGAAGAGACGCATCCAATGAAAGTAAAGTGCCAGTTCTCAAAAATTCTGACTCCATAATATATTGAAGTGGAGCTGGCAGATCCAGTCATCAATCTAGGATATTCCAATACTTAAGTCAATGGGTGTTCGCCATCAGCACAAATTGGTTTATGTACAATCCTTATATTGTCGGATAAAGATGGGGTCAAGTCATCTAGGGGCCAGGGGTAACGCTGGATATCAGAAACCAGTTAATATATATCCAGTATATTTATTAGAGAGTATGAGGACAAATGTTAGCATTAATACTCTCATGAGTGAACAACTATCATGCTAATTTCTCAATATTAGTGTTAACTCAAGGGGAAAAATTAATCCATGGGATGTCATCATTTAAACCCTTATGGTGGGTCCCAAGTTTAAATACCCACCGTTGTTCTAGCTCAAAGAGAGACTCGACGCCTCTCTGTGGGCATGTCCGTAACACAATCCACCACATGTCATCCGGGCTGTGCTGTACTTCGATGTAGTGAATACTTAGTTTAGTCGAAGTTCGTCCACATCGAATATTACTGCGGTGTTCATTGATTCTTAATTTGACCGCTCTTGTGGTCATCCCCACATATCGTAAGCCACACGGGCACGTTATCAAATACACGCAGTTTCGGGTGTTACAATTGGTATGTCTAAGTAGTCGCCAGTGCTCGATTGGATCTAGTTCCAATGAGTCTGTTCGTTTAGTTAGGGAGCACACGTTGCAATTTCCACATGGGAAATGTCCCGTGACTGGTGGTAACTCCCACAAGGTGCCTTGTCTGCTGGATGTCTCCCGGGGTCTGGGTCTTGTATGGATCAGTTTGTCTCTCAAATTAGTGGTCCTTCTAAAGGCAAACAGTGGTTTTGGGATATTCTCACCCCCACTGAGGAGGATATCCCATCTTTTGTTGATGATTTTCTTGACTGTATTCGACAGTGGTGTAAAAGTCGTGACACAGGTTAGTTTATTATCTACACGTCTAGGTGCCGTTTGTAGTAATAGATCCCTATCACTATATTTAGCTCGTTTATAGGCAATATTGACCACTCTTGTGGGATAGTGACGGTCATATAGTTTATGTTTCAATTCTGTAGCTTGTGTGTCAAAAGAGTGAATATTACTACAATTACGGCGTAACCGTAAAAATTGGCCAAAAGGCAGGTTATCTCTAAGTGCTTTTGGGTGATAACTGTCATAGAGTAATAAACTATTGCGGTCTGTAGTTTTTTTTATGTGTGCAGGTCATAAGTGTGCCTCTATCAATACTGATCACCAGATCCAGGAAGGTGATCGTGGTGGTAGAGACCGAGGAGGTAAAGTTCAAAAAAGGGTCTAGATTGTTAACCCACGTCGTAAAGGCCGTCACCTCCTCAATGGGACCCTGCCAGATGACCAAAATGTCGTCAATATATCGACGCCACAATTTGATATTACCAAAATATGGATTAGAGGTAGGTAGTATGAATCTTTCTCGAAATCATACATGTAGAGACATGCTAGACTCGGAGCAAAAGTGCTGCCCATTGATGTACCTCGAATCTGGTGAAACAACAAGTCTTCGAACTGAAAAAAATTCTCTTTCATCGCTAAATTTACACAATGCATAATGAAATGCACCCGAGAAGTCAAATCAAGAGTGGTCGATAGAAGAGCTGATTCTACTACTGTCAAGGTAGCTTGTTGAGGGATGTTGGTATATAACGCTTCAACATCCAGGGTGATCAATGCCTGGACATCACCTTCAGAATTGATAGATTCTATGAGATTAAGGACATCTTTAGTGTCCCGTAGATATGTAGAGGACTGCTGCACAAGGGGTTGCAAAAAGTGGTCACAGAATGTGTACAACGGCTCAAGGATAGATCCTATCCCTGACACAATAGGGGGACCCGGAGGTGGAATCTTCCCTTTGTGAATTTTGGGCAGACAATAAAAGTATGGTATCCTAAGATTAGCAATATCTAGAAAGTCTGCTTCTTTTTGCGAAATCCAAGAATTGCTAATGGCCTCATTAATCATTCCTTTAATCTCCGTTTGTAATCTAGCTGTTGGGTCGTGATCAATTCGTGTGTAATAAGTAGAGTCACTTAAGAGGCGAAGACATTCTTGTCTATAGTCTGATGAATTCAAAACAATTATGGCGCCGCCCTTGTCTGCTGGCTTAATGGTGATGTTGTTATCAGCTGCCAACCTCTTAAGAGCGTCACTCTCTACTTTAGGTATATTAACAAAGCTATGTTTTGGTCGAAGTTTGTTGAGGTCAGTATTGACTGCTTTTTCAAATGCCAGGATCACGCAGGGTGTGGCAGCTGCGGGGGGCATGAATTTAGACGGTTTTTTAAGGCCTGAATCTGTGGGTGCCGTATCGAGAGGTCTGTCACTAAAGAAAGCCTGTAATCGAATCTTCCTGAAGAACTGTGTAAGTTCACTTTGTAAGCGGAAAAAGTCTTCTCTGGGAGTGGGTACAAACCCTAGACCCTTATTGAGAACGATCAATTCTTCAGGGGAGAGGGGTCTAGCAGACAGGTTGATGACTAGGTCCTTGGTTTTTGCCCTGACTGCGTGTGACCATTTGGGGCTCATCCTGTGCCCAGTGGACCCTTCTGCCTCTTCCTCACCTTCTGCCTCTGCCCCTGCCCCTGCCGTTGCCTAAAAAAGGCACATATTGAAGCATAGGACGGGGTTGATAGAACGGGAAGGGTTGCTGCCATCTCATAGGTTGGTTAGGATGGAATTGTAGAAAGTTGAAGTATGTTTGTGGTCTCTCATCGTCAGTACTCCACCCCTCGGATGAAGAGCTATGGCTATATTTGCGAGGTTTCCAAAGTGACATAGAAGAATCATCAGATGAGACAGATTGTAAATCAGCTGAGTAGTCTTCCTTAATATAAGGGTAGACTTTTTCACGACTAAATCTGCTGATGTCTTTTTGTAATTTCGTAATTTTTTGTTGAGTTTAAAATTCTTTTGACTCATTTAGATCAGAGTTGATCTCAGCTAATCGATTCTTAAATGCTGTGATGGAGACTGTAGTTTTCAATGTGTTTTCCATAAAGGTGATCTGTACGGCCATGGATTCTGCTATCCGTCTGGAGGTATTGATGATCAATACCAACCGATCACGGGTGCATTTCCAGGCTATTTGAGCCCATTCTTTCCTAAAGACCAAGGGGGTCATTCTGACCCTGGCGGTCCATGACCGCCATGGCGGAGTGCGGCGGAAGCACCGCCAACAGGCTGGCGGTGCTTCCTGGGCGATTCTGCGGTCGGAAAAGGGGAGCCAGCGGTTTCCCGCCGGTTTCCCGCTGGCCCAGGGAACCCGCAATGGCGGCGCTGCTTGCAGCACTGCCATGGGGATTCCGACCCCCTTACCGCCAGCCTGTTTCTGGCGGTGTCTACCGCCGGAACCAGGATGGCGGGAACGGGTGCCGTGGGCCCGCCAGTGGCATGGGCAGTGCAGGGGCCCCCTAACAGGGCCCCACAAAGATTTTCACTGTCTGCTTAGCAGACAGTGAAAATCGCGACGGGTGCCACTGCACCCGTCGCACCCCTTCAACTCCGCCGGCTCCATTCCGAGCCGGCTTCATTGTTGAAGGGGCTGTCCCGCTGGGCCGGCCGGCGGTCTTCTGGCGGTCGCCCGCCGGCCCAGCGGGAAAGCCGGAATGACCGCTGCGGTCATTTGACCGCGGTGCGGTCTTTCGGCAGGAACCGCTTGGCGGGCGGCGACCGCCGACCGCCGCGGTCAGAATGACCGCCCAAGTCTTGTAGGAAAATCCTCGGCATGTTTGACACGAGTAGTCCATTGGGGGCTATATTGGCTCTCAAATATTCCGTCATAATTGTCCCATGAAGGACTGTTTTTATTAGATCTCGCTTTAGTGCGGATAGTTTATCCCATTCTGCTTTGGTGGGGCCAGAAGGCCCAGCACCATCATTGACCAGAATGGATGGAGTCTGTAGAATCGCAGAAACAATGTCATAGTCGAAGCTTAGACCCTGGAAATTATCCATATCGGGGATAGACTAATAAATAATCCTGCAGCAAAACTGCTGTGCGAAACACATAAAAAACGAAGGGGATTCGGAGGATTTTGAGGTCCAGTGTATACCCTCCAATAACAGTTTCTAATAATGAAATACACTGTTCCTAAAGAGCAAGAAGAAAACAGGGTGAGTACTAGGGGGTCCTATTTAGTAGGAGCAAGAGTCCTCACACACCCAAATGGGTGTCATGCTTCATCATCGGACCAGCTCCTCGTCAGACTGGCGCTGCAATGTCTGACGGGCACCACCCTTTCGGGGGGGCTCTTTGCCGGAGTTCTTTTTGATGATGCCACACTTTCCCGCAGGTAAGTAGGGAGAGAGGGAGAGAGGAGAGAACAAAAAAGCAAAAGAAGGATAAAATTGGCTCAAAGACCCTCGATAAGAGCTATCTTTATTAATGCGGGGTACAGGCCAAGATTAAAACTATTCCCAGGAGAGTGAAATCAAAATAATGTTCAACCACTCTCAAACTGTATTGCACAAAGCAGGGTGGTCAAGAAACTACAAGACCCACCTCAATATCGGGTCGACATGTTTCGCGTCTATACAGTCCAAAAGAATCCAATGACACTTCTTCAGGACCTAATGAAATAATGCTTCTCCAAATATAAACTCAAATGGCTCTTGCCTATACCAACTGACAATCAGAACAAGGGGGAGTTTAGTGTCGTCAGTCACTTACATGAGTCCTTTATGACCCAGTATGTCGTTCCTATTCGTCGCCCTGAAAATGTATGAAAATCACAACATTGGTTAATGCTCCGGTCAATGTAGATTTAAATAAATGTACATTGAGTTGTGTGGCACACAGTGATCGTGATAGAGGTAACACACCCATGCCAGTATAACAAACAAATTGTGCTTACCCTCCCACTTTGAGACAGGGCTTCATGGGATCACGCGGACCATAAGCCTGGTCCTCATAACACACTACTTGTCACTTGGAAAAACACAAAAGAACAAATATGAGAGTCAGAAGAACACATACTTCAACACTCTAAAATGGGTGAAAATAAGTCAGGTTCCCAACATGTAAAGATAAACAATCAAAAAGAGAGAAGCCCCATTTTGTTGCATACTCTCTCATCATTCTGTTGTGAGTGTCTTAATTGAAATAGGTGATAACAGACTACAGGGCAATTGTCATAAACATAACTGATATAAGTCTATTACTGGTAGTTGTGTCCCTAATAGTCTAGTTAAACATCCACCTAGTTGGAGGGGACAAAAAGAAAAAAAGAAAGAAACAGAACTGTCTGGTCGGTAAATTAATTACCTTGCGCAATCACAATCGCTACCGTAAGTTGCCTCGTTGTTAGCACAAGGTCAAAGTTACTATGTGGTAGTCCAAATCATGCTCATTCAGCCGAGTGTGAAAAAAAGCGGCCTCTTAAAAAACCGCTGATACTCGAAAATCTGTTCAATAATCAACCATAGGTATAGATAGGCTCAAGGAACACTTACATGGTCAGGACTGGCCGACGGTACTTGCACCTACCCCGGGTCGCGCTTCCGTAATGACAAGGGAGACGCGGTCGCGGGAAAAGAAATGGAGTCAAACCCGGAAGTCGGCTTACTCGCGCGTTGCTAAGCAACGGTTGTGCGTCCCAGGAAATCAGCTTGTCGTCAATTGCAACTGAGCGTAGGACTCTATTCGTAACGCCGGTATGAAAACACGGCGGCCATGATGAAGCGTCTAAATTTGTGTTATAACTGATGGAGAAGAGACGCATCCAATGAAAGTAAAGTGCCAGTTCTCAAAAATTCTGACTCCATAATATATTGAAGTGGAGCTGGCGGATCCAGTCATCAATCTAGGATATTCCAATACTTAAGTCAATGGGTGTTCGCCATCAGCACAAATTGGTTTATGTACAATCCTTATATTGTCGGATAAAGATGGGGTCAAGTCATCTAGGGGCCAGGGGTAACGCTGGATATCAGAAACCAGTTAATAAATATCCAGTATATTTATTAGAGAGTATGAGGACAAATGTTGGCATCAATACTCTCATGAGTGAACAACTATCATGCTAATTTCTCAATATTAGTGTTAACTCAAGGGGAAAAATTAATCCATGGGATGTCATCATTTAAACCCTTACTGTTAATGTGGCTGTCTCTGTTGGCTGTTTCCGCCGGGGTCAAAATTTGATTTTTTTACTGCCGGCCTGTTGGCAGTATTACCGCTGCTTTATCACTGACCGCCAGGGTTGTAATGAGGGCCTAAGAGTCTTAGAGACAGATGTAGGTATATTCCAATTTGCAACTTGCAATTTGCGAGTGGCAAATTGGAATGTAGGCTGGTGTCTCTGACACCATCTGCGACTCGCAAGGGGGTCGCAAAGGCCCACCTCATTAATATTAATGAGGTGGGTCGCAATTTGCGACCCCCATGAGACTCGCGGCACTCACAGGGATAGTGGCTTGCTGGAGACAGCAGACCACCATGTCTGTGACAGCTTTTAAATAAAGCAGTTTTTTTTTTTGTAACGCAGACCGTTTTCCTTAAAGGAAAACAAGATGCATTACAAAACTAAAAAATGACACGTTTTTGTTTCATTTTTTCAGAGCAGGCAGTGGTCTCTGAAATAATGTTTGCAGTTCCATTCCCAAAGGGGAAGGGGTCCCATAGGGACCCCTTCCCTTTTGCAAATGGGTTACCACCCATTTCAAATGGGTGAAAACTGCGATTGCTTTGCAACCGCGTTTACAAAGCAATCTGGCATTGCACTGCGACTTGCAATTAGGAAGGAGACTCCCCTTCCTAATTTCGACTCACAAACCCGTTTTGCGATTTGGTAACTAGGTTACCGAATCGCAAAATGGGTTTTGTGCATTGCAAAGTGCAGTTTGCACTTCGCAAACAGCGAAATTCGCTGTTTGCGACGTGCAAACTGTTTGCTATATCTGGCCCTTAATCCTTAGAAAACAGTGAGAACGCTGTTAGCACACAAAAGTACCTGGGTAGCGTCAAAATAACACCACATGGGCGAGTGTGAGTCGAAAAAGCCCAGTGATGTGTCGATTTCTCACTTGCAACCGAGACCGTGCGTTGTTCCTCCTCCGATTGGGTCAGCATGAGTTGTTTTTTCTCTCCCACAAGAGGGCGATGCATCGATCTGGACTGGCATCTTGGGTATGGGCAGGCTTTGCATTGTTTTTCCACATCCAGCAATGTTGCATTAAAAAAACAGTTGCATGGTATCACCAAAGGGCGATGAATGGGGTTTGCATCTTTATCAGCCTCCGTTTGCAGGTGTTGTGCGTCGTTTCTACAGCCGTGTTGCATCAATCTTCGAGCCGTGATGCAGGTGGAGCGTTGATTTCAGCCATGAAGCGGTTGTTTAGCAGCCGTGTCACGGAGGGTGCATCGAAAATTTCCCCGCACAGCGGTCTCTGTGTGGATTTTCAGTTCTTGTCTGCCAGCTTCACCTTTCAAGGGCCCAGGAACTGGATAGGGCACAACTTGGCAGGGCAGGAGTCTTAGCAGAGAGTCCAGGTGCTGGCAGGGGAAGTCTGATGGCCCTGACACTTCAACAACAGGAGGCAAGCTCAGTTGAAGCCCTTGCAGATTCTTCTCCAGCATGAATGCTCCACAAAGTCCAGTCTTTGTCCCATTTAAAAGGCAGAAGCAGAAACTGCGGGATAGCCCAACAAAGCACAGTCACAGGCAGGGGCAGCACTTCTCCTCAGCTCTTCAGCTCTTCTCTTTGGCAGAGGTTCCTCTTGATTACAGTAGTGATCTAATTTTCAGGGGTTATGAGTCCACTATTTATACTTCTTTCTGCCTTTGAAGTAGGCAAACCTCAAAGGAGAGTCTCTCTTGTTTGTAAGACCCTGCCCTGCCCAGGCAAGGCCCCAGACACACACCAGGGGGTTGGAGACTGCATTGTGTGAGGTCAGGCACAGCCCTTTCAGGTGTGAGTGACCACTCCTCCCATCCCTCTCAGCACAGATGGCCCATAAGGATATGCAGGCTACACCCCAGCTCCCTTTGTGTCACTGTCTAGAGGAGAGGTGCAAACAGCCCAACTGTCAAACTGACCCAGACAGGGAATCGACAAACAAGCAAAGTCACAGAATCGTTTAAGCAAGAAAATGCCTACTTTCTAAAAGTGGCATTTTTAAACACACAATCGAAAAAACAAACTTTACTAAAGGATGTATTTTTAAATTGTGAGTTCAGAGACCCTAAATTCCATATTTCTATCTGCTCGGAAAGGGAATCTGCACTTTAATAATATTCAAAGGCAGCCCCCATGTTAACCTATGAGAGAGAAAGGCCTTGCACAGTGAAAACGGAATTTAGCAGTATTTCACTGTTAGGACATGTAAAACACATCAGTACATGTCCCACCTTTAACATACACTGCACCCTGCCCATTGGGCTACCTAGGGCCTACCTTAAAATTGCCTTACATGTAAGAAAAGGGAAGGTTTGGCCTGGCAAGTGGGTGCACTTGCCAAGTCGAATTGGCAGTGGAAGACTGCACACACACTGCAGTGGTAGGTCTGAGCCATGTTTACGGGGCTACTCATGTGAGTGGCACAACCAGTGCTGCAGGCCCACTAGTAGCATTTGATTTACAGGCCATGGGATCATCTAGTGCACTTTACTATGGGCTTACTAGTGAATCAAATATGCCAATTATGGAAAAGCCAATTTACACAAACATTTTCCCATAGGAGGCACTTGCACTTTAGCACTGGTCCGCAGCGGTAAAGTGTCCAGAGAAACAAAAACAGCAAAAACAAAGTCCAGTACACAGGAACAACCTGGGAAGCAGAGGCTAAAAGTTAGGGGAGACTACGCAGAGTATGCTAATCATGGAGAAACCAATCAACAATACAATTTACACACAAAGGATATGCACTTTAGCACTGGTTAACAGCGGTATAGTGCCTAGAGTCCTAAAGGCAACAAAAACTGATCCGAAAAAATAGGAGTAAGGAAGCAACAAGATTGGGGACGACCCTGTAAAAAGGGCCAGGTCAAACACCTGGCAATTGCGTATATTTTTCCTTAACTATAACTTTTTGTGCATTTAATTGCAAAATAAGGCATCTTCAATAGAGCTGGAGCTAATGACCGTGTCATGTGAGCCTCAAAAATGCATACCCGCTTTGAAGATACATTTACAGTTCCCACATATTGTGGCACCAATTCTACTTTTCTGGTTGTTTTAGGTTAAACCACTATGGGTAAAAAATCCCTGTCGCCATGGCTGTCAACCTGCTATATGGTGCACCTTGTCCCGGGAGTGTGGTCAAGGTGTTACCTCTATCAGGGGCAAATTGATAGTCCAGTGTACTGAAGTTTAAATGACATTCATAGGGGACATTTATAAGGGCATATTCACTTTTCTTGCGTCACCCTGCACCACCCTAACGTCACCATAGTAGCGCTGTATTTACTATACAACACACCCTGGCACACATTAGCACAATCGCGTCATAATTTATGAGCCTATTGTGTTCTTTTGCTAGATTAGTGTAGGAAAGTACCCTCTTTCTTGGCATGGTTACCCCCTTTTTCTGCCTGATGTCAGTGTGTTTGACTGTGTTGACTGGGATCCTGCTAACCAGGAACCAAGTGACTATTCTTGCTGTCCCAAAACTCTTAATTTCATCCCACAATTGGCATACTGGTGCCTCCATGTAAGCCCCCAGTATATGGTACACAAGCACCCAGGGCATTGGGGTTCCAAGGGATCCCTATGGGTTGCAGCAGTTATCCTGCCACCCATAGGGAGCCCATTCAAAGGGTTCTGTAACCCTGCCATTGCAGTCTGCATGAACTGGGTGTATGCACCCCTTTTCTCTAAAGGTGACTGCACCAGGTCACTATGAGTCACCCCTATGGTAGACCCTCTCATCCCAGAGGGCAGGGTGCAAGTACCTGTATGTGAGGGCACCACTGCACTAGCAGAGGTGCCCCCACAAACTTCAGATCCAATTTTCTAGACTTCGTGAGAGCGGGGATGCCATTTGATGTGTGTACTGGACAAAGGTCACTACCTATTTCAAGCTACATAATGGTAACTCCAAACCTAGGCATGTTTGGTATCAAACATGTTGGACGGATACCCCAATACTTTTGCAAGTATTGGTTGTATGAATCCATGCACTCTGTGGGCTCCTTAGAGGACCCCCAGCATTGCTCCTACATCCTTCTAAGTAATTCTAGGCAGCCCAAGCTGCTGTCACCTCACAGACAGGTTTCTGCTCCCCTGTTGCTTGAGCAGCTCAAGCCCAAGAAGGCAGAATAAAGGATTTCCTTTGGGAGAGGGGTGTTACACCCTCACTCTTTGGAAATAGGTGCTACTGGACTTGGGAGGTGTAGCCTCCACAAGCCACTGGTATGCTTTGAAGGACAGATTTGGTGCTCTCTATGCATAAACCAGTCTACATCAGTTCAGGGGCCTCAAGTCACCACTCTCCTGTCCATCACCACCCCAGAGGTGGTGCCCAGAGCTCATCCAGGGTCCCTGTGTTTGCCATCTTGAAATCAAGGTTGGCAGGGACCTCTGGGAGAATCTGAGTGACCAGGTCAGGCAGATAACATCAGAGCCCCTTCCTGATAGGTGGTCACCCAGTGAGGTGACCAATCCTCCTTTCAGGGCTATTTAGGGTCTCTCTTTTGGGTGGTTCCTCAGATTTGGCTTGCAAGATTCCAGTGGGATTCCTCTGCAATCTCCATTTCTACTTCTGACCAAAGAAACTGCATCTGGACTCTCCAGGACCCGACAATCTGCAACAAAGATTCACGGCAACATTGATCCACGTCTCCTTCCAGCTTTTACAACATTTCCCCGGTTGTGCATCCTCTGAGAACAGCCCGTCTTCAGTCTGCACAGAAAAGAAGAAGGAATCTCCCTTGGAGTGGAGTCATTCCTCTGCATCTACAGACACCAACAGCAATGACGACCGGCTGTGTGGATCCCCTCTCCTGTTGAGCTGCACGGATCCTGCATCATGGGTGCTGCTCGGAAGTGGTCCAGATGCTCCTCTCTACCAGCTGTCCACCTTGGGTGGAGCTAAGCTCTTGCCTTCCCACACAGGACAGTATCCCTATGCATCACATCTTTGGCATCTTCCAGGGCTTGTTGGCACCTCTTACCATCCCCAAACAAATAGCTTAGTGGAGAAGTTTAATAAAACTCTCAATGGCTTGATAATGGGACTCTCTGAAAAACTCAGGAGGAGATGAGATGTCCTATTACCTTGCCTTATTTTTGCCTATAGGGAGGTCCCTCAGAAGGGAGTGGGCTACAACCCTTTTAAGCTTCTGTTTGGGCACCCTGTTAGGGATCCACTTGGTCTTGTGAATAAGGGTTAGGAGCAACCCATCAAGCCACCTAAACAAGATATTGTGGACTATGTACTTGAACGCAGATCAAGGATGGCAAAGTACATGAAAGAGGCCACTAAAAACCTTCAGACCAGCCAAGAACTGCAAAAGCAATGGCATGACCAGAAGTCTGTTCTGACTGTTGACCAGCCAGTACAGAAAGTGTGGGTCCTGGAGTCTGTGGCTCCCAGGGCACTCCAAGACAAGTGGAGTGGTCCCCACATTATTATGGAAAAGAAGGGTGAGGTCACCTATTTTGTTGACCTAGGTACTCCTAGAAGCCCCCTCAGTGTGCTTCATGTGAAGTGCCTAAAGCCCTACTATGACAGAGATGACTTAACCCTGCTCATAGTCACTGATGAGGGACAGGAACAGGAAAGTGACCCTCTCACTGATCTCTTTTCCAATTCTGCAGCTGATGGCTCAGTTGAGTGAGTAGTCATTGCTAACTGCCTCTCTGAATCACCAAAACAAGACTGCAGAAATCTCCTATAGCAGTTCTCTGACCGGTTTTCCTTTACACCTTGTCAGACCACATGGTGTGAACACACCATTGACACAGGGGACAGTTTACCTGTAAAGAGTAACAACTACAGGCAATCTGACCATGTAAAGGACTTCATCAAAGCTGAAGTGCAAAAGATGCTAGATCTAGGAGTGATTGAGCACTTTGACAGTCCCTTGGTCAACCCAGTGGCCTTAGTACCAAAACCACACTCTCAAAATGGTAAAAGAGAGATGAGGTTTTGTGTTGATTTAGAGGGCTCAACACAATGACAAAAACGGATGCTCATCCTGTCCCTAGGGCAGATGAGCTCATAGATACACTGGCATCTGCCAAGTATCTTAGCACCTTTGATCTTACTGCTGGTTATTGTCAGATTAATTTATCAGACGATACTAAACCTAAAACTGCATTTTCTACCATTGGAGGGCACTACCAATTCACAGTAATGTATGTATGTAGGTAGGATATTTAGAGCGCATTCCGGCTCAAAAGATCATCGAAGTGCTAAACAATAGGTGAGAAAAAGGAAACAAAGACGCGATGCAGGAGGTACGAAGATAAAATAGAAGGCCAGATAAATGAGACATCAATTAGCGTGGAAAGAGAAAAGTTGTGATAAGTTTTCAGAAGTTCAAGTAGTTAGATTCCTTCCTAATATGGATTAGAAGACCATTACAATGTCTAGCAGCGGCCACAGTGAAGGCTTTATCTCCCTATCTGACTTTCTGAGTTCTTGGAGCCTGAATCCTAAAGGCTTCACAGGACCTTAGATTACGCCTGGGCCTATACCAACAGAGGTGAATGACCAAATAACGAGGGCCAATACCATACACTGCTTTGTGGGTCAAGCACAATATTTTAAAGGCCACCTCAGCCTCAGCTGTTTGAGACTGCCTGTAGCTGAGGCAGAGCGTGGGAGATTTAGAATACATTTTGCCACCATATTCTGGATCGGTTGAAGTTTTTTCATAGAAACACTGTCCAGATTAAATTGGAGGGCATTACAGTAATCGAGCCTAGACGTAACCAGAGGTAATGTAACAGTAACTTTCCACTCTTGTTGTAAGTAGGGGAAAATTTTCCTTAACATTTTCAATATCCATAGACAGGTCGAAACAGTCTGAGTGACTTGGGCTTTGAAAGATAGATGGTCATTAAAGATGATCCCTAAATTTCTGCTGGAGGTAGTGGGAACAGGGAGAGATCCACACTCAGCAGGCCACCAGCGGGAATCCCATCACTCTATCCCAGATCCGAAACAAATAATTTAAGTTTTTGCCCCATTCAATTTCAGCCAATTGTTGCCCATCCAATTATTAATGGCTAGCAAAAAATTGTGGCAGTGATCAGCCGCCTCCTCCCAGTTCTTGTCCACGGGTATAATAAGCTGAGTGTCATCGGCATAGGACGTTGGCAAAAATCCAAACGACCGTATTAGAGTGGCCAAAAGCGACATGTAAACATTAAAGAAGGTAGGACTTAAAGAAGAGCCCAGGGGGACCCCACATGGTAGAAGATAAGCCGCTGATCTAAAATCCCCACAACTGACTGAAGTCCATCTGTACGTCAGGAATTACTCCAGTAGTGTTAATGCTTGATCTCTAATGCCTGCCTGGAATAATCGAGTTAATAGAATCTGGGGTGAGATGGTGTCAAAGGCTGCTATAGAATCTGAGGATGTGATAAGGGCAGACTCAGTGCTGTGGGATTTTCTAAAGCCATGTTGTGAAGGGTCTAGTACACCCTTTGTCGTTAGAAAAGCTATGAGTTCCTTATTTATGTGCTTTTCGCAGATTTTAGCCACAAAGGGGGGAAGGGCGATAGGACGTAAGTTGCTCAGATCTAAGTGGTCGCCATTTGCCTTCTTCTTCAAAGGAATCACTGTTGTCTCCTTCCATGCGGCAGGATACTTTCCAGATGATAGGACCTCCTGTAGAATAGGAGCTATTGCCTGAGAAAAAAAATCAGGGGCTAATTGAAAGATGGATGGGGGCACAGATCTAAAGGAGAGACTGACAGTCTACATAATTAACTTTTGAATATCATCTTTTGAGAGAAGTGAAAAGTGAGATAGAATCAAGTTGCTAGTGTTAGATTCTAAATCAGGCTTAATGGACTGATCTCCCTCAGTCAAAACAGAGTGATGCTTCATTCCTCCTGAAGGAATAAAATTGGAGTGAATATTTAACATTTTGTTGTGGAAATATGCCCTTTGTTTTGAAAAACTGCACCTGTCACTTTTCAGAGGCTGGTGAACACAGTCCTCCAAGGTTTGGAAGCCTATAGTACAGCATATCTAGATGATATAGCTGTCTTTAGCTCCACCTCGGACGATCACCTGGTCCACCTCTTTAATGTTTTGGAGGCTCTGCAAAAAGCAGGACTCACTATTAAGGCTTCAAAGTGCCAGATAGGGCAGGGGAAAGTGGTTTATCTGGGGCACCTAGTAGGTGGGGAACAGATTCACCCAGTACAGGGGAAAATACAAACCATTTTGGATTGGACTCCCCTACCACACAAACCCAGATAAGAGCCTTCTTGGGCCTCACGGGGTACTACAGGAGGTTCATTTAGAACTATGGCTCGATTGCAGCCCCTCTTAATGATCTCACATACAAGAAGATGCCTAAAAAGGTATTATGGACAGCAAGCTGTCAAAAAGCTTTTGTGGAACTCAAACATCCTATGTGCTCTGGACCTGTTCTAAAAAGCCTTAACTAATCCAAGAAGTTCATAGTGCAAACTGATGCTTCAAAGGTAGCGGTTGGCGTAGTTCTCTCACAACTCAATGCAGAGGGCCAGGACCAACCTGTAGCTTTTATAAGCAGAAGGTTGACCCCCAGAGAAAAACGTTGGTCAGCTATAGAGAGGGAGGTCTGGGCCCTGAAGAAGTTGAGACCATACCTTTGGTACTCACTTCATTGTTCAGACATATCACAAACTTTTCTTATGGCTAAAACAAATGGAAGGAGAAAACCCAAAATTGTTAAGGTGGTCCATTTCCCTACATGGAAAGGACTATACAGTGGAACATAGACCTGGGAGTAACCTCTCCAAATATTTCCACTTAGACATTTGTAGCCTTGGCATTATTGGCCTAACTTTTTGCCTCTACTTCCCAGGTTGCTTCAGTGGGTTGGACTCTGTTTTAGCTGTTTTTGTTTGCTCTGGGCACTTTACCACTGCTGACCAGTGCTAAAGTGTAAGTGCTCCCTGTATAAATTGTATGTGTACATTGGCTTATCCATGATTGGCATATTTGATTTACTAGTAAGTCCCTAGTAACGTGCACCAGAGGTGCCCAGAGCCCGTAAATCAAATGCCACTAGTGGGCCTGCAGCACTGGTTTTGCCACCCACATTAGTAGCCCTCTAAACATGGCTCAAACCCGATAATGCAGTGTCTGTGTGTGCAGTCTTAAACTGCGAAATCGACTTGGTAAGTGTACCCACTTGCCAGGCCTAAACCTTCCCTTATTATACATGTAAGGCACCCCAAAGGTAGCCCCTAAGTAGCTCCATGGGCAGGGTGCAGTGTATGTTAAGGTTGGGACATGTACTTATGGGTTTTACATGTCCTGACAGTGAAATACTGCCGAATTCGGTTTTCACTGTTGCAAGCCTATCTTTCTCATAGGTTAACATGGGGAGTGCCTTTAAATATTTTTAAAGCTCAGATACCCTTTGGGAGCAGATAGATATGTGGAGTATGAGGTCTCTGAACTCACAATTTAAAAATACATATTTTAGTGAAGCATTCTGTGACTTTGCTTGTTTGTGGATTCCCTGCCTGGGTCAGTTTGACAGTAGGGCAGTTTGCACCTCTCCTCTAGACAGTGACACAAAGGAAGCTGGGGTGTAGCCTGCATATCCTGATGGGCCATCTGAGCTGAAGGGAGGAGAGGAGTCATCACTTACTCCTGAAAGGGCTGTGCCTGCCCTCACACAAGGCAGTCTCCAACCCCCTGATGTGTGTCTGGGACCTGGCCTGGGCAAGGCAGGATCTTGAAAACAACAGAGTCTTCACTTTGAAGTAGGCCTACTTCAAAGGCAGAAAGGGGTACAAGAAGAGCACCCAAAACCCCGTAAAATCAGATTACTTCTGGAACCAAGTGGAACCTCTGCCAGGGTGAAGAGCTGGAGAAGCTGGAGGAGGAGTACTGCCCCTTTGCCTGTGACTGTGCTTTGCTGGGTTGGCCTGCAGTAGCTGCTTCTCCCTGAGAGATGACAAAGACTAACTTTTGTGTTACTTTCCACTGGTGAAGAATCTCCAAGGGCTTGAACTGAGCTTGCCTCCTGTTGTTTAAGTCTCAGGGGCAGCAAATACTTCTCTTTGCCAGCACTTGGGCTTTCTGCTGAGAGTCATGCCTGCCAAGTGGTGTCCTAACCTGTCTCTGGGCCCTTGAAAGGTGCATCTGGTGGAAAAGGCCAGAAATCCAAGCAAAGACCACCGTGCGGAGAAACTTTTGATGTACCACCCTCCTCACAGCAGCTAAACAATGCGCCACTGGCTCTCGCAGCAAAAATTTACGCTTCACCTGCATCGCGGCTGGGAAATCGATGCAATGCAGCTGTAGAATCAATACGCAACACCCGCAGCAGCTGCTGTTAATGATGCAAGCCCCCACGCAGCGTGGTCTCTTGACACCATGTAACCGGATTTTAGCTCAACATCGATAGGCGTGGAAAATCAATGCAAAACCTGCCCGGACCCGAGGTGCCCGTCTGGATCGACACATTGCTGTCTTGCGGGAGAGAAGAAATGAAGCACACCGACCGACCAGAGGAGGAACAACACCTGTTCTCGCTTACGAGTTAGAAATCAACGCATCGCTGGCCTTTTCCGATGCACGCTCGTCCGTGCAACTTTATTTTGACGCTACCCAGGTACTTTTGTGCAATAACAGCATTGTCACTGTTTTCTAAAGGATTTAAGACTCTTTTTCATTTAAATTAATAACTTGATTTGTGTGTTTCAGATTGTTTAGATAAATATTATCCATTTTTTCTAAACTTGTGTTGAATGATTTTGTAGTGGGTTCACTTGGTTACTCTGTCTGTTGGTACCAATACTTTACACATTGCTTCTGAAGTTAAGCCTGCCTGCTCGTGCCAAGCTATCAAGGGGGTAAGCAGGGGTTAACTGAGGGTGATTCTCCTTTACCCTGACTAGAGTGAGGGTCCCTGTTTGGACAATGGGTAACCTGATTGCCAACCAAATTCCCCATTTCTAACAACAATGAAGACTCATCTAGGTAAGGTTAGCCTTCTTGTCCTTCGTTTGATGGGGGTTGTGTAGGAAAGTACCCTCTTTCTTGGCATGGTTACCCCCTTTTTCTGCCTGATGTCACTGTGTTTGACTGTGTTCACTAGGATCCTGCTAACCAGGACCTCAGTGATTATGCTCTTGCTACCAAAACTCTGTTTTTCATTCCACAATTGGCATATTGGTGCCCCCATGTAAGCCCCTAGTATTTGTACCCAAGTACTCATAGCATTGAAGGGCCAGGGGATCCCTATGCACTGCAACAGTTATTCTGCCACCCATATGAAGCCCATGGAAAGGGTTCTGCAGGCCTGCCATTGCAGTCTGCATGAACTGGGTGTAGGTCACTGCACCAGGTCACTATAAGTCACCCCTATGGTAGGCCCTCTCAGCCCAGAGGGCAGGCTGGATGTATCTGTGTGTGAGGGCACCCCTGCACTAGCCTAGGTGCCCCCACAAACTCCAGATCCATTCTCCTGGACTTTGTGAGTGGGGGGACTCCATTTTATTTGTGTACTGGACATAGTTCATTACCTATGTCCAGCTACATAATGGTAACTCCGAACCTAGGCATGTTTGGTATCAAACATGTTGGAATCATACCCCAATACTTTTGCAAGTATTGGTTGTATAATTCCATACACTCTGAGGGCGCCTTAGAGGACCCTCTGCATTGCTCCTACAGCCTTCTGAGGTTTTCCAGGCAGCCAAAGCTGCTGCCATGTAACAGACAGGTTTCTGCCATCCTGTTGCTTGAGCAGTTCAAGCCCAGGAAGGCAGAGCAAAGGATTTCCTTTGGGAGAGGGGTGTTACACCTTCTCCCTTTGGAAATAGGTCTTACTTGACTTGGGAGTGGTATCCTGCCCAAGCCCCTGGTATGC
Source organism: Pleurodeles waltl (assembly GCF_031143425.1). Taxonomy (NCBI): domain Eukaryota; kingdom Metazoa; phylum Chordata; class Amphibia; order Caudata; family Salamandridae; genus Pleurodeles; species Pleurodeles waltl. The sequence continues at coordinate 1,019,498,262 of NC_090444.1, read as the reverse complement.
TTTGAATAGCCATTTGGTGCCCTCCATGCATAAACTTATTTACACTGGTCCAAGGACCTCCAGTCCCTGCTCTGGCATGAAACTGGACAATGGAAAGGGGAGTGACCATTCTCCTGTTCATCACCACCCCAGGGATGGTGACCAGAGCTCATCCAGAGGGTCCCTGGGTTTTTCCATCTTGAGTCCAAGGTTGGCAAGGAACTCTGGGAGCATCTAAGTGGCCAGGTCAGGCAGATGACATCAGAGCCCCCTCCTGATAGGTGATCACCCAGCTAGGTGACCAATCCCCCTTTCAGGGCTATTTAGGGTCTCTCTTTTGGGTGGTTCCTCAGATTCAGCTTGCAAGATTTCAGCAGGATTCCTCTGCAACCTCTGCTTCGACTTCTGACCAAAAAAACTGCATCTGGACTCTCCAGGACGCAACAATCTGCAACTAACATGAAGACTTTGCCTGCAACATTGTTTCCAAAGCCCCTTCCAGCTTCTGCAACATTTCCCCAGTGGTGCATCCTCTGAGGACAGCCCATCTTCAGTCTGCATTAGAAAGAAGATGGAATCTCCCTTGGAGTGAAGGAGTCAATCCCATGCATCTGCAGGCACCAACAGCAATGACGACCGGCTGCGTGGATCCCTATTCCTGCTGAGCTGCATAGATCCTGCATCACAGGTGGTGGTCAGAAGTGGTTCCGACGGTCATCTCTACCAGCTATCCGCCTTGGGTGGAGGTAAGCATTTGCCTTCCCACGTAGGACAGTACCCCCTGTGCACTGTGTCTTTTGCCACTGCCAAGGCTTGTTGGCATTTCTTCCAAGGCGTCTTCAGGCATCTTGTAGCTCCAGTCCCCAGCACTCCTTCCTGCGATGCACAGCTCCCTGAGTGGCTCTCCTGTGGTATGGGTCTCCTTTTCGTAGAGCTGCATGGGCTCCAATTGCAACGTTTGTGTCCCCGTCCTGTGGGACTTTTGTGAGTGCTGTCTGTGCTTCTGTGGACTCTCTGCAATGGTGAAGGCCTCCTCTGACTCCTCCTCCTGGGTTGAGTCCTCCTGGGCCTTGCTGGTCCCAGGCAGCACCATTTCTGCCAACTGTGAATTTTGTCTGTGCCAAGGCTTGTTGGTGGAATCTGAACACGCAAACCTGAGTGCAATCTTCGTTCTGGCATGGGACATCACCTGCATCCTCCAGGGACTCGACTCCGACTCCTGGGCTGCAGTGCTGACTTTCCTTCCTCACCGACGACCAACTCTTACATCCCCCACTTGGTGGGTAGGGGCTCCTGCCCCCACAGTACTCTGCTGTGACTTTTGGACTTGGTCCCCTCTTTTCACAGGTCTTCATCTTCAGGAATCCCCTGTTGGTTTCTTGCAGTCGCCTCTGTTTTTTGCCATCCTCTTCTTTTCTTCTAAGTGGGTGTTTGGGGAAATTCTAGTGATTTACTCCTGCTTTCCTGGAGGGTGGTGTGGTACTTACCTTTGTGCTTTCCTGGTACCCCAAGCGCCAATCTATACACTCAACTTACCTAGGTGGGGGTCCAACTCTCACATTCCATCTATTGTGTTGGACACTGTTTTCTAACTATTCTTATGCCTATTTCTGACAACTAGTGTATACAGTATATCTTGTGTACCACTTACCTCCTAAGGGAATATTGCCTCTATAGTATTTTTGGTGTTGTGTTACCATAATAAAGTACCTTTATTTTTGTAACACTGAGTATTGTCTTCAGGTGGGTGAGTACTGTGTGACTACATTGGTATTGCATGAGCTTTGCATGTCTCCTAGATAAGCCTTGACTGATCATCCACAGCTGCCTCTAGAGTCTGGCTTTTAGACACTGCCTATGCTACACTAATTGGGGATACCTGGACCTGGTACAATGTGTAAGTACCTTAGGTACCCAACACATATCAGGCCAGCTTCCTACAATTAGCACATAAATTCTGGCGCTAATCCAGCAGAGCACAGAGAGCATCAGTTTAATGCCTGCCCTGGGCAGACGTTAAAAATGAAGCAAAAAATAGTGCAGTGAAATCTTGTAAATTTCACTGTGTCATTTTTTTGGTCCTCCCTGCATGGGAACACCCCCCTTTCATACATGATACCTGGTGCAGTTATAATGTGGGGCAAGGGGTTGCATTGCACCACTTTGTAAATATGCCATACAGTGGGGGCCTCCGTAATGCCTCCTTAGCACAAAAATATTTACGCTAGGGCGTCGCAAGAAGGTGAAAGGGGCTTGTAATTATGCCCCTTAGTTTGGTGGGCAGCTTTCCAGGTCAGCCGTACTCTAGACTCATCTCCCCTGGTTGAGGATCACTGACCATATTTTGACCCAGCCTGACTGGCGGAGATCTGTGTGACAAAAGTGAACCTGCTGATTAAGCAGATGCATGTTTTTTAGCTGCTCATTTTGGCTTGTGCTTCATTTTTTTTTTTCCAGAAACTCTCCCTCCAAAAGAAAGGGGTTGTTTAAGGAAATTAATACCTTAATGATCCTGATGTACAGACAATGCTTAATTTGTGCTTGTTGTTCCCGGTGCAGAGCACCAGCACTTATTTTTGAGGGCTGGCACTTATTTTTGTGCCTCAAGTATTTACTGCAATGCAAAAGACACATCGGGAAAGACAGAGAAAGAGAAAAACGAAAAAGTGTCAGGAACAGAAAAGGAACCTCGATGTGTAATAGTATTAATAAATAAGAAATAAGAACCAAATCCAAAAGATCCCCACCCTAAGAAAATGCTCTGGTAAAAGAAAGTAAGACACAGAGGAAATTCTGTTACAGTAAAACTGCACTGTCTATTGTAACCTCGAGTTTTAGTAAGCAACAACTAGCACCCAAGAAAAACAGAATAATTTTTCATCCTTTGAACAGAAACTGCCAACATCGAACATGTTTATTATATGTAGGACCAGTTTTATTGCATTTATTTTTTAACATTTCCCTCTGTATTTATCCATTTTTATTTTTTGTTCTTTTTATTAGTTTTTATCCATATGTTTGTGTCTTGAGAACAATTGGAGTTGAAACATTGTATATTTCCCTAGTAACTTAACTGATAATTGTGCACTCCTACTTTGATGCCTGGTACATTTTACAAAACTAAGAAGCCAAATATAACACAACACTACAGCCACATGTAAATATTAGCATTATATACAAATATATGTTAACATATTGCTGTGTTTAAGGAAATGTCATCCTAATTTTTAACTCCACATTGTATCTGCTCAGCTCTTGGCCCTGGAATTCGTGAAGGAAACATAAAGAGACACCCACAAGAAGCACAATGCTTTGTATCTTTCTGCTTTTAAAAATATATACATATAGAAAACATATTGCTTACTGCCTGTTATTATCAGTGAAAATCAGTACAAATGGGAGCCTTAATTATATGTAATCAAGAATCTAGCTAATTTAGAAGCCCATCAAAAGCAGTGAAATAGGAGTTAAATTTTAAGCATTAAACTCACAGAGTTCTTCTTTAACAGTCTTCATAATCTCTCTCTTTTCCATCAGTGGTATCACTGAAATGTTCTGTCATTTGGCTGCTGATGTGATGATGATTCCATTTCAATTTCAATTCCACGTGCTTCACTAAGTGCTTGGCCTTGATCACTTTGCTAGTTTGTCAGGAAACCTAACAAAGTTTCCCAGTATAATTTCTCTTTAAGTGTATGAGATCACAGATACAGGATAAATTGATTTCCTTTCTCCGATGGTCTTCCAAAAGACTATGGCCCAAATTTAAGAAGGGCCTAGCGCCAACTATCGCTACGTTAGCATAATTTTTCTTTACACTAATTTGGCGATAGCACGGCAAAAACGCAGTGTCATATTTACAAAGTGGTGTAAAGCACACATTGCACCAATTTGTAAACCCTTGAGCCACATTATGCCTGCACCAGGCATAATGTCTGCAAGGGGGGCATTCCCCCATTAGGCAGCCCGAAAAAATGGCACAGTGAAATCTATGAGATTTGACAGTGCCATTTTTAGGGAAATTTTTAGTGCCTGCACAGAGCGGGCCTTAAAAGGAGGCACACCATTATTTTTAATGGTCCTTTATGGATTACTCCCAAAGTTTTAGCACTGTTTCTGCAAAGTACAATAATAGTATGAAATATTATGATGCTATTGTCCCTGACCTGTGCCATGGTGAGCTGTATGTTAAATATTGCACACGCAGTGGCATTAGTTGGTTGCAATGGGCCACCAGAAAAGTGGCCTACATGACATGAAGTGCCACTTTTCTTAACTCTGGGCCTATGGCTATTATGGCGAGAGTGTTTCATAACAATGCAATGCCAGTGAAATTCTGCAAGGAAATATATGTTTTATCAGTATACCCCTCAGGTGTTTGATTGCTGTAGCCCAGGGTAACTGATGTTTTGTTCTTTGGGCAGTTTCGGCCAGCCAAAGAGGTCCTAACTCCAGGTGCCTTTCACAAAAATTTTAAAACTGTTTTGTTGTGTTGAAATGGAATATTTGCCATTTTTATAAGTCAGCTGTAGAATGTGCTGTTACTTAAATACCATAATACAAATATTAGCCTGCTGTTAAAGCGTTCACCCAAACTGAACCAGTGTTTGCAATGAAAAAGCTAAATTTAACACTATGAAAATCATCTGTTGGTGTGCCATCTGAAGTTTAGGCTCAGCCCTTAAATTCAAAATGTAAACTCTACCCGCCCACACACAATGTAAGGACAACTGATAACTCAACAATGTTTCTTAATGTGCCACAGGCATGTTATTTTATACAAATGTTGTATTTCTGCCTCCTTTGAAACAAGTTTGTCAAGAATAAATTAAAACACTTTTATGTGGCAGAGAACTCAGATGTATCGAGGGCAATTGATTTATTTTACACTTCCTTCCTTATGGGGAGAGCAGCCCCACTCTCACTGATTAAACCCTTTCCTGAACAAGTCTTCGTGCTCTCCAACTTTATTCTTTTTGACATCTGGCTAAGAAAGATTGACTGTGATCAAAACTCGTTCAAAACAAAGACCCTATTGCATTCTGTTTTGACAGTCATTCATAAGGGTATATTTCTGACATAGGGCCTCATTATGACCCTGGCGGTAGAGAACCGCCAGGGCCAACGGGGGCGGGAGCACCGCCGACAGGCCGGCGGTGCTCCCTTGGGCATTCTGACCGCGGCGCTTTGGCCGCGGTCAGAAAGGGAAAACCGCCGGTTTTCCACTGCCCCTAAGAATCCTCCAAGGCGGCGCAGCTCGCTGCGCCGCCGAGGGGATTCTGACAATCCTTACCGCCATCCTGTTCCTGGCGGCTCGCCCGCCAGGAACAGGATGGCGGTAAGGATTGTCGTGGGGCCCCTTGGGGCCCCTGCAGTGCCCATGCCAATAGCATGGGCACTGCAGGGGCCCCCGTAAGAGGGCCCCGCTAGTATTTCACTGTCTGCGTAGCAGACAGTGAAATACGCGACGGGTGCAGTAGCACCCGTCGCACCTTCCTGGAGGAGCCCCAGCACCTGCTGGAGGACCCCCTGACTACAGGTAAGTCGGGTGTTCCGACAGGGGAGGGGGTGTTGTGTGTGTTTGTGTGGGTGTGTGTATGTATGTCTGTGCATGCGTTAATGAGGGTGTGTGTTGCATATTGTATTTGTGTGCATGTATGGATGTGTCAGTACTTGTATGTTGTGTTGTGTGAATGTGTGTGTGCTTGTATGTATGTCAGTGTGTGGATGTGTGTGTGAATGGATGTATGCATGCGTGGATGAATGTGGGAATGAGTGTGTGTATGCATGTGTTCGTGTGTGCATGAAGGTGCATGCATGTAGGGGGCTCTGGAGAGGAAGGGTAAGAGTAAGGTTGCCACGTAAACTATGCCGGTAGATGGGGCGATAATCCCGCAGGCGTGCAAGTGACGGCCACCGGGTTGGAGACTGAAGTTTCCAGCCCGGCGGTCATTACCGCCGTGGCTGTTGGTGTGGCACGTTGGCGGTTTGGCTTTAGCCAAACCGCCAATGATTTAATATCGAGAAAAGTACCGCCAGCCTGTTGGCAGTACTTTCCTCCATATTAACGCTGTCCGCCGGGGTCATAATGACCCCCTAAGTCTAAACTAAGCACAGTTATGCACTTTGTGAAACAGACGAATAGACCATTATGGCTTTATTTTTGCCCTTGTGAGCCCTGGGAAATAGGAATTGGATTATAGTGGTGAGAAAGGGAGGGAAATGTACAGCAATTCCGAAGTTATTCTTTTACAGAAAGTTGCCAGTTACTATTGGGCTTATATTATGAAAACTGCTAGCACAATTCTCTAGAGACTACCTCAGGGATGGGATTCCTGTGTGCCATGTAAAAGATTGAGGAATGTGACTCCTCCTTCAACATAGTTTTCTGGGCCGCAGAGGTTTTTGTGGGGTTCAGAATGGCAAAGAAATTTGAGGACTCCACAGGTAAAGGCTGTGTGCTGTGGGTCTTTGAGGATATATGGAATAGAGACAGATGCCTATGCCTGGGAAGAAAACTGAAACAAATGAACTGTTGAATGTGGTCCACACAGGAAGAGATTCAAAACCTTTATCTCATTTGAACACATGGAGAGTTGCTCAAGGTGCATTTCCTGCAAGCCTGGGACCTTTTTGAGAACTGAGGGAGATATTATTAAACGTTTGCTACAAGTGCTGAAAATTTGGACTTAGAAACCCTCTCACCTCTGGAAGAAGACACTACCTCATTGGGTATGATTGGTTTCACAATTTGTCTCACTTTGAGCGTTTACCTGCAAGGCTGCAGCAGAATGTGAGAACAAAGTTATCAACGTTGTGGGTCTGTGATCATCAATGGCTTCCAACCCTGCCCTGCTCATGGATTTCAAACACTAGAAACATTAATGAGTCAGAAGGTAAGCTGTGACAGTGAGTAAAGGCACCAACGTATACCTAACAATGAAGTACCCATGATAGTTATGATTTCCACGTCTGTGCAGAATGGAGATTTTTGCAAGGTCTCTTTAAGCTGCACCCTATTATATCAATCAATCAATCAATCATTGAATTTATAAAGCGCGCTACGTACCCGTGAGGGTTTCAAGGCGCTCGGGGGGGAGGGGAGAGCTGGTGTTACTGGTGGAAGAGCCAGGTCTTGAGGAGTCTTCTGAAGGTGAGAAGGTCTTGAGTCTTTCGCAGGTTGGTGGGGAGGGTGTTCCAGGTTTTGGCGGCGAGGTATGAGAAGGATCTGCTGCCGGAGGTCTTTCTTCGGATGTGGGGGACGACGGTGAGGGCAAGTTTAGTGGAGCGGAGCTGACGGGTGGGGGTGTAGAAGCTGAGTCTGTTGTTTAGGTAGGCTGGTCCGGTGTCGTGGAGCGCTTTGTGAGCGTGGGTAAGAAGCTTGAAAGTGATCCTTTTGTCCACGGGGAGCCAGTGAAGGTTTCTCAGGTGGTGGGAGATGTGGCTGTGGCGGGGTACATTGAGGATCAGCCGGGCAGAGGGGTTTTGGATACGTTGGAGGCGTAGTAGGTCTTTTGCTGGGATGCCTGTGTAGAGTGCGTTGCCGTAGTCCAGCCTGCTGCTGACGAGGGCCTGTGTCACTGTTCTTCTTGTTTCTGTCGGGATCCACTCGTAGATTCTGCGGAGCATGCGGAGTGTGTTGTAGCAGGAGGAGGAAACTGCGTTGACCTATTTAGACAAGGTGAGGGAGGAGTTGAGGATGAAGCCCAGGTTGCGAGCGTGGTCGGACGGTGTCAGTGGGGTTCCTAGTGCGGTGGGCCACCAGGAGTCGTCCCAGGCGGAGGGGGTGGGTCTGAGGATGAGGACCTCCGTCTTGTCCAAGTTCAGTTTCAGACGGCTGTTTCTCATCCATTAGGTGATGGATTTCATTCCCTCGTGGAGGTTGGTTTGGGCGGTGCATGGGTCTTTGGTGAGTGAGAGGATGAGCTGGGTGTCGTCGGTGTAGGTGAGAATGTTGAGGTTGTGTTGTCGGGCCACTTGAGCGAGGGGGGCCATGTAGATGTTGAACAGCGTCGGGCTGAGGGATGAACCTTGGGGGATGCCGCAGATGATGTCAGTGGCTTCGGAGCGGAAGGGGGGGAGGCGGACTCTCTGGGTTCTGCCGGAGAGGAATGAGAGGATCCAGTCGAGGGCTTTTCCTTGAATTCCAGTTTCGTGGAGGCGTGATTTCAGAGTGTGGTGGCAGACCATGTCGAAGGCGGCAGATAGGTCCAGGAGGATGAGGGCTGATGTTTCGCCGTTGTCCATTTGGCGTCTGATGTCGTCTGTGGCGGCGAGAAGGGCGGTTTCGGTGCTGTGGTTTCGTCTGAAGCCCGACTGGATGGGGTCTGGGATGGCGTTGTCTTCGAGGTGGCTGGTTAGTTGATGATTTTTTCAATCACCTTTGCTGGGAAAGGGCGCAGGGAGATGGGTCGGAAGTTCTTGAGGTCGTTGGGGTCTGCTTTGGGCTTCTTGAGGAGGGCGCGGATTTCGGAGTGTTTCCATTTTTCAGGGAATGTCGCTGTTTCGAAGGAGATGTTGATGACCTTACGTAGTTGGGGGGCGATGGTGGAGTCGGCTTTGTTGTATACGTGTTGGGGGCAGGGGTCTGACGGAGATCCTGAGTGGATGGAGTTCATGATCTTGCGTGTCTCTGTGTCGTTCACGTTGGTCCAGGAGGCCAGGTGGTTTGCACAGGTGGAGTGTTCGGGGGTGGGTTCAGGCGTGGGAGTGGCGTCAAAACTGTTGTGGATGTCGGTGATCTTCCGGTGGAAGAAGGTGGACAGTGCGTTGCAGAGTTCTTGGGATGGAGGGATGTTGTTGATGTTGGCGCTGGGGTTGGAGAGTTCTTTCACGATGCTGAAGAGCTCTTTGCTGTTGTGTGCGTTGTTGTCCAGGCGGTATTTGAAGTGGGATCGTTTCGCTTGTCCGATGAGTTGGTGGTGCTTGCGGGTGGCGTCCTTGTGGGCTGTGAGGCTGTCAGGTGTGCATTTGAGGAGCCATTCCTTTTTTAGCTTCCGACAGTCGCGTTTGGAATTTAGGACCTCGTCGGTGAACCAGGACGCTTTTCTTCTGGCTTGGTTGTCGGTAGGTTTTTTGAGTGGCGCGAGGGTGTTGGCGCAGTCGTTGATCCACAGGGTGAGGTTGTTGGCGGCGGTGTCTGGGTCGGTGGAGTCGGGGGTGGGTTCTGGGCAAGGGCGTTTGGAAGCTGGTCTTCCTTAACTTTGCTCCAGCATCGGCGGAGTGGTTGTTGGGTGTGATGGTGCTCGGTATGTTTCTTGTAGGTGAAGTGGATGCAGTGCTGGTCGGTCCAGTGGAGTACGGTGGTATGGTTGAAGGTGACGTGGGTGCTTGAGGAGAAGATGGGATCAAGCGCGTGGCCGGCGATGTGGGTTGGTGTGTTGACGAGTTGTCTGAGGCCGTGGTTGGTGAGGTTGTCGATCAGGGTAGTGGAGTTGGTGTTGTTGTTGTTTTCCAGGTGGAAATTTAGGTCCCCGAGGAGGATGTAATCCGTTGAGGTGAGTGCGTGGGTGCTGGTGAGGTCGGCGAGGGATTCGCTGAATGGTGCTCATGGTATGGGGGGGTCTGCAGATGAGCGTTCTTCTGAGAGTGGTGTTGGGGTCGGTGTGGATGCGGAAGTGTAGGTGTTCGGCGGTCTTGAGGGAGTCGTCACTGTGGGTGTCTACCTTGAGGGAGGATTTGTGGGCAATGGCTATGCTTCCTCTGATTCCATTGTTGCGGTCCCTACGGATGATCATGTAGCCGTCCGGGATGGCTATTGCGATGTCGGGCGCCGAGGAGTCATTCCACCAGGTTTCGGTCAGGAAGGCTACGTCTTTAAGTTTGGATTTTTAATGGTTTTCTAGTTCTGTTTTTTAATATCTTTCTATTTTCAGGTCCCTATAATCTGCTTTAATTGTTTAGTGTCTTTTTAGTGGATGCAATCTTAATTTTTTAACCCCTTAACTGCTGGGGCTTCTCTTCCGAGTGCTGAGACCTTTTTTGGCTATTTTGAGCCACATAACTTTTTTCCACATAAGGTATCCATGCTACATCGGTTTCCTTTTTTCCCACATCATGGGGATTGTAAAGGTACCCAGGGTTTGTGGATTACCCTAGAGGGGATCGAGATAATGGCCATAATGCAGCTACATTTTTGAGATTTTGAGAAAAATAAGAAAAAAGTGCTCAACAAAAAAGCGTCTGTTTTTTTCAAATAAATGGCGTCAACTAAACTTTTGCTGTGCTAAAGTCACCATCAACCCAACTTTCAGAAACATGCAGAGCCAATCACAAAAACTTTTTTTTTACCACAGTTTGGTCATTTAAAAAAATAATTCTGACCTTTCAACCTGCTTCCAGTTTGTGTTAGAAACCAGTATGAAACCCATGGGTGATCCAGGAGACCAACAGATTTCTAAAAAGTACACATTTTTGAATTCAGCAAGGGCTCAGTTGTGTAGATCCCTATGTTCCCACATGCCTCCCAGTAAAAATGGTACCTCACTTGTGTAGGTCGGCCTAGTACATGCAACATGAAAAGGGCCAAAATGCAACAGGACACCACATATTTCCACTCAAAACTGACCTTTTTTTGCAGAGTGGGTAGATATAAATTTTGGGCTCTCGCTCAGCTGGCATCTAGGGAAACCTAGCAAACCTGCGCATTTTTGAAAGCTAGATACAAAGAGGAATCCAAGAGGGGATGACTTGCGTGGCTCTTACTAATTTTTTTAACCCAGAAGCCTTTGCAAACCTCAAACTTTAAATAAATAAATCTAATTTTCCTCTCATTTATGTGAAGGAAAGTTTGGTAACTTGTGGAGAGCCACAAACGTCCTTCCGCCCAGCTTTTCCCAAGCCTCGTAATGAAAATGGTACCTCACTTGTGTGGGTAGCGCTAGTGCACGCGGCAGGATGTGGCTCAAAACATATCATGGCTACATCACATTTTTTCACTCAAAACTGACCCTTATTTTGTAAAGTGAGTAGCTGTGAATTTTGGGTGCTAGTTCAGCCGGCACTTAGGGGAACCTAGCAAGCCTGCACATTTTTTAAAGCTAGACACCTGAGAGAATCTAGGGTGTTATAACATGCGTGGCTCTCACCAGGTGATTTTTTACCCAGAATCCCTTGTAAAACTTCAAACTTTGACTAAAAAGGCACATTTCCCCAAGTTTTTTTAACGGAAAGTTCTGGAATCTGTCAAGAGTCACAAACTTCCATCCACCCAGCAGTACCCCACGTTTCCCAATAACAGTGGTACCTCATTTTTGTGGGTAGGCCTACTGCCTGTGATAGTAAACAACCCAAAATACAACATGCAGTCATCACATTTTTCCACACAAAACTGACCCCTTTTGTTCCCAAAGTGGACAGTTGTAGATTTTGGGCACAAGCTCAGCTGGCATCTAGGGCAAACTAGCAAACCTGCACATTTTTGAAAACTAGATACCGGTGGGGAATCCAGTCTGGGGTGACTTATGTTGCTCTCATGAGATGTTATTTAATCAGAAGCCCTTGCAAACCTCGAACTTCAACTAAAAAAACACTTTTTCCTCACATTTCTGTGATGGATAGTTCTGAAATTTGCAGTGAGCAACAAACTTCCTTCCTCCCAGCATTCCTGTAAGTCTTCTGATACAAATAGTACCTCAATTGTGTGGGTAGGCGTTGTGCCTGCAACAGGAAATGGCCCAAAATGCACCATGGCTACATCACATTTTTCGCTCAAAACTGATCTTTATTCGCAAATTGGGTAGCTATGTATTTTGGGCCCTAGTTCAGCCAGCACATAGAGTAACCTAGGGACTGGTGACTTGCATGGTTCTCATCAGGTTTCTTTGCCCAAAACACAACACAGAGTCATCAAATATTTCCATTCAAAACTGATGCTTTCCCCAAAGTGGATAGCTGGGGATTTTGGACCGAGCTAAGCTGGCATCTAAGGAAAACTAGCACACCTGCACAATTTTGAAAAACTAGACAGCTGCGGGGAATCCAGTATGGGGTAATTTTGTGGCTATCGCCAGATTTGTTTTAAACCAGAAGCCCTTGAAAACCTCAAATTTTGATTACAAAAACACATTTTCTTCAAGTTATTTTGATGGAAAGTTCTGGAATCTGCAGGGAACCACAGACTTCCTTCCACTTAGCATTTCCCCAAGATTCCCATTAAAAATGGTACCTCACTTGTGTGGGAGGCGTTTTGCCTGCAATAGGAAATGGCCCAAAATGCAACATGGGGACATCATTTTTTTCCACTCAGAAGTTTCCTAAAGTGGGTCGTAGTGGATTTTGGGCCTTAGCTCAGCTGGCACATAGAGGAACCTAGCAATCCTGCACATTTTGAAAACTCAGCACCTGGGGGAATCCAGTATTGGGTGACTTTTGTGGCTCTCTGAAGGTTTTTTACACAGAAACCATTGCAAGCTTCAAACTTTAACTACAAAATATATTTTCCTCACATTTCTGTGAGGGAAAGTTCTGGAATCTGTGGGGAGCCACAAACCTCCTTCCATGCAGCATTCCTCCAAGTCCCCCAGTAAAAACTGTAAATCAAATCTGTGGGTAGGCCTAGTGCACCTGACAGGAAATGACTCAGAATGCAGCATGGCTACATCACATTTTTCCACTCAAACTGACCCTTTTATGCAAAGTGAGTAGATATGAATTTGGCCCTACCTCAACAGGCAGATAGCCTAACCCAGCAATCGTGCACATTTAAAAAAACTAGATACCTGAAGGAATCTAGGATGGGGTGACTTGCATGGCTCGCACTAGGTTTTTTAAAATCTAAAATCTCTTGCAAACCTCACACTTTAACGAAAAAACACATTTTCTATGTACCTCTGTGATGGAAAGATCTAGAATCCGTGGAGAGCCACAAATTTCCTTCCACCCAGCATTCCCACAAGTCTTCTGATTAAAATGGTGCCTCACTTTTGTGGGTAGGACTAGTGACCCAAAACGCATCATGGAGACATCAAATTTTTCCAATCAATGTGACCCTTTTTATGCAAAGTGTGTAGCTGTGCATGTTGGGCCCTAGCTAAGCGGGCATCTAGCGAAACGTAGCAAACATGCACATTTTTGAAAAACTAGACAAATGGGGAATCCAGGAAGGGATGACTTACATGGTTTTCACCAGGTCAATGCCCTTGCGATGGGACTCACATTGACCTCAGTTTGATCAGGTCCTGTTGTGGACACTATGCCAAACCACAGAAGTGGAGCAGTGTTTTTATCAGCATAAGGGGACAACGCTGGGTGGTAGGAAATTTGTGGAGTCCTATGGATTCCAGAAGTTTCCATCAGAGAAATGTAAGAAAAATGTGTGATTTCAGGCAAAGTTTGAGGTTTACAAGGCACTGTGGGTAGAAAAACCTTGTGGGATCCATGCAAGGCACAGCATCCTGGAAGTCTATTTTCAAAAATATCTGTGGTTGGTAGGTTTCCATGGGTGGAGGCCGAGCATGGCCCCAAATCCCACAGCTACCCTTCTGCTGATCTTAGCATGTAGCCCTTTAGGATCTTTAGTGTCAAGGTCTCTTGGCCCACCCTCACAAGCAAGGTATCATTTTTATCAGTAGTTGCCCCTATCCACCTCTAAATGTGGGTAGAAAGACTGATGGCCAATTTGGTCGGTTTGGGGTCAGGGCCATGCCCATTGTGGGCAGCTTTCAACCTTAAATTTTGAAAGAAAAAACTTTCCCTGCCATCTAGTGGGCTTTCTGCCCTCCCCGAGGCAGATCTGGGGTAATTACCCCAATTACTCAAAGGGGGCAGAAAGACTGATGTCTCATTTAGTTGGGGTGGGGGCATGGCTTTGCCCATGGTGGCCTGCCCCACCCCACCCCTATATTAACAAAAATGCTTTTCCTGGCATCTAGAGGACTTTCTTGAACACCCCCCCATGGGGGCAATTACCCCAACCTTTCCCAAGGTGGCCAGAAAGAATGAAATATACAAAGGTGCTGGGGGGAGCAAAAGCCTTTGCCTAAGGGGCTACTTTCCCCATCCCTGGTGGATAGTGGGTGGCACCCTGCTTAAGGATCTATCTCCAGTGACAATATCCAAGCAGGGATCCATTGTGCAGAGGTATCATAGCAAAGGGGAGATTCTCCCCTTCCCAACAACATCTCTCCTAAAGCAATCAGCGGTTGTGGGGCTGAGATATGCTCCCTGAGCACTGATGCAGTGAATGTAAAACAAGCCCATTACAGTAAACAAAAAGAAAAAACAATCAGGCTGCTCAGGAAGCTCAATCTGAGCACCCCCATGAATAAAAATTGGTCCCTCTGGTGCAGAGCAGCAGAAGGGCCTTCAAATACCTCCCCAATGTTCTCCCCACGCACTGGGGACGTAGTGTGGGGGTCGGCCATTGGCACCTTTTTCACAGTTGTTAGCTCTGCATTTAACAGCAGTGAATTGTGAAGTGATTTTGTAGTTTCTACTGACTTTCTATGTTTGCAAAGTAATTTATAGTGCTAGCAGTCCTTAACATTGACCTGTGCACCTGTTTTTGAGTTTGCATTTTGTAGTAATCCACACAATTTGTAGTTTTACTGGAATTTGTTTATTCATGTATTTCTTCCGAAGACCCTCAGAAAAAAACCTCAGTTTCGAAACAGCTGTCACACTCCAAACGTACGCGTGATCGTCTGCGCAATTACCTAGGAACAAAAATAAGAATTCTCAGGTGCCACTCGTGACACACAAGTATCCAGAACATTACACACTTCTTTGTGCACTATGAATTAAAGACTTTCCATTTACAAAGTCAATTGGAAAGATGTTGCAAATGCTAGTTATTAAACTTATCAGATCCTAGGTTTCTAAAACCATCCCTCACAACACAAGAGTGTAGTAAGAGCTCTACACCAACGGTGCAATTCATTCCACATTAAGCAGGGATTACCGTTCCTTATTTTTGTTTTACTATCATTTGCACAGAAATGCCTCTGTCGCACTGACCGGACACATTCATGTTGGATGTTCCTTCTTGGATTGTGTTTTTTGCTGTTGTTGGTATAATGTGCTATTGTGCTATGAATACAGCTTGACACTATAAAGTCACCTGGAGATAATCACTACATTATTAAGCTAATATTACATACTAGTCCTACCATTTAATTCACTGTTGCCTCTGGTTTTTGTTCTTGGGCAAGTTTTCATATTCCACCCAAACACATGGCTGACGTAGCCTCATACAGTTATTGGGCACAGACAAAATTGTCATTTCATGTCATTATCATATGTAATTTGTCCCTCAAAATTCCTAAAATGACACCACATACCCAAATGTCATTTGCAGCTGTCGTGTTTTTTACACCACTTCTTTAGAGTGAAATGCATCCTTGTGTTTATACTTATATCGAAGATGTATGTTGCAATAAAACATAGTGTTAAATATCAGATTTTAATGGTGTATATTTACTTGTAATTTAATGCATTTTTTTAGATATTTCATTTATTTACTGAAAAGCTGTTTACATGCATGAATTTTGCACACTATTATGTTATGTATGGATGTGTTTTCAAGACAAGTCCCACACTTTCCAGGGTGAATTGGTGCAGGTGACTCAGTACACATTTTCTGTACCTTAATTAAACAGTTCCTCAGAGAAGGGTTACAATATGTACTGAAATGAGCCCTTGTCTGTCATGAAGGGGGACCACGTTCACCATGGCTTGAAGCTGGTGTAAATTATATGTTGTAAACTATGACATGTTATCATTAATTGAGGGTCTGTACTGACAGAACGAGTATGGTACTTGGATAGGGTGTTCACATGACTGAATTGTGATACTACTGGCAACTAGAAGTGTTCCCTTGCTGTGACTGATGCTGTACCTTGTTGTGTCTCTCATCCTCCTATGTCATCTCGCCTGGTATAACAACAGTAAAAATCTATGGGCCTGATTTGGATATTGGCCAATGGGTTAATCTGTCACAATGGTGATGGATATCCAGTCTGCCGAAATCTAAATTCCATAGGAAATAATGGGATTTAGATTTTGGAGGATGGAATAGCTGTCACCGTTGTGACCCAGTAACCTGTCCCCCAATATCTAAATCAGGCCCAAGTCACTAGACATGGGTTGAAATCAGACCCCTTCTAGCTCAAGGGGAAGTAACACAGCAAAGAACATTGTCTTTGTCTAGATGTGACTTGGTAGTTATGGTACTGGAAGGTTGGAAATTTCCAATTCCTGTGGAAATCTGCAAGTTTTTACTATTCACCCTGTTGTTGGCCTGTTAGCAAATGCTAAGCTGCCTCTGCTGCCGTAGAAAGAACGGTGTATGACATTGTCATACTGCAAAAATGAACTGTTCATACTTGGTAAGGTGGCTTAGTGCAAGAGAGGAGCACTTCTACAGAGTGTGGGACCATCACTATAAGGAAGTAGTCCTCACCTTCCAGGGTCAAGCATGCTGCTCCCACTGCAGCCATATAGCTCACATGGCACTGTAAGTTGGCCACCGTCCTCAAACCCCCTCATTCGAACCTGCTGCCTGGGTGATTGTTTTCCTTTCCTGAATTTTGTTTTTGTGCATTTGTAATCTGTATTTTCCATATTGTCATTGCCTTATTTTATTGCTTCAGCTGTTTTCCGTTGCCATCTCATCCCGTCATTTGTTTCCTGCTCCCCGCACTCCAGTCTCGCACCTCCCTGCCAGTCCCTCCCACCTCCCAGGACTACTTATGGAGGCCGCTGTGCGGTTCCAGTGAGTAGCCCTTGACTTCCAGGGTCTAGCTTGCTGCTCACCTTCTGCTGCCTGATAGCTCACCTGGCAGTGTGACTCAGCGACAGTCCCCAACCCACCACGTTCGCATTCACTGCCTGGGTGATTGCTTTCCTTTCCTGAATTTTGTTTTTGTAATCTGTATTGCCCACATTGTCATTGTCTTGCTTTATTACGTCTGCAGTTTTTACATTGTAATTGTTGCATTATTGTTCCGTTGCTGCCTGATCCTGCCATTTTTTCCATTGCCTGCCCTCCAGCCTCCGCCTCCCACATCCCTGACAGCCCCTTCCACCTCCCAGGACTACTTATGGAGGCCAATGTGCAGCTGCGCCACAGACAGACCAAAAGTGCACCAAAGGCAAGCCCGTAGACAAACATCCATGCCCGGAATGCTCCCAGCGCAGGGACCCCTGGCTCTTCCACCCCACAAAGCCACATCACCACAGATCTCTGAGCCCTGGACACAACAACAACATCCCCACACACCACAAGAGGGCCATTCTCCTGCCGACACTGCCACTTCACCTTCAGCACCAAAGCAGCCAACAACACTAGAGATACCACAAACGCGATCACATCCACCACTTTGACAGAGTCCACCACAGCAAAACTCCTGTGTTTTCTACTCATGGCATGATCACTCTGTAAATATGCCATGGAGATCTGGGACACAATCTCATCCTTCACCACGTATTTTATCTTCCTCACAGAGACCTGGCTGAATTCCGTCTCTGCATCAGACATCGCCATCACCATCCCCAAAGACTACAAGATAACACACCAGGACCAAACCAACAAACACGGAAGGGGAATCGCCATCATCTACAAGGACACTGTCCATTGCAAGACATCCCCACAGGACCCAACCCAGATAATGGGACACCTCAACTTCCAACTCCACACAGGCGGAAAAAAACACGATTAGAGGCACCCTTGCCTACAGACCACCAGGACCATGCCCCAGCTTCCACAATGCCATCCCAGACCTCTTTGCCCCAATCACAATTGACTTCAAGCACTACATCCTCCTAGGGCACCTCAACTTCCCCGTCGACTACCCCAGCAACGCCAACACCACAGACTTTCACCATCGTGGAGGAGTTCTCCAACCCTGCTGCCACCAAGAACGACATTACACCCTGCAAGGAACTGTGCAACAACCTGGCTGACTTTTTCCATGACAAAATCTCAGCTATCTAAGCAAACTTTGATGGCAATCCTCCACCACCAACAGTATCAACCAACTCACACCCACTTACACAAACCCCGAACACCTGCTCAACCACTGATACCTCTTCACCACCCAAGACGCTATGTCCATCATGAACTTAGTGCCCTTAAGAGCAAACACAGACCCCTGCCACCACCACATTTTCAACCTCAGAAGCAAGACAATTGGTGATGCGCTAAGGAAAGTCCTGAAGACCTCCTTCACCTAGGCCTCCTTCCCTGAGGACTGGAAACACGCTGAAGTGAGGCCCCTCCTGAAAACAAAAAATCTGTCAACCCAGCTGAAACGAAAAACTACAGGCCCATCTCTTGCTCCGCGGCCCAGCAAAGGACCTCAAGAAAGCAATTAACCATCAACTAATCCAGCACCTAGAATATCACAACTTCCTGGACCCCTACCACTCTGTATTTCAAGATGTCCACAGCACTGAGACAGCCCTGATCGCAGCCACCGATGATATCAGGACCCTGGTGGACTGCAGAGAAATGGCAGCCCTCATCCTCCTGGACCTGTCAGCCATGTTTGACACCATCTCTCATCAAATCCTTATCAACTGACTCCACCACATTAGGATCCAGGAAGACGTCCTCAGAATGGATCGCCTCATACCTCACTAGTAGAACCCAGACGATCTGTCTCCCACTGTTCAACTCAGGTCTCAAGAACATCATCTGTGGAGCCTCCCAAGGATCGTCCCTCAGCCCCACCTTCTTCAACACCTACACTGTCAGATCAAACGGAGTCAACATAATCTCCTGTGTGGATGACACCCAGTTCATCCACTCATTGTCTTAAGACCACTCCACCATCAAAGCCAACTTCCACAGATGCATGATGAACGTCGCTGACAGGATGAAGGACAACTGTCTCTAAATCAACATGAACAAGAAGGGAAGGCCTTATCTTTCAGAACAACACCTCACAATGGAACAGTGCATGGTGGCCTATGGAACTCATTCCACTCAACAGACTACACCAGCAACCTCAGCATCATCCTGGACATCAAGCCTTGGATGAAGAAACAAGTCAATGCAGTCTGATGCACCTGCTTACACCCCTTTATCATGCTCCGCAAGATGTTCAGGTGGCTCCCAGCCAACACCAGAAGGACAGTCACACAGGTCTTCATCACCAACAGATTGGACTACAGAACCACACTCTTTGTACTAATCACTACACGCCTCCTGAAGAGACTCCAGACAATACAAGTCTCAGCCTCAAGATTTTTGCTCTTTCCCAGAAGGACCCACAGTACACCCCACCTCAATAAACCACACTGACTACCAATCCGGAAGAGTTCCTAGTTCAAATTGCTGACCCACGCTTTCAAGGACCTACATCAACAAACACCTGACCTTCCACCAACTGGCTAGACACCTTCCATCTGCTTCCCTCCCCCTCCTAAAGAACCCCACTGATCTGCCCAACCAACAGTGGAGGACGCTCCTTTTTGCCCTTCCCGGCCAAGGCATGGAACAACCTTTCCCCTGCCCCTTATGACCACACTGTTGCTTAAGCAATTCAGGAAGGAACTCAAGACCTACATGTTCGAATGAGCAGACCACCATGCAGCAGCCATCATCTCTAGTACCTCAAGACCCTCACGGGTGATTTCCCACACTTTATAAATGTTTGATTGATTGATTAATTGTATAGCCCAAACTATATCCTCACTCTGCTTACTGCTGACACCCGCTGCCGCTACTGCTTTAGGGCAGCCAGGCAGTCCTGCAGCTCCAGGGTCAAGTGTGTCTGAAACATAGGCAACAGGTCTTTAAGAATCACCATGTGTTTGAGTAAGAAAGTGCAGCCCTCCAACCCACTGCAAAAAAGTTCAAAAACTTCACTGTAATCTGACATACCTCGGGCCGGGTCTTGGCAGAGACTTTCTCTCAAATCTAGAAAGGTGTTCATGCTTTCTTTCATTGTCCCATGGCATAAGATCAGAAACATCTTTCTTTGTCAACATCTATGTATGCTTCACCACTAGGGAAAAGTTGTGTATCCACTGTCAAAAGTAGCCCACGTCACCAGTCGCCCACCATTCCCAGAAACATCCTGACTTCTCTCTTAGTGGTTTGCACAGTTCATTTTCAAAATGAGAGAGATTCTCTCTTGCTACACCTTCCTTACTACTTTTCTAGGCAATGTCCCAGACAAAGGACTTCTTTCTGGCAGTACTGCAGTTTACTCAGGGACAATGTGTGTCCATTTTCCTCTAGGTGATCTAAAAGGCCAATAATATCTTGTATGCATGTCTCATGCAACATTGATACAACCAACAGATCGACAATGCATTGAACCAGGACTGAGTTACACAGTAGCTTTAGGGACTCCAAGTACTTTTTCAAGATCTGATTAAAGGTCAAGGAGCTTTCTTTATACCCTTCTGAAACCCAGCACCATGCCAGAATTCTACTTCGGAACCAGAACCCAAAGAGAAGCTGGCTCTCGTTGTGAAATGGGAGAGAAAAGAAAGCTTGGCACAAATTGACAACTGTGAACTACTCAGCTTCACACAGAATCTGAAATAATATCACAGGAGGATTTTGTACCAGAAGACAACATGGGATAACAATTGTATGAATCTTTCCAAAGTCTTGCACAATGTGATACTTGCTGCTAGGCTTCTGCAGGCCCATAGTAGGGGAATTGCATGGGCTTCCTAAAATCTCTTAAATCTCTTTCAAGATCCCTTGCTGCATCATAGACTAAATCAATGGGGCAAATCCAACCACTGTCTCTGCTGAGAGATTGTATTGTGCTATTCAGCAATATTGATCTTTAGGCTTGGCAGTAATCTGGACAGGCTTCTGGTGACAAATTGTATTGTAGCATTCGGGGATTTTCAGCATTAAGTTTGGCAGTAATCTGGACAGGCTCTACACCTTTAATAAGTCCAATGTCTTTGTCTCAGGACTCCCAAGATTTATATTGTTTTTTAAATATAGAGGTAAATCTTCTACAGTCATCACAGGAAAGAGTCCAACAGTTGTTTTTTGTTTCACTATTTTGAAATCAACATCTTCATCATAAGTCTGGAACTCAACACCCTCCGGTGTACAGTAAATTGTGCAATTTAACTTGAACAATAGGTCACAACCTAATAGATTAAGGGGGCCTGAGTCACACATCACAAACTGGTGGTCTTCTTTAAAGAAACCTATCTTAATAGGGAGTTTCTCCGACACAGGATTTACAATCTGTTTGTAATGCTTAGAACTTGGATCTGTTTTCTTGACAAGGGTAGGTTTGTGAATTCTGCTGTTCTAACAGTGGAACAGGAATGCTAGTGTTGATCAAAAAGGACTCTTGGTGGCCATTCATCTCTCGTTTTATGAAGGTACTACTCTGGTCTACCTCCAAGACAGCATCAAGTACGCAATCTTCATCCCCCTCAAGCATTGTCATTGTGAGTAATTAGACCGTAGTTTCCCAATGTATCAGAGACCTGGAACCACTGGAAACTAGCTTGATTCTCAAGGGGGTTCAAATTAGCTTATAGAACCTGGTTAGCATCTGAACATAGATTTCTTACATTCTGCGGGGACATCTGAGATTGGGAAACTTGCATCATCAGTGCTTAATATATGTTGGAATTCTAAGGTCTCAGCATCAGTACACTTTGCATCTACATTTTAATAACATTTTGCATCTGCCCATCGCCAGACATTTGATTCTGGTTAAGTCTACACTCCCTCTGCCAATGTCCTAACTTGTTGAAATAGTGACATGGATTTGATTGCTTCAACGTTGCCACATTTATTGTGGTATTCGGATTAAAGGGAACATCACAACCTCATACTTGTGGAACATGATTTTGAAACTGCATGACCTGTCCTTAGCCTTGAAATCCAGCTTCCTGCATTTTATCCACCAACACCTTTTCCCAAATAGTGGGAATTTGGAAATCCCTTCCCAGCCAGCTTAATTTGTGCCAGCATACACTTTGATTCAACCCTTTTTTGTTTCATCTCCTGCTTATTGCTGCAGTACTTAGCATAGTGAAGTATCTCACCCAAAGCCTTGCTTTGCCAACAAATCACATTCTGTTGAATGTACAGGCTAATTTCCAGACACAAGTCAAGAACAAACTGTGACATTAAATTGCTCATATTGGCGGTCATTCTGACACCGCCGCCCGCCATGCGGTCACCGCCATTTGGCCGCTCCGCGGTCAAAAGACCGCGGAGGCCATTCTGGCTTTCCCGCTGGGCGCCCGCCAAAGGAGCGCCCGCCGGGCCAGCGGGAAAGGCCCTGCAACATAGAAGCCGGCTCCGAATGGAGCCGGCGGTGTTGCAGGGGTGCGACGGGTGCAGTTGCACCCGTCGCGATTTTCACTGTCTGCTAAGCAGACACTGAAAATCATGCTGGGGCCCTATTAGGGGGCCCCTGCACTGCCCATGCCAGTGGCCCCACGACACCCATTCCCGCCATCCTGTTCCTGGCAGTAACAACCGCCAGAAACAGGGTGGCAGGAAGGGGGTCGGAATCTCCAAGCAAGCAGCGCCGCCATGGAGATTCAACCCAGACAGGGGAAATCTGGCGGGAAACCGCTGGATCCCCTTTTCTGACCGCGGCGGTATGGGCAGGGAAGCACCGCCAGCCTGTTGGCGGTGCTTCCGTGGTCATCCATCCTGGCAGTCGATGACCGCCAGGGTTGGAATGACTCCCATTGTCTCTTTCAGGGTTATTGACACAACTATGCTGTTGAAACACAACAAACACTAATAATAAGCCCACATTGATATTTAGCCTGCTAAGTCATCCAATATATCTTAAGCCAATGAATCTCCTTCACTGAACGTTTCCCTTGAAGAAAGTAATCATTTGGTCATTCTTCTGCATCACCTCAGGGGAAAGTGCATTCATCTGAGCCACAGTCTGGGGCTCAGCATTAGGTCACTGTACCAACACCTTACATTCAACCTGCAAATTACTAAGACTCACAGTATCAAAAAAGCCATTCAAATCATCCCACAAGACATGCAACATCTGCACAAATTGATCAACCTTTTGGTTCCCTCTAACTTTTGGAAATTGATTTGTAAATAGAGCAAGATCGCCTCGACTCCAGGGCACATGCAGTAGCCTCTTTCAGGCCACTCTCTCAAGGTAAAAGCCTTTGCTCTAGCATCATCTGGTGGGTTTACTATTTTCATCCTTCCAGTGTCCTTCTTTCTTTTCTCTTCTTCCTTAATCCACTTGTCCCTTAGGGCCATATTTATACTTTTTGACGCAAAACTGCGCTAACGCAGTTTTGCGCCAAAAAAATTAGCGCCGGCTAACGCCATTCTGAAGCGCCATGCGGGCGCCATATTTATTGAATGGCGTTAGCCGGCGTTAGCCGACCGGCGCTGCCAGGTGTGCGTGAAAACAAACGACGTACACCAGGCAGCGCCGGCGTAGGGAAAAATGGCGTTTGGGCGTCCCAAAATGGGACAAGTCAGGCTGAGGCAAAAAAATCGTGTTAACCCGATTTGCGCCATTTTTTTTGGGCGCCCAGACGCCATTAACATGACTCTTGTCTTAGCAAAGACAGGAGTCATGCCCCCTTGCCCAATGGCCATGCCCAGGGGACTTATGTCCCCTGGGCATGGTCATTGGGCATAGTGGCATGTAGGGGGGCACAAATCAGGCCCCCCTATGCCACAAAAATAAATTTAAAAAAATACTTACCACAACTTACCTTTTCTTCCCTGGGATGGGTCCCTCCATCCTTGGGTGTCCTCCTGGGGTGGGCAAGGGTGGCAGGGGGTGTCCCTGGGGGCAGGGGAGGGCACCTCTGGGCTCATTCTGAGCCCACAGGTCCCTTAACGCCTGCCCTGACCCAGGCGTTAAAAAGAGGCGCAAATGCGGGGTTTTTTGCCCCGCCCACTCCCGGGCGTGATTTTTGCCCGGGAGTATAAATACCACGCACATGCCTGGGAGTCATTTTTTAAGACGGGAACGCCTACCTTGCATCTCATTAACGCAAGGAAGGTGCTCACGCCAAAAAATGACGCTAACTCCATGAACTTTGGCACTAGACGCGTCTAACGCCAAAGTATAAATATGGAGTTAGTTTTGCGTCGAATTTGCGTCGAAAAAACGACGCAAATTCGGCGCAAACAGAGTATAAATATGCCCCTTAATTTATCCAAGTTACTCTGTTTCTGTATGCTAATGATGAATTCCCTGATGTGTATTCTCATAACAAAAGTCCTCACATTTATAATTATTTCATCTTCTACATATGCTTTGAAACTCCTCCGTAAAGTGGAACTCTTAAAAATGTCAAATTAGTACTCAGCTGCCAGTTCTGCCAGTTCATTATGTGCCGTTACGGCACGACAAGTGATTTGTTTGCACAAGAATAGGAGTTAGTATTCCTCATACCTGTCTATATATTTCACATCCAAGTTTCCCTTAACAAGGTCATTCAGTTTCACAACCAACCTGGTGACATCTAGGGATTGTAGAGCTAATCCAATTATTGGTTTACCATCTGTCTCCTCTATGTCTCCACTTTTGGACCGTGCTCCTAGGTCGAACGATCCAGTAGCACCCTGAGCATTTGGAGTTGTGAAAACCAAAGTTGATTCTGAAGCTACAGCTCTGGTAAACAGATTAGGAGTTCTTAGTTGTGGGCGCCTCAAATTATAGGAATCTGGGCTTCTGTAGTTGAGACAGTCACAACGGGAGCTGTTAATATTTGAGCTGCTATGATAGGTGTGGTCCTTCTTGGGGCGGGCTTAACTGGGAATGCAGTAATCGGAATTGTCACAATGGAAGTCATATAAGTTGGGATGGTCAGTTTTGGGCCAGTCTGAGTAGATCCTGTCTGAGTTGTAGTTTGGTCAATTGGTGCATTTGCATTACTACCATTATCTGGATGCCCACCACCAGCAGACTAAACAACATTAAAGGGTGGTGGTCAAGAGAACAGCAAATCCTCCAGAAAATGATCCCTAGAGTCACTATCAGTACTAGATTTAATCAGTCCATCACTATCCTTTTCTGCCTGTTCTTTTATTTTCTTGGGTTTTTCCCTCATCAGTACACTGTACAATTTAATTCCCTGAGGCATGTCTCTCCTCCACGCTTGCTGCTCAGCATTCCTCTTAACATCCATCCAACTACGAACTGTATTCTTAGCTTTATTCTGATATTTTTTTTATTCTTTTCATGTGCAGCACGCTCTGAAGAATTCAGAGCATCATACTGTGCTCGCCTAGGTGGGGGTTTCATGGCATATAATGCTTGCCTCAAATTTTTGATTATATAGAGATTAAAGGTACCATATCGGGGACATTTCAAGGACCATTCTTTCTCAGTGAACTTATTGCAATGGTTAAGCCACGTTCATGTTGCCATACACCTAGTTAGATTTTTATTGTTCTTGATAAAAAGACACTGCAGTTAATATTGGCGTTCAGGCCATCACCCAACTATCTTACTCTTGATATGAATTGTGTCCAAGCCCTGCCCTCTCTTAAGGGCCTGGAAAAATGAAAACAAAATCCCATTGTAGATTATCAGGGCCTTTTCTGGATCCAAGAGAGAGTAAACAGTTATTCTAGGTTTCTCACAACAAAATGTGTCAGTGTCCTGCAGTGATTTCTGGAAGACTGGCAAGGCAAAACCTCTACTTGCAATGTGTGTAGCAGAGAAGTTATCACTTTTTTGCACTATGGTTACCCGACCTTTGGCTATTATTTTGAAATCAACAATGACTAGGGATATAAAACAGAGAAAGAATCAGGTTCTTCCATCTTTGGCAATTAGAGACACTGTAGCTCTGTAAGAAATAAGGCCCAGCATGACTGTCATCTCAGCCTTCTTGAAAGACACTAACACCTTAAGTGTTGTAAGCATTTTGCCAGTTTTATAGAGCTCACCAGGGATCCCATCCTTTTCCTTTTATTTTCCTTTCCGGAGACTGACTATAGCCTGTGCTATTTCCTCCTTAGACGTCTTCCTCTAATAAACAAAACATACTTCTTCCTGTAGTGCCTCTGTAGTTTCCAAATCATAAAGTCCCTTACATAGTAATATGCAAAGGCCTCTGCTATGTCTGAAGGGTGGGCATGAAAGTGATAATTTCTCTCATGGACTGCAGCTATAGCTGTAGCTATAGATATCTGTGATTCCTTTAGACACATGTGTGCTGCTTGCAGCCAACCTCCTTTCTCCTCGTCTTTATAGTTGCCGCACTTCAGTTTGACTAGCACCCATTCCACTTATGCAGTGAAGAAGGATGAGATTCTAGCTAGAATTTTACTGAGGGGAGGGATACTTGTGAAACCATCCAGTTTAGTCCGTAATACATTGTTCTACACTCTCCTGTTTGAGTTTACATTCTCGCTTATAAATCAGCAGGGGCCAGATGTACCAAGCAATTTTGCTTTCGCAAACGGTGCTAATCGCAAAATTCGGCCATTTGCGAATGCCAAAATGCCTTTCAAGATGTATGAAAGCCATTTTCTGTGCAATTTTAAGGAATCACTAATTGCGATTCTCTAAATAGGAAATCACAAATAGGGAATTCCTATTTGTGATTCCCAAAGCATATGTATCAAACATTTCATAAACGTGAATTGGGCATTTAGGAAATGCAATTACCACCAAATCCAATTTGGTGGTAAGCATGTGCAATTTTTGAAAATGCATTATAAATGCATTTTTTTTAAATGACATGTAGCGCACGTTCACATGTCCACAAATATTATTTTGGGGTGCATCAGAGGGGCCTTAATGCCCCCAGCACCCGTGGGTTTGCATTACCTAATTTGCGAATTCCTAAATGGAATTCGCAAATTGGGAAATGCAAAAACATTCGTACCTAACGGCCTACAGGGCCATAGGGATAATTGGAGACACATTCTCTAATTGCGATTCGGTATTAGCGATTGCGAATTTTAAGAAATCGCTATACCTGAATCACAATTTTGCTTTCTTTAAATAGCAATTTGTTAAAATTTGCTATTTAAGAAATGCAAACCAAGAGTTTGTTACATCTGGACCCAAGTCTCTCATCAAGTGGCCTCTCCAAGTTGCTTGCTAGCTGTCCACCTTAGCAGTGCTGAATATACAGAACCTTAATTTTTGTAACAACATATGTGTTCGCGCAACCTGAGCGTTTTCTTGTCTAAATAGTGTCTGAGAGCAGTGGTGCTCATGTGCCAACATGCAGTGGGGCTATAATCTGCATCACATCAAGGCCCAGTTAATAGCTGAGTGGTCTCCCTCCTGTGAGAATGTGACAATGCATCGTGTGTCAACGAGTAGAAGATACAAAAGGAAGTGCCATCGCAGCAAGACAGGAATGTGTAGCTTTCGTCAGGTGCAGTGGGTGCTAGTTGTCCGTTAGGTCAAGATTGTTCATCAAGTGAGCCAGAATAACCCCATCATTTCCTTTGCGTGTGTCAGAGTGAATTTTTTAAGACAGGTTCGGGGGCCATATTCTAGTCTCCTCCTATGAATACCAGGGCCCGTTTTATAGAAAGGGCACACTGTACTTGTTTCCACCTTTAAGCAGGTGTGCAGGGCTCAAACAGGCACAGTGCACCCTATTACACGTAATGCCCTACCCTCAAAACAGCCACAAACTGACGCCTTCTCTGGTTGCAACGCATTCAGTGAAATACAGAGCAGCTGTTTATAACCCACTCTGTGTTTCACGCCTGCACTTTAAAGAAGGGGGAGAGATTCCCTAAGAAGCATGTGCAGTGATTGACCGCACCCACCTGAAAGGGGATGTATAGTGTTGGTCCAGGGGGCCCCTGTTCCCCCTCCAGAGGGCTGACTTAAGGAAGCACACTGGCAGGGCACCACCTTTTTGTGGCACACTAGTGGTGCAACTCCTAAGAAGGTCGTTTGCTTCTGTGCAAGAGTGCATAGCACTGCACAGGCAAAGAGGCAAATAGATTCCCTCATTTGAAATGGGCCATGCCCTTATACGAATGAGGGATTGCGCTCTGAAGATAGAACTGGTGCTACATGTGCTCCAGAAGTCTCAGTATTATAGAAGGGGCTGCAAAGGTGTTTGCGGCCCCTCCTGTAATACTATGGTGCCATAGGGGTGCAGAAAGGGGGTGCACATGGCTGTCCAGCCTCTGGTGTACTATGTGTTATACAGCCTCAGGATGTTACCAAAGTCAAAGTTAAGGCTGGATAATACAAGAATATAGTGTAATCTGTTAGAATTCAGGAAGTATGTGAGACCCACTGCTAGCATTTTGTTTGTTGTGTTCCCTTTTACAAACGTGTACCTGCCAGTGCTTAATTTGGGCTTGTTGTTTCCGGTGCTGAGCACCGGCACTTATTTTTGAGGGCCGGGGCTTATTCTTCTGCCTCAAGCATTTGCTGCGAGCAAAAGACACATATGGGAAAGACGGAGGAAGTGAAAAATGAAAAAGCGTCACAAAGGGAGGAAGTAGAAAGCTGCTAGAGAGAGCTGAAGGTGCAGGGAGTGGCGTTATATGGGTTGAAGGGGCCCGAGATGGCTTCAGGATTACGCCACCTCAGTATTCCCTGTTCACACATTTAATTGCAGCAGCCTTCTGGAAAATGGGCTTCCGCATTATTAAGACCAAATCATGTCAGTGTAGCTATTGGTTCAAACAACTGTTTTCTGTGGTGTTTTGGTGTATCTGCTACTTATCTCTGTTCTCAAACACTTGTGATTTGTTTTTTGAATCTGAGAAACAATTCTTCTGTAGTAGTGCCATAAAAAAGTGTTTTGTGTTAAGGTAATGGAGGATTATTTCTTTTTTAGCAAAGGGAAGAGATCATTAAAGTTCAAAGTGGTGTTTCGAAGAGCTTTGGATGGATTACCACCTCCTAGCATGCATAGGTATAGTGGAAGATACTGCAAAAACCTTGGTATAATTCGCAAGTATGTTTGCCTGATGTAAAGCTCTCAAGTATGTTTGTCTGGGGTAAAGGAAGCAAGCTGGTGGAAGTGTTTTTATGACTGGCTAAAGAACAGGCCATTGGTATGTTGGTTTGTAGGACATGAATTTATGGCATTACTGGTATGGTGGGTGTCATCAACTACATACCGTTTCCGGAAGGTCACGTTACCAGCCAGACTATAATAGTATCTGGTAGTTTGGCGGGGATATAACTACATAAAAGGAAATAGAGGAAGGTAGTTGCTTGGACGAAAATTGGATAAAGGTGTGGGGACAAAGTTCACTAGAACTGATGTGCCTTTAGGGCTGGAGCCAACTTCTGCAGCATAGGCTGACACAGCCTTCGTTTGCGTAACAAAAGGGACTTCTCAAGTATTGACGGTCAGTGGGGCTAGTTCGAATCACAAGGGCAATAGTTTGGGAGCAGTAATTCTAGAGTATTTACATTATTTATGTTTAAGTCCCCCTACATATATCATGATCATGTGAGAATGTTTCAGCAAACGTCTCTTTAATATTATGCATATTTTTGAATGCTATCACATTACCCCAGCCATTCAGGGAAGAGTAACATTTACTAATGATTAAATTTTTATACCAGTGGACTACATTTGTGCAGAAAAAGACTCATATCTTGATGCAGTATTGTAGTCTTAGATGCCTACTTCATAAACAAGCCAGTATTTTTCTCTCTACAAGAGCTTACAACTGGGCTACTTTGAAAAGCATATTGTGCTAAAGGATTCACAACCTCTCCTGTGGCAAAACTATTTTAATACTTAGCTAGATATCTGGCTATATCTGAATTCCCAATATGATGCAGTATCCTATCTAGGATGTTGTTGCTGAGAACATCCTCTCTTGCAAGAATCCTTGAATGGCAGGTCTATGAAGACCTTGTTTTTATACTAGTCCTTTTAAACCCACCACATAAACTAGTTCGACTAGTAGGCAAACATGAGGAAAGACGACTATTATGTTGATGTCATGGGACATTCAAAGTCAAAAGATTTATAACAATGATTTCAGTACTGAGTTTAATTTTATGTGCTTCAAGCAGATTTTTGCAACTGCCTTTGGAAGCAGCTGAAATGTGTCATCAATCACCTTAAAACATGCCTTTCTCATAGGTTTTCCTGTCATACCCAGCCATTTTCATGCCGTAGTAAAATGCTATAGTCCTCTCAATGAGCCTCCTCCTTAGTCAGATGTCACCTGAGTAGCTGCTTTGGCTAAGGGTTGATATTTATTTTTCAAAGAAGCAGTTTTATTAATTAAATAATTAAGAGATCGTAATGCCCTTGCTTTCAAATATTGGCTACCGGTCATTTGGTTATGCAATACCATGTCAATGGCCACTCACATGGTATATATGTGCCAAGCAGCAACAATAATAGCATAATCAGATTCATGTTGTATTAAGTTACTTTCTGATGGCTCCACTCACCCGATCCACCTCCTATTGGTACAATTTAAAGAAACTACCTAGTAAAAAGTTTTAATGATGTCCATTCATTTGTCATCCTCAGATCTTGTGCCCCTTTGTCTTTAGAAGGAGCTGATGATGTCTTCAACCCTATTCCTAACACAGTGTCATAGTTTGGCACTGATGTAAACATTGACCTACAGTCTTCGTTGTTGATCTCTAGCGCAATTTGCATATATTTGCTACGAAAGTACCAATGAAATCAGATAATCCTTTGACCTATTTATTATTAACTATGTTGACTTATGAAGGACATCCTTGTCACTAAAGGCCCCAACCTCCTAATGGATGTTGTCTTCCATTGCTTGCTTCAACCAAATGGTATGAGAAACACCCTGAAGGAAGTAACACTAGAGCTGAGACAGCATAGGTGGCCTTCGTAAAACAGCACGTCCTACATACAGAAACTTGCCATGTGGCTGTTTGATTGACATCTCATGCCTTGTATTGTTAACATTTCAGTCTGAATAGAAATCCAAGGTTTGGGTTATTGAGTGGTCTAGCATCTTAAACCAATGTTTTTGTGGCACTTGAATAATGCTGAGCTGCTCCACTCTCATTTCATCATCAGCCATTGCAGAATGGATGTCAAAATCGGTTAAAATCCAAAGTAGATTTGTTGGTGCACATGTAGCCATTGGAAACATATGTTCATCTACTTATCCCAATAGTTTCTTTTCTAATTCAAGGCGTCCACCATCCCCATCTCAGCATAAATCCATCTCCCGGGCACACGGTCTGTATTTGGTAGCAATGGAGGGCAAGCGATTGTGTCAGGGTATATGAAGTTGAGGGCATTCATATTTTTTAACTGAATAACAATTCAAACCTGACTGTCAGTTCACTGTGTTTTAGAAATTGTAATGTAAATAGTCAAGAGGCTATTGAATGGGATACACTTTTAACACTAAAAGATGACTTGTACATTAAGAGAGCCCAGCCGTAGTGCTCATTTAACTTGTCTGTTTAATATTTTCTAATGAACTAACTACGTACGGCCATATTTATACTTTTTGCCGCAAAACTGCGTTTGTGCAGTTTTGCTGCAAAAAGTATAGCGCCAGCTTGCACCATTCCACAGCGCCAGCCAGGCGCCATATTATAGGAATGGCCTGAGCCGGCACTAAACTTGGGCTACCATCTAAAAGAAGATGCTAGCCGGGTGGGGGTGGCGGTAGGGAAGGAGGGGGTTGTGAGTCAAAAAATGACGCCAGCCTGGTTACAGCCAAAACAAATGCCTCTAACCAGACTAGCACCATTTCCTTGTGCACAACCAATAAAAACATGAGTCCTGTCTTAGGAAAGTCAGGAGTCATGGCCACCACTCCAATGGCCAGCTCAGGGGACAAGTGTCCCCTGGGCATGGCCATTGCACCCCGTGCCATGCAGGGGACCCCAAGTTAGGGCACCCGATGGCACTTTAAAATAAAATTAAAAAATGCTTACCTATACTTACCCTACTCATCTAGGATGGGGTCCCTCATCCTCTGGTGTCCCTCTGGTGTGGGTGTGGGTGTTCCTGGGGCATGGGGAGGGCACCTGTGAACCCATTCTATGGTGTTCAACCATGGAAATGGGTCCACAGGTCCCCTTACGCCTGGTCACCCAGCCATTAAATAATGGTGCAAAGTAAGCTTTACACCATTATGTGACCTCTCCTCCCACCTGTGCACTATTTTTTTAGATGGGAATGCCTACCTTGCATCTTATTGACACAAGGTAGGGGCACACATCTAAAACATGGTGCAAACTCCTATATTTTGACAATAGATTTGTCTAACATCAAAATATAAGTATGGAGTTGGGTTTGCGCCAAATTTGCATTAAAAAATGATGCAAATTTGGCTCAAACAAAGTATAAATATGCCCCTTAGTGTTATGTTTCTAGTTTGTGCCATGCTGGCTTATGTATATGGCTTAGGCTTATGTATGTATAGATTGAATGGGTTTAGCAGCCCAAAACGTTTTTTACATTTTTTTTTTACATTTACGCCAATATTTATTCTTTTTGACACAAAACTACGACCCTCTAAGTCAACGCCGTCTCGTGGTCATTTCCACACCCTTCGACGTCTTCGAAAGATCTTCAAGTGGATCCCCATTGAGACGAGGATGACAGACACCCACGCACTCGTCAGTAGCAAACTGGACTATGGCAACGCATCACCAAGAAACTGCAGTCAAGACTACAAAGAATCCAGAATGCAGCAGCCAGGCTCATCCTGGACATTCCATGACACAGTAACATCGCCTCCCACCTCAAAGACCTGCACTGGCTCCCAGTCAAGAAGCACATCACCTACAAACTTCTGGCACACACCTACAAGGCACTAAACAACATAGGACCGGCCTACCTCAACCACCGCCTCACCTTCTACGCACCCAACAGATAACTCCTTTCCTCCCAGCTGGGCCTCGCAGCCTTTCCCAAGATTCGAAAAAAGCACAGAAGGGGGAAGATCCTTCTCCTACTTTGCGGCCCTGACATGGAGCACACTACCTCTCAGACAGTCTGCATCACTGAAGCAGTTCAGGAAGGACCTCAAGACCTGGCTATTCGATTGAGCAGCATGCCTGCAACAGTGCCTTGAGACCCCATGGGTGATAAGCTGAGCTATATTGATTGAAATGGGTCCCCTGGCTGCTGTTTGAATTATAAAATACTGCAATATTCAGAATAGTGGGCTCCTCGAGCCCCAGTGCGCCAGTGCCACTGCAACAATGAAAGATACCCCCGACTGTTGAATTCCCATTTCTTCTGGTCATGACTTCCTTTTATTTGAGTAAGTGATTTAAACTACAGCTAGCCTTATTGTACGCAAATAGTATATTCATGGCGTTATATTTTGCATGTGGTGTCTGCCACATAAAGCCGATAAAATTTGTCTGCGGCTCCAGAGTTCTTCCAGAGTTCAAGACCTGAAATAGATGGGATGTGTCAAAGCACATTACGCTACATTTCTCTTCAATTTTAATTTTTAAATTGCAAATGCTTCTTTGTTTTCAGTTGTATTTAATGTTGTTTATGATGAAAGCTGCAACACGTAAATGTACCTATAATTACGGGTGAAGCTCCAGTCACAACAATCTAATACATTAATCGTGCTTGACGTTATTTAGAACTTTGGTTTTACGGCATCTGCTCGAGAGTACTTAGGAGCACCGGACCGTCACTTTTCTGACGTATAGTTCCAAAGAATTAGAAGGCGACACAGTGAAAGAGGTAAGGCACACGCACGGCGTGTTCCTAAATTCTTACATAAATTATTTTATGTATGAGCAAATGCTGTGACAAGTCATCACGTCTGTTCAGCTCCTCTCAGAGCATTTTGATTAACCTAGAGCTGTCAACCTTGTGAAATTCAGTGGTCAAGGAACAACTTCATGATATGCACTGTGTTAGAATGTGAATTTCTGGTTGCTAAAGAGACAAAGGTTGGCTGGTTTGGCCTTCAGGATCTAATTGTACAATTAGTGTGAACGCATTAGTGCCCCAAGATCAGGAACAGTGATATGATATTGGCAGCATATTCAACAACCATTAGCAATTTAAAATATCTAGCTTGCAATTTGAATTCAACTAAGACAAGAAAACCGGCTGCGTTGAAAAACAAAAGAAAGGGATTATTTTATGTATAAAATGCATCTATAAGATAGAGAATTTATTGTGTGAAGATTCAGTGTACGTTTGAAATATAAATTAGTCCCTTGTGCATTGGAATGTAAAGAATCTGTTGGAGGTGGACTTATGCAATAACCAGCCAATAGCATGAAGTGAGATAGTTGTTACTACTTTGGGCGGCACCAAACCTCAAACAATTCATATTTTACATTATGGGGAAAAGTGGGTCTTGAAGAAAAATACTCTGTCAATTCAGTCCAAAACATGAATTTTAGTCTGTTGAGCATCGCCTCATCCACCCTCCTTTTGCCCCATTTAAACAAGCATATCTACCGTTCACAGGAGGAAAACCATGCTTAGGCCCATATTTATACTCTGCTTGTGCCGGATTTGCGTCATTTTTTTAAATACAAATTCGGAGCAAACTTAACTCCATATTTATACTTTGGCGCTAGACCCCTCCAGCGCCAAAGTTATGGAGTTTGAGTCATTTTTTGGATGTGAAAACCTACCTTGCGCTAATGACATGCAAGGTAGGTGTTCCTGTGCAAAAAATGACTCTAAGGCATGTGCACCTTATTTATCCACCTGTGTCATTTTGATGCACAGGAGGAGGCAGGCCTTAAAAATTGGACCCCAGCAGGATTTGTGCTGTTTCTTAATGCCTGGGTCAGGGCAGGCGTTAAGGGACCTGTAGGCTCATTTCCAAGCAGTCCACAGGTGCCCTTCCCTGCCCCCAGGGACACCCCCTGCCACCCTCGCCCACCCCTGGAGGACACCCATGGATGGGGGGGCCCATCTACGGTAAGTAGAGGTAAGTATATTTTTTTCATTTTTTAGGTGGCATAGGGGGGCATAACGTGGGCCTCCTTACATGCCACTGTGCCCAATGGCCATGCCCAGGGGACTTCTGTCCCCTGGGCATGGCCATTGGGCAGGGGGGCATGACTCTTGTCTTTGCTAAGACAGGAGTCATTTCCATGGGGGTTGTGCGTCAAAAAATGACACTAGTCAGGTTAGAGTCATTTTTTTTTACTCTAACCTGACTTGCACCATTCTTTGACGCACAACCCCCAGTCTTCCCGGCTTCCTGGTTAGAGTAATTTATTTTGCTTCATTGCTTAAATATGACGCCTGAGTGGTGCAATGGAATGGCGGTAGCCGGTGTTAAACTATTTGACGCAAACCTGCGCTGGCCCAGGTTTGCATCAAAAAGTAGAAATATGGGCTTAATTGCTGCCCACTGATAAAGGCACAGTAAAGTTTCTGCATTTACTCACCTTAGGTGAGTGACCAGTCAAAATCGTTCTGAGATCAATAAATAATTCGACCTGTTAGAACTAGTTTAATTTACCCCTTTGCCCTTAAGACACTTTCTAAGATTAAGGGTGACCCGGAAAACACAATTTTCTGAGAAATACGATGACCCTGAAGATCCGTTTGTTCACACTGGCATTTGAACAGCAGTAGATCATAGTCCTCGTTCCAGTCACTAGTGCACTATTTTTATCCTCCTATCAGTCGATAATCCATTTACGTGATGCCTGTTTCTCTCGCCCTCACTTTAGAAAGCTCTATAAGTGATGCTGGACAGCTGCAAGAACGCTAGGCAATATTAATACATAAAATAAATTCAAACAATTAAAAACTCATGTGTAAGCGGTCCAAAATACGAATTAGTGCTCTTTAAAGTCTTTAAAGCGACCAGTATTATCGTTTAAATGCAAGATTACAAGTAAGCAAACATTTAGACATACTTCATGAAGGTAGTCCATTATGCTGGAATTTGCTAATGGCGTAAATGGCTTAATCGTGTTTGTGTTTAAACGTCTCCAGGTGACAAGATTGAATAAATATTCACAGGAATCTATTTAAACCATTTATTTCAATTAGACACTCTAATGAAATCCCACTAGCTGACTGGACGGTGCTTAGGCTCTGTTTAAGATGAATGGCTTGCCTAATAGTTCTAGACAAGTTTCACAACTATTCCCCCCTGACTTACCTCTATATTTAGCAGCATTGTCGTTCTCATTTTAAAAGATTTCAAAGGCAATTTAACTTCCACCATGAAACTAAAAAGAAATCTAATAAGAAATCTCGGACCCCGGAATGACAAGAATGGCAGGCACTGCGCAAGTGAAGACTGCGCCTGTGATTTGCCTGCATGTGACACATAAAGGGCAATCAGGGTGTCATTTAGAGTCTCGCAGGCGGTCTGCCTGACTACCAGGTCTGCACAGGCTATGCCTTCAATTCCCCTGCCTTCTGTGGAGCTGCCATTTTGTTGGCTCAATTGAAGGCATAGATGCTTTGCCGGGAGGGCACCATATTTGATGCATCCATTTACCAAAGCATTTTGTTCTGCAAGAACGAACTCGCAAGAGCCCATAAGCCTCTGCAGTGGAGGGAGGGGGTGCTTGCCCCCACCCCCTGAATTTAGGTACATCCTTGTGTGCAGGCTCACAGTGCAGCATAACGCTTTGGCCACCGTAGTGTTACGCTGCCTGCACTAGTACAGCCGCGGTCCCTGCCAAAAACAGTCCGGGGCGCCCTCCCCTGAAAAAGATTCTGGTGACACGGGTGACACCCATGAAATAACATGTTGCTGCAGAGCAAAAAAAAAATGACCTGACATTTGGGAAGTTTCACAACACAGTTCGGGGGAGTTATTGTGCAATTTTCTAACTCTGGACTACTGTATCATGCGTGGCGGTCCTTGGGGGAGAACGTAGGTAACAATTGCACTGTCCTTCACAAGGCAGGTTGACTGCCACACTACCACTCTGACCTCTGGTGGACAACCCGCTGGGTCAAGGCTGTTGGCGCGCTGGTCCTTAATAAGTAAACTTACAAGAGGATGTGCATAGATCGATGAACTTTTTGATTCACATGAGGTATCCTAGCTATGGCATGACCGATATTTCTCAATAATCAATACACAAAAAGCAATAACCATTAAAACAAATCATTGATCTGTAATCAATAAAACAATAGCAACACACCATGAATAATCACAACTCAGTACACGTTTTATTTTATTTCCCTATAAGTTACAATACTAAGTTACGAGACTAGTTCAAACTTAATTCAATTCAAGCTAAATTCGGCATTAATTCATTAGAAGGCGCCAAAAACATAACATAATCAAAACTTGCATCAGAGTACATTCTAAAGCATTAGCATAAGTCAACAAATGAATCAAAGGCAATATGTCATTTTATGTCATGGAGTTCAGCAAATTAGTCCGTCAACCATTTGTCTCTGTAGTCTGTCAGATGTTGTGTAAGGAAACCCTAATCTAACCCAGATTAGAATCAGCATGTGGGACTTCATGCAAAACAATTTTAGAAATGAGAATTTAGAAAACATCTAGCTAAGAATACTATTTAGATAGTGCAGTTGGTACCTAGAAAGGAAAAGCACAAAATATAATTCAGTCACATTGTCATGTCTACCTATCCTCGGTATGGCTCAGCAACAGAGTCAGTATTCGTCCTCAGGTCATCAGTCGACCAGCATCCCATCAGGCTCTCCATCAGAGAGTATGAGCCCAATGAGAGAATCTCGAATCACTTCTATGATCTCACAATCTCGCACCCCTAACACCTTCTTCTCCTCTCTTCTGTCTCTCTTCAGTATTAACCTCTCTTTCCTCTGTCACGTTGTTATATCAAAGTCACCAAGACTCGTCAGGTATCATAAATGTTGCATCTTCTTCTGCAGTGTCATTGTTCGAGTCCTGGGAAAGTCCACCCAGTGCGCTTTACACGCCAGTTGATACAATTCTAGTTTCATCATCTCCTGTCCGTCGGTTCACAAGGAAGCTTCAGCAAAGCAAATTTTATTAAACAATGAGCAGTTCACGGTTAGTTCATCTGGTCAGCACTTTTCATTAAACGCTAAGAAATACAGCTTCTGCATGAGGCCTGGCAAGATTAGGCCAAGACACTCGCTAAATTAAGGCCAACAATTATTGCAAAACATAGGTTATATCTCTCAATATAAAATATTACTACATCAATCTAATACATTTTCAATATTAAGTATATGAGAATGACTCATTTAATACAATTCGTGAAACTGGTGGCCATTCTCCGAGGTCACAATTTCAAACGTGCACATTATTTTTCTATGTTAATCATTTTCTACCAATTTCATTATTCAAAATACATAAACATTCATTAGTAATTTCTAATTAAGACATTTGTG
This sequence comes from Pleurodeles waltl, assembly GCF_031143425.1. Taxonomy (NCBI): domain Eukaryota; kingdom Metazoa; phylum Chordata; class Amphibia; order Caudata; family Salamandridae; genus Pleurodeles; species Pleurodeles waltl. The sequence goes on along the minus strand of NC_090444.1, from coordinate 1,019,460,102 downwards.
TTAACAATCCCTCCTCTGATGACTAAATATGTCATCACACTACTTTTTCCCATTGACAGTTTCATAATTCGATTTCCTTAACATTTTGTCTTCTTCTCAAACCTTCCCTATAGATTCTTTCCCTGTTTCGTTCTTCCCTCCTCTGATTATTTTTAGACCTTTTCAATGTAATCTTTTGACACAATTTATATAATCCCCATATTCCTAATGTGCAAGCAATTACAATCAATATTCCCTGCATTATTTTTAATGGCACCCCATTCCAAATATTACAAAGCCAATTTCCCACTGATGCAAACCCTTTTCCAACCTTTTTCAAAACACCTGGTTCTTTCAGTTCCTTCAAATCACTACTTGAGTTAGTCAGGTTAGTAAGTAAGTCTCTTATCTCCTTACTATTGCTAGGTATGTACGAACAACAATGCCTAGAGTTAATCATTTTACTTACTCTGCCGCCCTTCGCTAGAAGGATGTCTAAAGCAGGATGATTTTGAAGAGTCATAGCTCTATCCCCAGCCAATTCAGTATCTATCAGGAATATTGCTCCTGTAAAATTTGTGAACATGTTATCCACAATAGTAGACAACTTTCGTATCTTGATCGAATTCAGGATGACACCCAGTGAAGGAATCACCACACCAAATATATCTCCCACTACCACAGAAGAGGATTCCCTCCTCTGTGGCTTATGATGTTATTCAGTCTATTTCGGAAACTTTTTCAAGTCCTCTATCTGGTAAATCTTTGGGAACACTATCCCCAAATAACATGTCCCATACCATCCCCTTGGAAGACTGTAATAAGCATCAAGTCCACAAATATAGTAGATACCCAGAATTGCAGGGTCCTGACCATTCAACATAAAAGTCCAATTTACTCTGCAACAGAAACACATGCTACATTCACTGGTACCCACAAATAAAGTGTCAGTGCGCAATTTTGGCCTATATATACAAAACTTCCCTATGTGTAAAGCAGCTAAAGCTAATTTCCCTTGCGTCTTAATTGCAGTGTAAGCATAATCAATCTTGTAAGTCCTTTTCTCTAAGCCTTTTTCTAATTTCTCTTTTAATGCTTTTCTCCTATCATTAGTATGACCTAGGAAGCTCTTCTCTAAAGGTGTTAGCAAGCATGTTAGATTGTTTTTATGAGCATAAGCCGTCCCAAATGTTAGTGTAGGTTCAAAGAATCCTCTAACCAATACTATGTCATGATCCTTAGCTACTCTATTCAAACACCTAATAATAGGAACAAACGAAAACAGTACATCATGATTTGAATACAAATATTGAATATACTCCTGATCATAAAACCTTGTCAGTAGCAGACTACAACTTATCCCGTAAGTTAATAGAAGACTATGGTACATAACTCCTTCCTCAACTGATGAAGGAATTTGTGTACACACAAGACAATCCCTTGTATCCATCGTCTCAACATACTCACTCAACAAGCGATAGAAGACGTTAGAAGAAAGTTCTCCTTGAGCATTAGTATAATCATGCAAATATTTCTCATCTAACTTAAACTTCTCCAAAGCTGTTAGTGTAGTAGTCTCAGAAGCAGAAGTATGGTTGGCTCCTTTCGCATCAAGAACAGACATTCCCACTATCAACACTATAAATAAAATCCCACACATAGTTGCCAAACCAATGCTCATATATTTACAGTGCATAGCATCTCAAAACTGGTTATTGAACTCAGCCATGATCTGTAAAGAATCAGAAAGCAGAAGTAACTTTAGAAAAGTGCAGCAAAATCAAAAATAGACAATTCTTCTTTCAGCAATTCAGTTGCACATCCAGGAACCCTTTTTCCTTGTCTAAATCGATTAGCAACTAGTCACAACCGGTTTTCAACATCAAATCAGGTTATCAATGTCTTTTCCAGTTTATTTCCAACAGTCTCTTTTCTCAGGATTATTCTCATATTTATTTCAACAATTCAGCTCTTTGATCACCTTCAGGTCAAGTCAAAATATTGACTTGGAACTTCCCTATTAAAACAAAAAGACATAAACTTCTGTTGCCATTCGTTTGTAGTTCCATATGCCCATTCAGGACCTGCGTATCTTCGACTTGCTATTCTCTTTCTCTTCAATTTACGATCACCACTCAACTCTCCTTCACTTAATTCTTCTTTTCTCGTAGTATCTACTTCTTCCTCTATTGTTTGGTCTACAGTCACTTCTTTCCTTTTCTCTACTTGCGATTCAGGCCAATTATCTCCCTTTCTCGATCCTTCTGTCAATATTTTCCTCAGGATTGGACTCATCTCCTTCTCTTTTTCTATGGTGTTTTCTCTTGCTGGACCTGCAACATGCTCAGGAAGAGTCAGATCACTTTGACTTTGATCCAGCTCTACTCCCTCCCCTTCTTGGTCTGGCACTTGCTCTGTTTGTCACTCAGAATCGTCTACTTCTGGGAGAAACCCTGCTGTGCTAGGCTCTCCTGCTGCATCCGTTGAGAATGACTCTCCAGCACCCTCCTGTAATTCTTCACTTCCATCTCTTACAGGGGTGATAGAACCATCTTTCACAAGCTCTTGTTCGATATCAGGTTCTTCTTGTTCCTTTTCTGGTTCAGGTGCTGCGACTTGCTTTGCAATTTTTGGAGCTCTCAACAACGCTTCTTCATGATACAGTGGACATGCCACTTTCTTTGTCTGACTCACGTGAATCCAGTTCGGGATTGCTGCACACTTCACAGCTGTCGTAGTTGTTAAAATCACCTGGTAGGTCCTCTCCAACGTGGCTCCAAACACGTCTTGCAAACATCGGCTCTCAGGTTGTGCACAGGATTGTGAAATGGTGACAGTGTGGTGGCCTCCACCTGCAGAGAGAACAAGCGAACCACATCAGCCAGACCCTTGCAGTAGGCCAACACCATATCATCTGTAACATTGACAAGTGCATTGGCTGGAACTGCTGGCAACCTCATTGCTCTGCCCATAAGACTTTGGTGGGGCGACAGTCCTGTCTTCCTGTCAGCTGTATTTCTAATTGACATCAGCACCAAAGGCAATGCATCTCGCCATTTCAGATTCATGATTACAACGTACCATTAATTTGCTCCACTAGTCCTGATGCTTCAGGGTGGTAACTACAATGCAACTTCTGCTCAATGTTTGGTGCCGCACACAAACGTTTAATCACCTCATTATTGAAGTGCGTTCCCCTATTTGATTCTAAAGAGATTGGAAATCTAAAACATGGTATCAACTCTCTAAGAAACAGCTTTGCTACTGTGAGGCTATCATTCCTTCTTGTGGGGTACTCTTCAATTCAGTGGCTAAAAATACACACAATCACCAACACATATTTCAAGCCTCCACACTCAGGAATTTCAATGAAATCGAATTGCATTCTGCTGAATGGACCTCCTGCTCTTCCAATATGGCTCACGTTCACCACAGTCCCTTTTCCTGCATTTAATTGCTGACAAATAATACAACAATGGCCTACTGCTTCAGCTGCTTGTCTAAACTTGGGGTTAAACTAATCAATTTTGAACAAATAAACCATGGCATACCTCCCAATGTGTGCCTGACCATGATAGTACCTTGCCATTTGTGATGGCAAAGTATTTGGAAAAACCATCTAACCCTCTTCTGATAACCATAGCTTATCCGGCCTCTGAACACACTACATTTTAAGCCATGAATGTTTTTCCTCTTTGTCAACATTGCTTTCAATTCTTCCATTGTGTTAATCACTTTTAACGCAAAACTTGTACATGTAGTGTCTTCTTAAGACATCACTTCCCACTTGTCTTTGAACGACATGCAGTTCAATGCGCAAAACTGTGTGACTTGATCCTCGTATCCATTTCCCAGTGACACAGAGTCTTGTGATCTTAGATGTGCACTGCATTTCACCATGGCAATTTCTTCAGGCAATTGTATTGCATTCAGCAAATCTTTTATTTTTTCGCCAAGAGGTCAGGAAACCTCTTTGAGACCAAAATCATGAACAAATCCATAGTGGCTATCTGTATAGATAGTGACTCTCAGTCTAGAAGACACATGGCATGCCCTAGTTAGAGCAACCCATTCTGCTACTTGTGCAGAATATACTCTATGAAAGCCAAGAAGCTTCTAAAGTACCCGTAATTGTGCCCACAGCATATCCTGCTCTCAATGTTCCTGTACCATCTCTGAGACATGAGCCATCAACAAAGTCAATTTGGTTATTCTCTTCCAATCAAGTATCTCTGATGTCAGGGCTCGGTTTTGTATACAACTCAGTTACCTCAAGACAATCATGCTCAATATCTTCTTCAATTTCAACAGTATCACTTGGAAGTAAAGTTGCAGGATTCAGCACTGTACATCTTTTCACTGTTACATTTGGAGCACCTAAAATGCCAGTCTCATACATTGTCAGTCTTGCACCAGTTAAATATTGAGGGGGTCATTCTAACCCTGGCGGTCGGTGATAAAGCGGCAGCCAACCCGCCAACAGGCCGGCGGTCGAAAAAATGGAATTCTGACCCTGGCGGGAACCGCCAACACAGCCCGCCACATTAACACTCCGACCGCCACGGCGATACAGACAAACAGCGCGGCGGTCACCGCAAACAGGCAGGCGGCAGACAATGTACCGCCCACACTATCACAACTCACCAATCCGCCACCTTTTCCGGGGCGGGAGCCCCGCCGATAAAAACACGGCAGAAACAGACTACGAACAGGAAAACGCTCACCAAAACACACTCCACGAGTACGGAGGACAGCATGGAACCCGAATTAAACATTCTACCTGCTCTTGTCTACCTGCTCATCTACCACGAGTACGAACTCCGGCGCAGATGACAACGGTGAGTACTGCACCTACGACACACGGGAGGGGGGAGGAGGGAAGCTTACGGCACACACATATGCGACCCCCACCCCCCCAAACAATGTACACACCAATGCAGAGCAACAATGCACAGTGACACCACCCAAACCCCCCTGAAAAATGCAAAGACATAATTAAATTGTGAAGAAAAATTTATATAAAAAATAGGCTCTGATAAATATAGGTCAACTATGCAAAATATCCCTACCAAAATAATACTATATACACTGCCATGGAGAACCGAGGCAATTAGTCCTCTACATCAAAATGAAATAGAACAGTCCGTGGGCCACAGTGTAGCGACACAAGGGCAAAGCCCACACAGGAGACCTGAGTCCTTTGGTGAGAACACTGCAGGGGCATCTGATGAAAAAACTACAGGCACCTCAGGGGGAAGGGAAGGGGGGGCACAACAGCCACATGAGTCCACGACGCCAGATCCACGAAGGGGCCACCATGCCCATTGATGTATCCTGGGGAGTGCAAAGCCACAGTCTCTCAAGTCTCTACAGTGGGTGGGTTGCCCACTGTGCCATCCTGGGGAGTGCAGAGCCACAGTCTCTCAAGTCCCACAAGTGGGTGGGCTGCCCACTGTGCCATCCTGGGGAGTGCAAAGCCACAGTCTCTCAAGTCTCTACAGTGGGTGGGTTGCCCACTGTGCCATCCTGGGGAGTGCAAAGCCACAGTCTCTCAAGTGGATGACAGTGGGTGGGCTGCCCACTGTGCCATCCTGGGGTGTGCAAAGCCACAGTCTCTCAAGTCTCTACAGTGGGTGGGTTGCCCACTGTGCCATCCTGGGGAGTGCAAAGCCACAGTCTCTCAAGTGGATGACAGTGGGTGGGCTGCCCACTGTGCCATCCTGGGGAGTGCAAAGCCACAGTCTCTCAAGTCTCTACAGTGGGTGGCTTGCCCACTGTGCCATCCTGGGGAGTGCAAAGCCACAGTCCATCAGGTGGATGACAGTCTCCACTGGTCAAGGAGGAGGCATGGTGGGCACAGTGAACCATAAACAGTGCTTGACAGGAAGGGCCCAGCGGAGCGGTGCTTGAGACGGCGGTGCCCAGTGGAGCGGTGCTTGAGACGGCGGTGCCCAGCGGAGCGGTGCTTGAGACGGCAGTGCCCAGCGGAGCGGTGCTTGAGACGGTGGTGCCCAGCGGAGCGGTGCTTGACAGGAAGGGCCCAGCGGAGCGGTGCTTGAGACGGCGGTGCCCAGCGGAGCGGTGCTTGACAGGAAGGGCCCAGCGGAGCGGTGCTTGAGACGGCGGTGCCCAGCGGAGCGGTGCTTGACAGGAAGGGCCCAGCGGAGCGGTGCTTGAGACGGCGGTGCCCAGCCGAGCGGTGCTTGACAGGAAGGGCCCAGCGGAGCGGTGCTTAAGACGGCGGTGCCCAGCGGAGCGGTGCTTGAGACGGCGGTGCCCAGCGGAGCGGTGCTTGAGACGGCGGTGCCCAGCGGAGCGGTGCTTGAGACGGCGGGGCCCTGTTCAGCGGTGCTCTTCTGCACGGCGGGGCCCTGTTCAGCGGTGCCTATCTTCACGGCGGGGCCCTGTTCAGCGGTGCTCTTCTGCACGGCGGGGCCCTGTTCAGCGGTGCTCTTCTACACGGCGGGGCCCTGTTCAGCGGTGCCTATCTTCACGGCGGGGCCCTGTTCAGCGGTGCTCTTCTGCATGGCGGGGCCCTGTTCAGCGGTGCTCTTCTGCACAGCGGGCCCTCTTCAGCGGTGCTCTTCTGCACGGCGGGCCCTGTTCAGCGGTACTCTTCTGCACGGCGGGCCCTGTTCAGCGGTGCCTATCTTCACGGCGGGGCCCTGTTCAGCGGTGCTCTTCTGCACGGCGGGGCCCTGTTCAGCGGTGCCTATCTTCACGGCGGGGCCCTGTTCAGCGGTGCTCTTCTACACGGCGGGCCCTCTTCAGCGGTGCTCTTCTGCACGGCGGGGTCCTGTTCAGCGGTGCCTATCTTCACGGCGTGCCCTGTTCAGCGGTGCTCTTCTGCACGGCGGGGCCCTGTTCAGCGGTGCCTATCTTCACGGCGGGGCCCTGTTCAGCGGTGCTCTTCTGCACGGCGGGCCCTCTTCAGCGGTGCTCTTCTGCACGGCGAGGCCCTGTTCAGCGGTGCTCTTCTGCACGGCGGGCCCTGTTCAGCGGTGCTCTTCTGCACGGCGGGCCCTGTTCAGCGGTGCCTATCTTCACGGCGGGGCCCTGTTCAGCGGTGCTCTTCTGCACGGCGGGCCCTCTTCAGCGGTGCACATCCAGTAGGTCAAGGGAGCCAGACCTGGGCTGGACTCCCTGCTCAGTCGCCCTCCGACCGTGATGTTTCTGGACCCTTCGGTGACGGAGTCCTGAGCCCTTTGGTGTCCTCCTTTACAGCTGGGATGTGGCATGTGTGGCCCACCTGCTCCGCGCTCCTGCTGGCTGACTTCTCCGCCCTGCTGCCCTTTCGCTCCTTAGATGGGGCTCTCGGGCCCTTGCCTCCCCTAGATGTTGTGGCTGGTGAAGTGGGCGAACTGTGCTCCTTGGGGGCAGCCGTGTCTGTCCTCGCACGGCGGCCCTTTTGTTTCCTGGTCCTCTTGCCTTGGGGGGGGGCTGGATGTGTCCTTGCTGCTGATTGAGGTGTCACTGCTGGCAAAGGGTGGACTCCAGAACCCATGCACAACAGTGACACTCGAAGCTGGGCTGGTGGTGGCTGAGGTGCTCTTGGGACTCTTTGCAGATGGAGGGGGTAGGTCATCGGAGGGAAAGAGGTTAAGATTAGCCAGGAAAAGTTTTTTAGGGCCAAGGTAAAGGGTAGGAGAAGTGGTGATGGGAGTGGAGGAAGAGGATGTGGTTGTAGGAGAGTCAGGTGTGCTGTCATTGGGTGAAGGTGCTGGTGCTGTAGGCTGTCGTGAGGTGGATGTCTGTTGGGTGGGTGGCTGCCTGCGTTTGTGTGTCTTGGAAGAGGGGGTGACAGACACAGTGGGAGAGGACACACGGGACGTGTAAATGGCAGTGGGGTGGTGACTGCACGCGTGCGGACTGACTAGGAGGGTGTGGTGGTGATGGAAGCACTGGCTGATGTTGGTGTGCATGCAGGTGTGAGTGGAGACGTCACAGGGAGGGAGGAGGGAGACGAGGAGGAGGGGGACACAGGGGTGGTAGTGACTGTTGGAATGTCTGCATCTGGGTGTTGCTTGGGTGAGTGTTTGTGGGATCTGTGGTGCTTGTGTCTGGATGAGCTGCCCTTGGGTGTTGAGGTGTGTGCAGGCTGGTCAGATGGTGTGGATGGGATAGGCTGAGGAACAGAAGACAGAGACAGGGTGGAGGCAGTCAGAAGAGGGAGGCTGGAAACAGGGACAATGGCTGCCGTCAGTGCTGAGGCCAGAGCAGTGAACGATCGTTGATGGGCAGCCTGACCCGAATGAATGCCCTCCAGGTAGGCATTGCTCCGATGCACCTCCCTTTCTACCCCCTGGATGGCATTCAAAAGGGTAGTCTGCCCAACAATGAGCATCCTCACAAGGTCAATGAGCTCCGCACTGAGGGCAGCAGGGGTGACAGGGGCAGGGGCTGAGGTGCCTGGGGCGAAGGAGACGCCCGCCTTCCTGGGCGAGCGGGCACGGAGCGTAGGCTGAGGGGCTGCAGGGAGGGCGGGGCTGGTGCGCTGGGGAGCACCCATCCGAGGACGTGTCTGTGTCGCTGCTCTCACTACCGGTCCCCGTTGTGGTGCTCCCCTCGCCCTCCGGATCACTGGTGCCCTCGGTGTCTGTTCCTGGGCCCACCGGGGCCTTGTGACTTGCAGCTCCCTCGTGCTCCGATGCCAAATCTCCTCCGTCTGATGATGCTAATGCACACATGTACAAGAAGATGAAGAAGAAGGGTGGGGGGAGAAAAAAGAAGACCAGGTTGAGTGCATGCAATGTCAACACCGTTGGCGGAGAGGACAGACACAGGAGCCTCATGCACTAAGCCGCGCATTCGGGTGACACTACTCAGTACTTCTGACTAGGACAACAGGTCAAGAGACGACAAACGCGCACATGTGTGAGGCTGGACCATCAATAGCTGTACTTGTCACCCTACAGAGGTGGGGGCCGGGAGCACAGGGCCATGCCTAAGGGAGAGGACTACACTACAGAAAGCGCCCTGGCCTAATGTCACCCACAACCCTCCTCCCCCACCCAGACGCCTCCACTGCGCAGAAAGATAGCAGAATGTGCTGATACTCACCCCCTTGTGTCTGCTGTGATGCTCTCAAGCGCCCATCCAAATCAGGGTAGGCCACCGCCAGGATCCGGGACATCAGGGGGGTCAGGGTACGACTGGCACCCCTCCTAGGTTGGGAGGCCATCCCCAGCAGTGACTCGGCGGTCTTCCTGGTCCCGCGGCGGATGTCCTCCCACCTCTTGCGGCCGTGGGTGCCCCGTCTGACGTGGACCCCCAGGGCCCGGACTTCCTTGGCGATGGCACGCCAAATCTCGACTTTCTGATGGGCGCTGACCTATGTGACATATACAGGGTGGGAAGGAAACATTCATCAATTTACTGCATGTTAGATGTGATTGGCCCCCCCTCCCCAACCTTGCCATATGGCACATGCTCTCATCTGTCGTGCGTTGCACTCCTCATTCGCCCCCCACCCCACCAACTTACATCCACCCCACTCCACACAGGCATCGCCCATTCCATGTGCACCCGGTGTACTTACCTGTTGGTCTGGAGGACCGTAGAGTAACGCATACTGGGGGAGGACCCCATCCACGAGCTTCTCCAACTCTTCAGACGTGAAGGCAGGGGCCCTTTCCCCAGTCGCAGCAGCCATTGTCACTTCCAGACCGAGGTCACAGCAGCACTTGCAGTATAGGTCCTCTCCTGTGGATGATCAGGTCTCGAGTGATTAAGCAGATAGAAAATGGCGGTCACGCCCGCGGCGGTGCGTACCGCGGCGGTGCGTACCGCGACCGCCGGCGCACATCGTCATTGGCTCCTGAAACCCATAGGCTTCAATGTTAACCAATGCGGCTTCGTATAGCGGTCTTCGACCGCCTACCGCCACGGTGTGCTCCGCCAGCGCATTGACCTCACATCCCATTGTCCCACTTCACAGGTCAGGCAGCCGCCATTTCAAGGGCCCACATGGCATAATTTCTACTGCAACACACAGGCCTAGCCCTTGCATTGCCACACATACACGCCTTTCAATACATAGATAACCGTGTGCTATGCAAGCTGTGGTGAACGTACCAGTGATTAGCTTGACTCTGTGCTCCATGTTGTCATTCCTAGGCACCGTCCGCTGGGACTTGCGAGGAGAAGGATGAATCCTCGCGTGTACCGACCGCTGGTGGACCTGTCGTCAATGGAAGAACGCCACATCATACTACGATACCGACTTGACCGTGCCACTATCCATGAACTGTGTGCCCAGCTGGAGCCAGCCCTGATGTCCCCCAACCGCCAACCCACAGGAATTCCCCCTCTGGTGCAGGTGCTGTCAGTCCTCCATTTTCTTGCAAGTGGCTCATTCCAGACAACAGTGGCCATGTCATCTGGAATGTCTCAGCCCATGTTTTCAAAAGTTTTGTCTAGAGTGTTGTCTGCCCTGACGAAACACATGCGGAGTTACATTATATTCCCTGAGGAGGTTGATTTGGCCACTGTGAAGGGTGATTTTTATGCCCTTGGACATATTCCCAACATAATTGGTGCCATTGATGGGACCCATGTGGCCTTAGTCCCCCCAAAAGACGATGAGCAGGTCTACAGAAACAGGAAAAATTACCATTCTATGAACGTCCAGGTGGTCTGTTTGGCTGACCAGTACATCTCCCATGTGAATGCCAAGTTCCCTGGTTCAGTGCATGACGCGTATGTGATGCGTAATAGCAGCATCCCTCATATGATGGAACAGCTACAGAGACAACGTGTGTGGCTAATAGGTGACTCTGGTTACCCCAACCTGCCTTGGCTATTGACCCCAGTGAGGAATCCCCGGACCAGGGCAGAGGAACGGTACAATGAGGCCCATGGGCGAACTAGAAGGATCATAGAAAGGACCTTTGGCCTCCTGAAGGCCAGGTTTAGGTGCCTGCATATGACAGTGGGATCCCTGATGTACTCACCAAAGAAGGTGTGCCAGATCATCGTGGCCTGCTGTATGCTTCACAATCTGGCATTGCGACGTCAGGTGCCTTTCCTGCAGGAGGATGGTCCAGATGGTGGTGTTGAAGCAGCTGTGGAGCCTGCGGAGAGTGAAGAGGAGGAAGATTCAGAGGACGACACAGACAACAGGGACAGAGTTATCCAACAGTATTTTCAGTAGCACACAGGTAAGAATCACTCACGCCATTTTACTTTTCCTGAAAGCCTCCTGCTTCTCAACTTTGTCTCTGACCCCCCAGTTCTTTTAAACTGATGTTTGATTTTCCCTTCCCTTTTCAGTGCTGTATGACCCACTGCGTGACTTCTGCTTGGTTAGCCCATGGACTAATGCTTATTGATCTCAGTATGTGTTCAGCACAAAGTTAACAGAACATAATTGAACTGTAATGTGTTATACATTTGTAAATAATACAGCCTGACTCCTGATTGATTTCAGTGCATTGAGTGATTTATTTTTTGTGCTAGATAATGGTACATGATATTAACACGGTGATGGGTGGGGGTGGAGTAATGTCCATGGCAGAGTCCAGTTCTCAGTCTCACAGGTGCATTGTCCATATGCCTGTGGAAGGATGGAGCAGGGGCAGTTCAAGGTTGGACAGGGTGGCAATGTGGGACAGTGGGATGACTTCAGGGGGTATCTCATGCTGGCGGGGGTCTTGACATCTTACTCTGTCTATTTTTTTGATCTCAGGCTCCTCTTGCGGGGTCGTTGTTCTTCAGCAGGAGGTGGGGTTCTGGTGGCCTGTCGTTGTGGTGGGGCCTCCTGTCCACTAGCGCCGGCGGAGGTGGTAGGCTGTTCCTGGTCTGGGCTAGTGACAGGGGCCCTGTGTGGTGCCACATGGTCCCGCAACGTGTCTTCTATCCGGTTGAGGGCCTGGACTATGCTCCCCATAGCGGTAGAGATATTGGTGAGTTGATTGGTGAACCCCATGTAGCGTTCCTCCTGCTGTGCCTGGATCTCCTGGAACCTGGCCAGTACCGTCGCCATCGTCTCTTGGGAGTGGTGGTAGGCTGCCATGATGGTGGTGAGGGCCTCTTGGAGAGTGGGTTCCCTGGGCCTCTCCTCCCCCCCCCTGTCGCACAGCAGCCCTCCGAGTTGCCCTGTTTCCCCCGGCCTCTGTCCCCTGGACAGTGTGCCCACTACCACTGCCCCCAGGTCCCTGTGGTTGTTGGGGTGGTGGGTTAGCCTGGGTGCCCTGTAGTGGCAGACACACCGCTGATTGACCTGTCCTAGAGACAGAGGCATGGGCCCGCTGGGTGGGAGCTGTGCTGTTGTTCCCAGAGGGGGTTGGGTCTGCTGTGGCCTGTGTCTGTGTGTGGGGAACCGACTGTCCAGAGGTCCCCGATGGTCCGGGCTGGTCATCAGGTTCCAGGTCGACAGAGCTGCTGTCATTACTGGGGGCCTCTTCCGGGGGGGGATGGACATTTCTGGACCCTCCTGGCCGGTGTGTTGGCGTTCGGGTCCTGCATGGGGTAAGAGAGTATGGTTATTGTTTCTGTGTGTGCTATTGCGTGTGATTTATGGGTGCCCTTGTCCCCCAGTGCTGTCATTCCCTTGGGGGAGGTGTTGTGGGGGTGTTTGGGGGGGGTATGTGCAGTGGTCATGCTTAGGTGATGGGTGTCCATAGTTTGTGGTGGCATGCAGGGGTTGGTGTTGGGTGGGTTGTGCTGGAGAGACATTCTCAGGGAGGATGTGTGATGGGGGGTTGGGGGTGAGGGTGGTGGTGGGGGTTAGCATGCTGGGGGGGGGGTGAAGTAGTTGAGATTGTACTTACCAGAGTCCATTCCTCCGTGTACTCCAGCGAGGCCATCAGGATGCAGGATGTTTAGTACCTCTTGCTCCCATGCTGTGAATTCGGGGGGAGTGGGTGGGGGTCCCCCCCCAGTCTTCTGCACTGCGATGTTGTGTTGCGAGACCATCGAGCGCACCTTTCCCCGTAAGTCGTTCCAGCGTTTGCGGATGTCGTCTCGATTTCTGGGATGCTGTCCCACCGCGTTGACCCTGTCCACAATCCGCTGCCATAGCTCCGCCTTCCTGGCTATAGTGGTGTGCTGCACCTGTGAGCCGAAGAGCTGGGGTTCAACTCTTATTATTTCCTCCACCATGAACCAGAGTTCTTGGTGCGAAAACCGTGGGTGCCTTTGGGGTGCCATGGGGTGGTGTGGATGAGGTGTGGGGTGGTGTATATGGTGATGAGTGTGTTGGTGTGTGGTGCTTTGTGCTTCTATGTGGTGTGTGTGATGGTGTAGTGTGCCTCTGTGTGATGTAGCTCTCTATTCTGTGATGTGTCTCTCTCTCCTTCGTCTCTGATCTTCAGTCGTAGGGGTTTGTGGGTGATGTGGGTGTGTGTTTTATAGTTGAATGGATGTGTGGGAGTGTTGTTTGTATGTGTGTCAGGTGTGTGTATTTCAAATTGTCCAATGTGGCTGTGTTTTGTAATGGTGTGTGTATTTTGAGCGCGGCGGTGTGTACCGCCAATGGAATACCGCGGTTGAAAGACCGCCGCGTGGATTCGTGGGTCAGAATGGCATGGGCGTGTTTGTGTTGGCGTGGCGGTGGAGGTTTGGTCATCTCCAGTTTTCCGCGGCCCGCTGATGAGGCGGCCTTCCTTGGATGTCGGGTTTTTGGCGGTTTCACAGTTGGTGGTCAGAATGACCGTGGCGGTTTACCGCGGCCACGGCAGTAGTATGGCGGAGTTCTGACCGGCGGTATAGGCCTTTTACCGCCGAGGTCAGAATGACCCCCTGAGTCTTCTTCCTTGTCAATAAAATCTGAGTGAGGTATCATTACCGTCAGGGGATATCCCATCACTACTCCGTCACATGGTGAAAGACTTTAACCAACTCCGGCAACTGCTCGCAAACATCCCGATAAGGCTGCTGCAACTGGGTCCAAGGTAGCTGAAAAAAATGCTAGTGGGCGATAAGCACCTCCATGGACCTGTGTCAAGACAGACAAAGAACATGCATCAAGTTCATGACAAAACAATGTGAAAGGTTTTGTGTAATCAGGCATACCCAATACTGGAGCTCTGCACAAACTCTCTCTCCACTCAGTGAACACTTTCATCTGTTCCTGGTCTAATGCTATGGGATCGATGACATCCTTATGTGTCAGCTGCTGCAATGGCTTTGAAATCTCAGCAAAATTCCACTGACTACGATAACCTACCATACCCAGAAACATCCTGACATCTCTCTGTGAAGTCGGAGGACTTCTCTGCAATATCATTGTGATTCTTTCTCTGGAAATCCTTCTTGACCCTTTCTCAATTTGGTTTCCAAGTACTTCACTACTTTCTGACAGTACTGCAACTTCAATGGTGATACCTTATGACCAAACTTTCCCAAGCCAGTCAATAGGGCAATCGAGTCGTACTTACAATCATTCCTTGTTGTGGATGCAATCAGTAAATTACTGAGTCGATTGAAACGGTAATTCCAATGACTCTGAGTTCTTTTTCAAGATCTGATTAAACAAAGATGGTGACTCCATGTACCCTTGAGGAAGTCTGCACCAGCTGTAGACTCTGTCTAGGAGTTTGAAACTAAAGAGAAACTGACTATCCTCATGAAGAAGCACAGAAAAGAGAGCTTATGACAAGTCAACCACTGTGAACCATTCTGCATAACATGGAATTTGTAACATTATTACTGCTGCATTTGGCACCACGGGACAACACTTGACCACCATGTCATTTACTTTTCTCAAATACTGTTCAATTCACACCTTCCCACAGGGCTTCCTCAAACCAATTATCAGTGAATTACATGGGCTGCTCAGCACTTCTTTCAAGACTCCCTGCTTCACAAAATGTCCAATTATCTGTGCCACTTTCATCAAGACATCTTGTGCCATTTTGTACTGTGGATGCTGCGGAAACACTACATTCGGCTTCAAAGTAACCTTAATCAGCTCCACTCCCTTGATCAAACCCACTTCTTTACCTCAAAGAAGTGACTCTGCAACAATCTGTCCGCCAACTATCCCACACAATCAACCACCAAACAGTGCTAACAATCAACAAGAACTCATGTAAGCATTGATGGACCCATCAATATTTACAACAAGGCTGCCACCATATTGGCATTGAGGACAACCGCCAATGACCAACTGCCATCACTGTAAATCGCACTATTCAATCCCTGCACCAAATAAAACACATATCACACCTGTAACACTGTCCCCTGTCATTATGTGTGAACAAAGTGAAGTATGGATGCAACTGGCTGATAACTACTTTATTTGTTCCTGCGTAGCATGAAAGTACACACTCACCTTACATGCTGCTGTGCCTGAATATGTTAACAAAAATAACCACTAAATTGTATTCTGTCCTATGCAGACCTGGACACAGTTGCAATTAGTACATTAAACCCCCCCCCCCAGATGACAAGGCACACTGACAGTATGTTTCACAAACACCAAAGTCAGCCCTTTGTCCCACATAGTACTGGAAGTAGAGTTGTATCAGTTGGGTCCTGGAATTGACATCTTCCCCTTCCTCATCATCACCATTACTCTCGTCCCCTCTCTGAGGAAGCTGGTCAGGATATACAGCACCATCCACCTCCAAGAGGGGGATAGAATTTCTCACTGCCACGTTTTGCCGTTGAACCCCCAGAGATATGTAGACAATGAAATCTAGCCTCCAGGAGACCTATTGTGTGCTCTATCACCCTCCTAGTACATCCATGGGCCTCATTGTATTCCTCTCTGCATCTGTCCCAGGATTCCTCACTGGTGTCAGGAGCCAACGCAAATTGGGATAGCCAGCATCACCTAGAAAAAGGTGCAAAACAGAGCAGTCATTGTCAAGCCTCACAGTCAGACAGCCTGGCTGTCTGATAGGTGGCAGTTAGTGACAGAAACACCTGCCTATGATCCACCATCTGTCCTCTGGTAGTTGTTCCATCTTGTGTGGCACACTACTGTTTCTCAGCACAAAGGAATCATGCACTGAACCGGGGAACATGGCATTCACATGTGAGATGTACTGGTCTGCATTACATACTGATTGAATGTTCATGGAGTGAAAGTTCTTTCTGTTTCTGTACACCTGTTCACTGACTCTTGTGGGTATTATAGGTGTGTGGGTGCCATTGATGGCACCTATCACATGGGGTATGTTTGCAAATGCATAGAAGTCTGACTTGACGGCAGGGAGGTCAGTACTTTGGGGAAACATCACATAGGACTGCAGGTGTCGTACAAATGCATTCAGAAATCTTGTTAGTATCATGCTGACATTGGTTGTGAAAATCCAGCACCCAAGCCCACTTGAAATGAGCCCCTGGCCAGAAAATGGAGTGCAGAGAGCACCTGCACTTCAGTGGTGATGGCATGCTGATTACGATTTCCCGGAGTCAGTGCAGGATCCAGTAATGCACAAAGTTCGAGAATAGTTGCACGGGTGAGCCTGTAATTGATTATGATGTGACGTTCTACCATGGTCCGCATATCCACAAGTGGTCTGTACACCGATGGGGCCCTTCCTCGCCACAAGGGTCGGTACCTAGGGGAGATTTGAAACATGTGTGAGGAACACACATACATAGGCACACATTGTCAGTCGTTGAGCACTGCTGACATGATTGTAGGGACTCCATTGCTAGATGTTTTTGACAGAAATTCATCTAGACCATAATGATTGCTCAGGGTTTGTCATGTGTGGTGTTGTTAATGGTCACATGCATAGGTGTGTTAGCTGAACAATAGGGCCTGCATTGTGCAGACATCATTATTATTAATGCGTAGTGAAGGCCAAAATGTCTGCTCCCTGTAATCCAGAACTGTCGTGGTGGAAGTGACCTCATACCGCTAGCGGTTGACGTAACAGCTATTGGGGGGGATAAATCAGGTCAAAGCCACATATTTTACCCTCCCTGATATAGATTTGGATGAGGGGCTTAGCTGTAGATTAGCACCCTCAGTTATACCAATGACATCCTCAGAAGCACATTCTAATACTGTCTCATCCTTGTTAAACCTATTCAGTAGTACCCCCTCGGATCATTTTCTTTCTGACTTAACTCTAACTGCTACCACAGATCCAGGGTGTTAACCTTTACAACACACAGTTTTCTCCGATTCTCTCAAGTGTCTTGAAAGAATTTTATCATCCATCCTGGAACTGTTGGAGAAATCAGTAAAAAATTCAGATTTACTCAAGATATCCTGGTTTCTATTCTAAAAGTTTTACTAGTAAATCAAAATATGAGCCAATCCCCTACAGAGTGGATTATGTCATCTAAAAAAGATGCAACTAAAAGTGTGGGTCTGAACGCAAACGGTATTAGCTGACAGTATACAAGTACTGAGGATTTGAAGACTGAAAGTGATAAACCCACTCTCCTCGATAGAGGAACTCAAGTTGGGAAATCACAGGTGGACAAAGGAGACATTAAGATAGTAATTCATGCCTTAGAAGAGAACAAGATATATTCTTTGGACAATCTGTTTACTAATTCTCTCTCCATAATACTATTCCACTGGACCATATCGCCCAGTTCAAGGAAACGGTTCCTACCCCCAGTACAGTACCATTTCCAATCTTTCTACCCAAAAATCAACTACTTATAAATCAGGCGGAGCGAGTAGAACAAAGTGAGCTAATAGAAACCAATGTGGGGCAGGCAAGCAGTATATCCAAAATAAGAGGGAAAAAGTCGGGAAAGAAAATAAATCGGAGAATCATAAAAAAAGAACAGAAGGTTAAGTTCCAAGAGAGAGAACAGGTGGAATATACGGACACTGTGAAAATGGGCCCCCTTTTGAAGAATTCTCAGAACAAGACTGAGGGTGCATTTCTAGTTGGACAAGCACAAGTCCTGGTTCAGACAGATGACCCAGTGACTCCAGTAATCCCACGAGTAAGACCTGACTCTACCATCATGTTTCCGACTGAATTGGCCTTTAACGTTGATAAGGGGCCTCATCCGGGGGCTAGTTTTCAGAGTATGGGAGGATATCTTAGAGGGGACAAAGTCCCTGATGGGCAGCCCAACTTACCTGACTATCTGGATTTGTGGCTGTATTTGACTCAAACCAATGCCTAAATCGATCATTCATATCATCATGTTTCTTAGAAATAGATGAGCTCAATTTAATTGAAAGTTCCGATATTGTGAGGGTCTTTCCTAACCACAGTAAAGGTAGGAGCCAGGCAAAGGGTTGGTTCTATTCCAAAACTACTGTGAAATTAATATTGGCTAACATTGCCCAGTTACAACGCAGAGGAATAGATGTGATCCCAGTCAGGGAGAAGTTGTTGTTCTTGGGTGGGCTGTCCAAGCCTCACGGATCAGTTCCTATAAATTCAGTCATGAATGGGGGGGACCTTCTTCCACCTTAGGAGAAAGTGTCCAAGTTTCTTTACACCAAGGTATACGGGTAGTGAACGTGGTGGAAGGGCCCAAATCGCAGGGCTATGGTGCCGTTCATGAAAATTGGAATTACCTAGCCGGGATACTGAAGAGACCTAAGCCGAGGGAGAAGTTGAATCAGCCTTGTTTTTAGCTCTGGCCTGCCCTGGCATCCTGGAATATTGCAGGTCTAGGGAACGTTCAATGTAAAGTACAAGTTTTGTCTTCTATGAGGTTTGATTTGATTTGTATTCAAGAAACTTGGTGTTTAAATGATTTTATCTGTCCAGGTTACACGGTTTTAAGCAAAAAAGCACTCCTGTCAAAAATAGGCCATGCTAAAGGGGATATAGCCGTGCTTTTAAGTAACAGATATAATTGGGAATATGTCAGCCTCTCCGATTCTACACAATTTTGCCAAATAGTACAAGTACAACTTAGAGGGGAGAAGGGTGAGAAAATACCCGTAACGACTATAAATGTGTATATCCCTCCTGAAAAAGAATGGGATGCTTCACTCCAACAACTCTTTGTACAAATTTGTGCTATAAGAAACCCCGTCAATTTAATTGTAATGGGAGACTTAAATTGCAAAATTTCTAACACTACGCATTACGCATTCAGTAACCCAGACAGATAAAAATCGCTTAACATCCCAGCTATCAAGTTCCCACCTAGAATTAGGACAGATAAAACAGGAATATCCTTGTTGAAAGGCCTAAGGGCTTGCGGCTGTATTATTCTTAATGGGCGTTACTGTATGGATTCTCCTGCAGCCCCCACCCATAAGTCATTTAAGAATAACTCCATAATAGACTACATCTGTGCTTCATATAACCTGGCTCAAAAAGTTGGGGACATGGAGGTATTTGACACTCCATACAATCACCATAAAATCTTAAGGCTCTCCTTATGTCTGAAGTTTGGGGCAACAGATTTGTGGTCTTTAAAAGGTGTAAATATAAGTAGTAAGAGAAAAAATAGGAAAATATCTTGGTCAACAGTAAAAATGCTATTGATTAAGCCATTGCTGGAGAACATCACGAGAAATCTGGAGGTGTGGGGGAAAGATGCTCTAATACCATTTCCCAATTTAATAGGGCATATTACTGCGCATAAGAAGCCCGAGTGTAATTTAAGAAGAGTGGATAATGACCAGCTCCCTATTCTGAACTTGAATAGAGTAATAAATAAGTTAATACGTCAACATCTGGAGTACAAGTCTAAGTAGATGAATAGGGAAATAACAAAACTAAAGAGAAGGAAATCGAGGCTGAAACTGACAATTCATAAAAAAAGAGGACCAGAATTGGGTGGCACTGAGGGAAGTGGCTGTAAAGAGAAATACCAGATTGTTCTGGACTATTATATCGGAGGGATGCGGAAATCGTAAATACTTAGCGGCCGCCCCGATAGCAGAGGAAGGTTGGAAACCGTATATTCAAGAACTGTACACTGAAAATCAGGGTGCTGACATGGGGAGAAAGGAGGTAGTATTAAATAGAGGTGGAGAAAGGGGTGATATAAGGGCACCAACAGTGATTGAACTAGAGGGGATCATAACATCAATGCGTTCTGCAGGTGCCATGGGCCCGATGAGATCCCAATGACCCTGATTAAAAGAGAGCCTTTGTTCTGGGCAAAACTACTGCAACCAGTTTTTGGCCTATGTTGTGGCCATGGCACCATCCCGGAATCATGGACAGGTAGTATAATAATTCCTTTACATAAAAAGAGAGATAGATCAATCCCGTCAAATTGCAGACAAATTGCCTTATTAGATGCTACAGGAAAGATATTTGTGAAAAGTATCCTCCTACAGTTGATGGATTGGGTGGAGAAAAAGGGTATTTTACCAGTGGAACAGGCACGCTTCAGAAAAGCCCAAAACACCTCAGACAATATCTTGATCATGCAAACCATAGTTGATAAGTATGTCTGGACTAGGGAAGGTATATTGTGTGCGTCATTTATCAATTACTCCACAGCATTTGACAGAGTGGATAGGGGAATACCGTGGAAAAAACTCCAAGATCTAGGAGTCCTATCTGGCCTCCTGAAATTGGTGATTGTCCTATACTCATCAACCTGTTGTAAAATCTTAATGGGCAGAGAACAGGGACTATCTTCAAAGGTATTAACAAAAAATGGCTTAAAACAAGGTTGCACATTGGCCCCATTGCTTTTCTCCCTCTATATTCATGACCTACCTTAATGTCTCAGGAACTCCTCCGGAGATGCCCCTGTGGTGGGGGGCCAGCCAATTGTGTGCCTGTTGTATGCGGATGATATAGTAATGTATGACCTTACCACAAAAGGATTAAACCATTGTTTGGCTACTCTGAAAAGTTATTCAGAGAAGCACTACCTGAAAATGAATACAGCTAAGTCTCAGGTGGTCTGCTTCTCTGGGAAGAGCCGTAGGAGAAAAGTCTTGTTTCCTTGGGTTATAGGTCAACATAAACTGGAACAGCAAACAGCATACCAGTTTTTAGGCAAGATCTTCTTGGCTTCAATAAAAGATTCTGATCACATACGTCAGAACACCAATAAGGCCCTGTCACTAGCCCAAGGACTGTTGGCCTATTCTAAGGCAAATGGTAAGCGCCATTTTGCTCACTTACTATCAGCCTACCAGGTCAAGATCCCAGCATCCCTATTATATGCAATAGAGTGTATTGATACAACTAAATGGGATTTTTTGGATAAGATGGAAGGCAGCATTCTGAGACGCATGGTCTCTTGTAATCATGCAGTCTCATGGGCTGCATTATGCCTTGAATTTAGCATTAGGAACATCTTTGCGCAAGGCCTTGTGGCAGTGATAAGAAGGGCGCACAACCTCATGCACAGTGAAGATTGTACATTGAGAAACTTGGCATATAGTGAAATCTTTAGCAATTTGAGGGGAAAATCTGTTTTTTTTTAGAAATTACAGCAAAGCTATTCAACTCCTAGAGGTAGACTTGGAGCTTTGTCCGTCAATTCCCTACGTATCATTAAAAAGAATTCTTAAGGAAGTATCATGGTCCAAAGGCTTTTCGATGGACATGGAGGTGTGTCGTAAAAGAAGAGGTCTAGAGAAGTTAACTACCTCGGCAACTATGACAAGTGTGCAACCCTACTTGACCTGGAATTTAAATCATGGGGTGAGGTGATTGTGTATGCTGCTTAGATTAACTAGGTTGCCATTGAAAGATCTCACCTCATGGTGGGATGGCTCTACTAGCGTTTGTGATCTGTGTCAAAGAGGGGTACAGTCTCTTCTACATGTCTTATTTGTCTGCCCAGCTTTTGCCGTTCCAAGGAAATTTGGTTGAAACCCCTTTTTTTGCAGCTTAATATTAGATCTCATAGACAGGCATTGGATTCATGTTACACCCCCCACAAGGAAAGATTTTGTTATAAGATTTTTAAATTCTTTCAATCATTCTTGCAGATATTCTGAATATGGTGTTTTATATAAGGAACTATTGTATTATGTATTATTATTTTTTTGCTCTTTTATGAAATATGTATTTTATAATGGGGGACTTTTTATGGTGTTGTATTTGTAGTCATGTGGAACTCTTAGGAGTTCCATAGCATAATAATACAAATTTGGAATGTAACTCCTATGACCTGCGGCGCTGGGCACAAAAAATATGTGAGGCCCAGCTGGTGAAGTCCTCACAATGGAGAAGGAGTGCCCATTGAGCACTGGCACCCCTTATGCTACGCATCCTGGTGGTGGTGTACCCAGACCTGGATGGGCGCTTGAAGGCTGCACAGCAGTCACAAGGGGGTTTGTATGCATATCACAATCTTAACCCTTGATGGATGTCTGTGTATGCATTAGGGTTTATGCTGCTTAGTTGCAAGGACTCTGACTGATGTCCATCTACATGATGGCCCCGGTAGGGTGTAGGGGTGTTTGGGTCAGGTCTCCTACACGCCGGGTCCTTAGGTAGTTCAGGTGATGGGTGTAGAGCAGGGTTCTGGTCACCAGTCAGGGGCATGGCCATTGGCATAGTGGAAGGTGCTGCCTGTTGGAGGGTCTTCTGGGTGGGTGTATGTATGTCCACTATGTTCACTCCTTTCAGCTATCTACAAGTGCCTCTCCTGTTTTGTCTCCCCATCCCTGTTCTCTTGTGTTGTTTGTGTACATCAACATCATCTGGCAAGGGAGCCGAGGCACTGGCGAGTGGAGATGCAGTGGCCCACGGATCCTCGGAGGCAGAGTCATCCGACGCCAAGGAGACCAGTGGGTTGGAGGGTGAGGGGAGTACCATGAGGAGGCAACTACCACTGGAGGTAGTGACTCCGATACCTCCTCCGATGGAGGCTCCCTGGCGGTGGCAGACCCTAGTGGGCATACCCCTACAGTGTCATCTTCTGCCCTCCCATTTGCTCCCCACCGAGTTGCCCGTACCCGCTCACCCAGAAGTGTGGGCGTCTCCTTCGCCCCAGGCACCTCCTCCCCTGCTCCAGTCAGTCCTGCTGCCCTCACGGAGGAGGCTATTGACCTCCTGAGAACCATCTCTGTAGTGCAGACAACCATTGTCAATGCCATTCATGGGATAGTATCAGAGATGCAGCATACCAATGCCTATCTGGATGGCATTTACGGTACAGTGTCTGGCCTACAGAGATCTTTTCAGGCTCTGGCCTCCTCTTTGACCACAGTCAGTTTTCCTGGTCATTCTGTCCCCCCTCCAAACTCTTCTACCCCTTCCAGCACCCCACTCCCTTCACCCGTCCAAAGCACATAATCTGACACGCAGTCAAGCACCTCAACACACAGAAAGCACACTTCTAAACACAAGCACCACACCTCCCACCACAAGCATTCACACAGCCAACATACACATGCACACACAGCAACATCCACTTCCCCTATTGTGCCCACCTCTTCCGCCTGTCTGTCTGTCCCCTCTACATGCACACCCCCAGGTACTGCACCTTCAGTCACTGTTGCTGGGCCTATTCCTGCACTCACCACAATAGCAGATATCCAGACATGCACCCCAGACACCACACCTGCACTCACCACAACTACTGTAGTTGACACATGCAGCACACTCACCAGACTTGCAGACACCCACACAACATACATCCACACTGGC
This sequence comes from Pleurodeles waltl, assembly GCF_031143425.1. Lineage (NCBI taxonomy): Eukaryota > Metazoa > Chordata > Amphibia > Caudata > Salamandridae > Pleurodeles > Pleurodeles waltl. The sequence continues at coordinate 1,019,436,658 of NC_090444.1, read as the reverse complement.
AGCCTGTCTTCTTCCACTGTGTCCACCCCCCTCCTCCAAAGACACACAAGCGCACCAAAACTCCCCCCCATCACACATCCACCACACCTCAGCATACTGTCCAGTCACCTGCACCCACAACACGCACCCCTACACCCCTTAGGTCCACACCCTCTACCTCCACTCCCACACCCTCCTCCAGGTCCAACCCCATTGCTCCCAAAAAACATTTCCTCTCCTGTGCTCACCGCTTCCAACCCACTGGCCCACTCCATCTTGTCCCTGAACGTGCACACCTCCTTGCCCTTTCCACTCCTTCCACTTCACAGCCCGACCCTGTCCACCCTTCACATTCCCAAGCCCCTTCCCCAGAGAGGAAGAAGCCCAGTGCAGAGCCAATTCTATCTGGCTCCACCCGGTCAAAGCACACTCCCCCACCTTCCAAGGCCAAACCCAAACCCCCTTTCCCTTCCGAACGCAAACCCAAGCCCCACTCCGTCGTAAATCCCCACCCCCACCACTGCCTGCCCCTGTTCCCTGAAGTGCCTGGATGCCCCATTGTTGCCCCATAAGGTGGAGTACCGTAACACTTTTGGGAGTCAGGTTGGGGCCATTGTAGCCCAAAAATGTCTGGCACTATGGACTGGCCATTGGCTCTTATGTGAATAGTTTGCTCAGTGAGCTGCATTAAATGTTTATGTGTGGCCTGTGTTTTGGCGGCACACTCTTGAACCCTGGTCTCTCGTTTCATTGTTTGTGGGCGTGGGGCATTTGTAGGTACTATGGTCAGGTTGGATTTGCCTTGTGTTGGTTAAGTGTCTCTTGCTGTAGGATTTATGGGTTGTGCTGTTGTGAAGGGTTGTGGGAGCGCAGCAGGGTGGGTGGAGTGTGTGGGTATGTAACTGTGCCCTTTCCTCCCTCGTTTCGTAGGTTGCGGTACTTACCATCGTCGTGCTTGTCGGCGGTCTGAGTCATGGAGGTATATGGCAAGGGGCAGGGCTGGCATGATCTGCAACTCTCTATCCATGTCTGCTTCACCGTGTTGTGTGAGCCTACGGTGAGTGTTTGCTCATTTTGGGTTCTTTTCCGCCTGGCTTTGCATGGCAGTGGTTCCCGCCCCGGAACTGACGGCGGTCTAGTGGTTCATTATTTGATGGTTGGGTTGGAACTTTCCGTCGGCCTGTGGGCGGACTCTGCCGTCGTTGTCAGCACTCCTCTACTGGCGGTTGCTGGTTTTCAGGATGCCTGTGTTTCAGTTGGTTCATTATTTTGCAGTCCGGCCCACTCCTCTGTTGGTGGTTTTTGCCGCCGGCGAAGAGGTATTTACCCCTGAGTTCATAATGAGGGCCTAAGTCATGAGACTAGTTCAAACTTAATTCAATTCAAGCTAAATCCATCATTAATTCATTATAAGGTGCCAAAAACATAACCTAATCAAAACTTGCATCAGAGTACATTCTAAAGCATTAGCACAAGTCAACAAATGAATGAAAGGCAATAAGTCATTTTGGCCCTCATTACAACCCTGGTGATAAATCCCGCTTACCGCCGTGCAGAAGACTGCCAACATACCGCTGCAGCAGCGGAATTCCACTACAGGTATTACGACCCACAGTTCGGAATCCGCCACAATACAGACACCCACACAAGTCCGTCACACCAAAGGTCAATGATAAACTGGCGATAACAAAACCGACACTGTCACGCCAACAAGAATACTCCCACACTATCACAACCCATGAATCAACACAGCAGACTTTTAATTGCGGTAAACCATTGTCTGTACACACCGCCGCACTCAAAATACACACACATATACACAACACAACCACATTGGACAAATCGAAATACACACACATGATACACATACACACACCACACCCACACACCCAATCCAATATAAAACACACACCCACCTTACCCACAATCCCTTACTAACAGAAATTTGAAAGCAGGCCACAGAGAGACACTACCTTAAACAACACCAGCATCCACAGACACACAACACCATTACTTACACAACATCCACGCACCTCAAACAACAAATAACAACACACACCATCTCACACATCACCCACACCACATCATGGCACCTCAGCGACACCCCAGGTTCTCTGATGAGGAGCTCAGGGTCATGGTGGAGGAAATTGTCCAGGTAGAGCCACAGCTATTCGGATCACAGGTGTAGCAGACATCCATTGCAAGGAAGATGGAGCTATGGCGCAGAATTGTCAACAGGGTCAAGGCAGTGGGACAGCATCCAAGAACTAGGGATGAAATCAGGAAGAGGTGGAACGACCTACGGGGGAAGGTGCGTTCCGTGGTCTCCAGACACCAGATTGCTGTACAGAGGACTGGCGGTGGACCCCCACCTCCTCCCCCACAACTAACAACATGGGAGAAGCAAGTCTTGGCAATACTGCAGCCTGAGGGCCTCGCAGGAGTAGCAGGAGGACTGGACTCTGGTAAGGCAAATCTTTACTACTTTATCCTCCAACCTACCTGCATGCCATCACATACCCCACCCTTACCCTCACACCCATCACCCAAACAACCCACAGATACCCCACCAACACAACCCACACATCCCAAAAACAAGCCATGCATGTAACAGCAATGCAAGGACACCCATCACCAAAGCAAGTCCAGTACAGATACCCACACAGACCACAAACCAACTATCACACAAGGACCCAGCCAAGAATGCAAGCACTGGAGTAGAGGGTTACTCACCCATTGCACACAATGGCACAAGCACACACAGATGCAATAATCATGCGTTTACACCTCCACAGGACCCCTACCCAACGTCACCGGACAGGAGGTGCCAGACATATCCAGTCCCCCCACAGTAGAGACCCATAGTGATGACAGCAGCTCTGCACAACTGGATCAAGATGACCAGCCCGGTCCATCAGGGACCTCTGGACAGTCGGTTCCCCTGACACAGTCACAAGCCACCACAGAGCCTCCCCCCTCAGGAAACACCAGCACAGCACCCACCCAGTGGGCCCATCCCTCTGTCCCCAGGAGACGTAAATCAGCAGTGTGTCCACCATTACAGGGAACCCAGGCAACCCCACTAACACAGGACGATCAGGGACCTGGGGGCAGTGGGCACACGGTTCAGGGGACAGAGGCACAGGACAACAGGGAAGCTGGGAGGACTGCTGTGCAATGGGGGAGGACAAGCCCAGGGAACCCACTCTCCATGAGACACTATCCAACATCATGGGACCTTACAATCATTCCCAGGAGACGATGGCAACGGTTCTGGCCAAGTTTCAGGAGACCCAGCGGCTGCAGGAGGAACACTACCTTGGGATCAGGGAGGACTTGAAGTCCATTAACACCACCCTGGTCACCATTGCAGGGGTGCTGCAAGACCTTGTCAACACCAGGAGGGACACAGTGGCACAACAAGGGGCCCCTGATACTAGCCTGGACGATGAACAGCCCTCCACCTCTGCCGGCGCTATTGGACAGGAGGCACCGCCACAGGAACACAACACCAGCACCCCACACCCTGCAGATGGAGAACCACCCCGCAAACAGTCCCTGAGATCCAGGAACAAGATAGAGAACATTGCCAAGACCCCCGCCTGAAAATGAGACCCCACCTGAATGTCACCCTTCTGTTCCACTTTGTCACCCGGTCCATCCTTAAACTGCCATTGCTCCACTTACTATGCCCCTATGGACAATGCACCTGTGAAACAAATAGACTGGACTCTGCCATGGACATTCCTCCACCGTAACCCCAGCCCATTTTACAACCCCCTCCACTCATTAGCACAGAAATAAACACACTTCAATCACAAAACAACCTGGAGTCAGTCTGTGCTTTCACAAATATGTAATTGCAATAACCATGGAATCCAGCAATGTCAATTTACTTGTGCCCATACCGATGTACACAGCTGTAGGCCAGGAGGAAATATAGCAGAGGGCACAAAGTGGGACCCAGATCTGTGAAATGGAAAGGCAAAGTGACAAGTCAGGGTCCATACACTGAGTGGAAATGACAGACTTCTGCTAGCTCCAACAATTGTATGAGATGTGGGAGGCAGTGACATCTTCTTACCTGTGTCTCATTGGACGTAATGCATGATTATGTTGTTTCGGTTGTTGACATCCTCTTCTTTGGCATCCTTTCTTCACTGCCCACAGCCTCCACAGCTGCCACAAGACCACCAGCTGGACCATCCTCCTATAGAAAAGGCACCTGCCGTCACAAAGCCAGGTTGTGCAGCATACAGCAGGCCACGATGATCTGGCACACCTTGTTTAGTGAGTAGTAGAGGCAACCACCTGTCATATGGAGGCACCGGAATCTGCCCTTCAGGAGGCCGAAGGTGCATTCGATCAACCTCCTAGTTCACCCAAGCGCCTCATTGTAGCATTCCTCTGCCCTTGTCCTGGGATTCCTCACTGGGGTCAGTAGCCATGACAGGTTGGGGTAACCAGAGTCACCTGAAAATATCGAGGGACAACTGTTAGACACACACTAACCCTTAGGGACAACCCCATACCCAGACCCCTATTCACACTGTATTGGGTCCTTGGCCTCACCTATTAGCCACACACGGTGCCTCTGGAGTTGCCCCATCACATAAGGGATGCTGCTATTCCTCAAAATGTAAGCGTCATGCACTGAGCCAGGATACTTGGCATTCACATGGGAGATGTACTGGTCTGCCAAACACACCATCTGCACATTGATCGAATGGTAGCTCTTCCGGTTTCTGTACACCAGTTCACTCCTGCGTGGAGGTACTAATGCCACATGTGTCCCATCAATGGCACCAATGATGTTGGGGGTATGTCCCAGGGCATAGAAGTCACCTTTCACTGTGGGCAAATCCTCCACCTGAGGGAACACGATGTAGCTGCACATGTGTTTCAGCAGGGCAGACAATACTCTGGACAACACGTTAGAGAACATTGGCTAGGACATCTCTGATGCAATTGCCACTGTTTGAAAGGAACCACTTGCCAGGAAATGGAGTACTGACAGGACCTGCACTAGAGGGGGTACACCTGTGGGATGGCGGATAGCTGACATCAGTTCTGGCTCCAACTGGGCACACAGTTCTTGGATTGTTGCACGATCAAGTCTGTGTGTGACTAGGATGTGTCTCTCTTCCATTGTCGACAGGTGCACCAGGGGTCTGAACACAGGAGGATGCTGCAATCTCATCACCTGCCCCAGCAGACGTGACCCATGGAGTAGAACAGCGAGCAGAGAGTCAGCCAACACTGAGGTATCACAAAATGTAATTTGCAGAAATGTATTAATCTGCAATGTGCCTGTAACTGCGTGTATTCCAGGCCTAGATAGGTGTGACGCAGTTATTATTAATGCCATATGGCCCCCTGAAATGGCCGCTTCCTGACCTGTAAGGTGGGACAAGGGGATAGGAGGTAACTGCGCTGGTGTTGTACACCGTCGCGGTGGGTGGCCGAAGACCGCGGCGCAATTCAGCATTGGTTAACATTGGGCCCTATGGGTCAGAGGAGGCAATGACGATGTACGCCGGCGGTGACGGTATGCACCGCCGTGGACGTGACCGCCATTTTCTGTCTGTTCACTCACTTGATACCTGACCTTCAACAGGAGAGGACCTACACTGCAAGTGCTGCTGTGACCTGTGTCTGGAAGCGACCATGGCTCATGTGTCTGGGGAAAGGGCCCCTGCCTTCACTTCGGAGGAGTTGGAGAAACTAGTGGATGGGGTCCTCCCCCAGTACACGCAACTGTACGGTCCTCCAGACAAACAGGTGAGTACACTGTAAGCATACTGAATGGGCAATGTCTGCTTTGAGGGGTGTGGCTGGAAGATACTTGGGGGGGCTGAGGCCTGCATGTGAGGATGGTGAGTGTATGTGCATCCTGGCATGGGTGGGAACTGGTGGGCAATGAGTATGACGGTCCGGACGGGTGAGTAATGTCCTTTCCCCCTGTACCATTCCTCTAGGTCAGCGCCCACCAGAAGAGGGCTAGTTGGCGTGCCATCGCCAAGGACATCTGGACCCTGGGGGTCTACCACAGACGGAGCACCCACTGCCGTAAAAGATGGGAGGACCTGCGCCACTGGAGCAAGAAGACGGTGGAGGCCCAGTTGGGGATGGCCTCCCAACGTGGGAGGGGTGCCCGTCGCATCATGATCCCCCTGATGTTCCGGATCCTGGCGGTGGCCTATCTGGAGTTGGATGGGCGCTTGAGGGCATCACAGCAGCCACAAGGGGGCGAGTACACTCTCATTCAGCTGACTCTGCGCTCATTACAAGGTGTCTGGGTGGGGGAGGTGGGTAGTGGGTTCTCCTAGGCCAGGGCGATATTGGTAGACAAGGTCCTTTGTAAGGCAGGCTATGTGGCACCCCAACCCCACTAGTGGTTAGAGCCATCTACAACTAGTCAGGCTCCTGTGACTTCCAGGTGTGCAGCAATTGGGCTTAGCCTCGTACCCCATGGGCATGTGAAAAATCTAGGAACTATAAGTGCATGGCGTATTGCAGATGGCTGCTCACTGTCTGTTATGTCCGTCAACGGTAGTGGTCTTGCTTGCACTGAACATGTATTTCTTCTGTCTTTCCCCACCCTTTTTGTGGTCTCCCTGTTATTGTGTGCAATAGCATCATCAGGCGGAGGAGCATTGGCACCAGAGTAGGAGGGAGCTGCATCCCACTTGGCCCTGGAGGGTGAAGCTACAGAGTCTGAAGCCACCTGTGGGACAGAGGGCGAGGGGAGCTCCACGGCGGGGACAGGAGCCGAGACCAGCAACAGTGACTCCTCCTCAGATGGGAGCTCCCTTGCTGTGGCGGGCCCCTCTGTGCCAACCGCATCAACAGGTTCAGCCGCCACCCCCCTACCAGCACCGCCCTCCCAACAGTCCCTCAGCGTGTGTCCTGTGCCCCCTCACCCAGGAGGGTGGGCATCTCCTTCACCCCAAGCACCTCAGGCCTTGCCCCAGTCAGCCCTGCTGCCCTCAGTGAGGAGTCTATTGACCTCCTGAGATGCCTCACTGTTGGGCAGTCTACCATTCTGAATGCCATCCAGGGTGTTGAGAGGCATTTGAAACAAACAAATGCATACCTGGAGTACATTCATTCTGGCCAGGCAGCCCAACAGAGAGCATTTCAGGCTCTGGCCTCAGCACTGATGGCAGCCATTGTCCCTGTGTCCAGCCTCCCCCCTCCAACCTCGTCCACCCAGACCCAATCTCCTGTACCTCAGCCTATCCCAAGCACACCATCAGACCTGTATGCACACACATCAACACACAAGAGTGGCTCAGGCAAACATAAGCACCACACATCCCACAGGCACTCACACAAGCACCATACCCATGCACACATACCAACATCCACTTCCTCCACTGTGTCCCCCTCCTCCACGTCTCCCTCCTCCCTCCCAGTCTCCCCTCCCCTCACACCTGCATGCACTACATCCTCAGCCACTACCTCCATCACCAGCACGCCCATCACCATACACCGCTCACGTTCAATCACCCCCCCACTACCATTCACATATCCCCTGTGTCCTCTCCCAGTGTGTCTGTGTGCCCTCCTCCCAAAGTACACAAACGCAGGCACACACCCACCCAACAGCCATCCACCTCACAACAGCCTCCAGCCCATGCACCTTCACCCAAGTACAGCAGACGTACACCTCCTCCAACCACTACCTCTTCCTCATCTACAAAACCCCCTCCATCTACCCGTCCCAGTGTGTCTAAAAAGCTTTTCCTGGCTAACATTGACCTCTTCCCTACACCTCCCCCCCGTCCTCCCCCTAGGGGAAGGCTTTCCAGGTCTTTCTCCCTCAGCAGGTGCTGACACATGCCCCGCCGCCACAGACCCCGCCGCCAGCACCGCTACGACAGACACCGCCGTAAGCACCGCCACGACAGACACCGCTGCATGCACCGCCAGCGGCCCCGTGACAGTGCCACCACCGCTGACATGCCTACCATCCCCAGTGGTCAGTCGTCCGAGGCTGGTGGTGAGTTCCAGGACCCTGGGCAGCTTCCATGAAGCATTACTGTCATCACTGTTGGCACCTGCAAGTGGAATGCAAAGCCACAGCAGTGTGGGGTATGTCGCTGCCTCAATGGCGTGTCATGCTACCTGTACCTCAGCAATCTCGTGGCACACACACCCAGGTGAGGGAATTGTACCTGCCACACTGCACGTGGAGCACTCTGGGCACCAGGCCCCCTCCAGAAGCAGTGGAGAGATACATCCACTACCTCAGTCCTTGGCAGGATGAAGCACTCTGGGCACCAGGCCCCCTCCAGAACCAGTGGAGAGATACATCCACTACCTCAGTCCTTGGCAGGATGAAACACTCTGGGCACCAGGCCCCCTCCAGAACCAGTGGAGAATGACATCCACTTGAGAGATTGTGGCTTTGCACTCCCCAAGATAAAGCAGTGGGCAAACCACCCACTGGAAAGAGTTGAGAGACTATGGCTTTGCACTCCCCAGGATAAAGCAGTGGACAAACCACTCACTTGAGAGACTTGAGACACTGTGGCTTTGCACTCCCAGGAGAAAGCAGTGGGCAAACCACCCACTTGAGAGACTGTGGCTTTGCACTCCCCAGGATAAAGCAGTGGGCAGTGAACCCACTTGAGAGACTGTGGCTTTGCACTCCCCAGGATAAAGCAGTGGGCAAACCACCCACTTGAGAGACTTGAGAGACTGTGGCTTTGCACTCCCCAGGATACAGCAATGGGCATGGAGCCCCGTCGTGCCACAGTGACGTTGTGCGTTCATCTGGCTGAGGTGCCACCCTCCCCCTCCCAATGAGGTGCCTGTTTCATTTCGATCTAATGCCCCTCCAGTGTTCTCTCCATTTCCAGTCAGGTATCTAGTGTGGGCTTCGCCCATGCATTTTGGGCCCAGTGGTCCACGGACAATGATTGGTGCACTATCCGGACTTGTGTAGTTGGTGTACATAATTGTATTTTCTGGATTTTGAACTTTGATAAGGAGTTTCACATGATTACATTCGTTCAAATCATTTCCTTTTGTCCTTGTGTTCTTCCGGGGTGGGGGGTGTATGTGTACTGTTGCAGCATGTATTTGTGTGTTTATGGTGTTGTGGGTGAGGTTGGGGGTGGGGGTGTTGCGTGTGTGTGTCACTCTCTTTTCCCTTCCTCCTCCCCTGTGTTGTAGGTGCAGTACTCACCGTTGTCGTCGCCGCCTTCTTTGGTGCTCCTGATAGAAGAGAAGGAAGACCAGCATCGGCAGTATCTGCAATTCGGACTCCATGGTGTCCTGGTTCCTCGTGGGATGTCGAGAGGTGAGTGTTTTCCCTTCTGTGTACTGTTTCCGCTGTGTTTTTGTTTGCGTTGGTTCTGCCCCGGAAAAGGTGGCGGATAGGCATCTTGTGATAGGGTGGGCGGTACATTGTCTTCCGCCTGTCTGTTGGCGGTGACCGCAGCGCCGTTTGTTTCTACTGCCGTGGCGGTCGGAGTGTTAAAGTGGCTGTCTATGTTGGCGGTTTCCGCCATGGTCATGATTCCATTTTTTTTTCTGCTGGCCTGTTTGCGTTATTACCGCTGCTTTAACACCGACCGCCAGGGTTGTAATGAGGGCCTTTGTGTCTTGGAGTTCAGCAAATTAGTCGTCAACCATTTGTCCCTGTAGTCTGTCAGACGTTGTGTAAGGAAACCCTTATCTAACCCAGATTAGAATCAGCATGTGGGAATTCATGCAAAACAATTATAGAAACGAGAATTTAGAAAACATCTAGCTAAGAATAGTATTTTGACGGCACAGTTGGTACCTAGAAAGGAAAAGCGCAAAATATAATTCAGTCACATTGTCATATCTACCTATCCTCTGTATGAGTCAGCAACAGAGTCAGTCTTCGTCCTCAGGACATCATTCGACCAGCATCACATCAGGCTCTCAATCAGAGAGTATGAGCCCAATGACAGAATCTCGAATCACTTCTACGATCTCGCAGTCTCGCTCCCCTAACACCTTCTTCTCCTCTCTCCTGTCTCTCTCCCGTATTAACCTCTCTTCCCTTTGTCACGTTGTTATATCAAAGTCACCCTGACTATCCACCAATTTCTAATTGGTCAACTAATCGTATGTTTTTTTCCCTAACTAATAAAGTCTGTAAATCAAATCTATGAATTCTAATATTTCACAGTTCACATGTCATTGATTGGTCCACTTTACGATGTCCTCATCATCCAGCTCATCAGGTATTGAAAATGTTACATCTTCTTCTGCAGTCAGTGTCTTCATTGTTCGAGTCCTGGGAAAGTACACCCTGTGCGCTTTACTGTACACACCAGTTGATACAATTCTAGTTCCATCATCTCCTGTCCGTCGGTTCACATGGAAGCTTCAGCTAAGCAAATTTTATTAAACAATGAGCCAATTTTATTAAACAATGAGCAGTTCACGGTTAGTTCATCTTGTCAGCACTTTTCATTAAATGCTAAGAAATACAACTTCTGCAGGAGGCTTGGCAAGACTAGACCAAGACACTAGTTAAGTTAAGGCCTACAATTATTGCAAAACATGGGTTATATCTCTCGATATAACATATTACTACATTAATCTAATACATTTTCAATATTTCATATATGTTAATCACTCATTTAATTCAATTTGTGAAACTAGTGGCCATTCTCCCAGGTCACAATTTCAAACATGCACATTATTTTTCTACGTTAATAATTTTCTACCAATTTCATTATTCAAAATACATAAACATTCATTGCTAATTTCTAATTAAGGCATTTGCGTTAACAAGGGTTATCTCTGGCAGAGTCAGATGACATGCCGCCAGCCGAAATCCAGTGGGTCGCCCACCTATAAATAGGGTGTGGAAGGAGTAGGTTTGGTTGCACCATTATGCTAAGCATTTACGGTGCCCCCTCAGGTTTTGTTTGGTGATACAGGTTGTGTATTTGATAGAAAGACATACAGCATTAGTCTGAACAGTTTTTTTTTAGAACAGGTACTTTTACCAGTGGCGTGCAGCATGCAAGTAACAGCAAATGAGATTACTTTGCAGAGCACATAGTGACGCGTGGAGCCTAAATTACACGAGACAGAAGGAAGCCTTATCCTCTAACTTATCCCGACCCCATAACTAATTATATGCTAAACATACCCATTTGAGCACACACCATAATAAACGGTATTTGAAGGAAAAGGGAAATCTAGAGTAGTTAAAGGAGTCGCTAAACCCTTTATGAGAAATCAATTCATAAAATTTAACAACTTACACCACAATAAGAAGCGCAAATGCACAGGACTAATATTTATACTTTTTAGCGCCAGATTTGCGTCATTTTTTTTATGCAAAAGCTGCGCAAAAGTACAAAATTTCAATGTATTTTGTACGTTTGCGCCACTTTTGCATCAAAAAATGACGCAAATACGGCGCTAAAAAAATAATAAATATGGGCCTAAATGCGAAGACAAGCAAACTCTCTGCTGATACCAATACTGTTCTGTACTAGTACCTGTATTCCCAGTGGTGTGTAAATCTCAGTGCAAGTGGGTAATAGAAGTTTGTACCCAAATCAGAAATCTGAGTTTTGCAATGATCACTTCAAATCCGTAATTTTCGCCAGGCACATTTTCCTAGTAAAACCAGGTGACATTAGTCTGAGGAAAAATAATGAGAAAGGCAAAAATTATGAATTTGGATGCTCAAACCCTGATACAAGGCAACGTGCTGCATACCTCAGGACGGCCTTTGTAAAGCGAGATGGATGAGTAATACCACAAGCTGTAAACTCTGGACCATTGGGTATCGGTATTTACTGTACATAGTATCACCATGCCTAATAATGTGCATGTCAAATTAGGACCTAGAGAACTACAAACCTCAAAATCAAATTAACAGTGGCCTTAGAAGGTCGTGGTCTTAGAGGGGGAGGGGCTTGATGTCAAGTAATGCTTCAGAGCCCTCTCTGCCTCACACCCTTGTCCCCGAGCGACATCTTTTCCCTCTCAAAATAATAAAAAACAAAAGGAAGTTGAGGCTGTCACCAATGCCATGAAGTGTTTTCACACCCCTTAATGAATGTTAGTTGCTTAGAGCCTCCAGAGACGAGCTGAAATCCTTTGCCATCCACTATGTGAAATTAGCTTTTCAGCAGGCATGACATGGTAGAAACGTATGAGTTGGCAGGTCTAGGTCTATCTAGTAAGTTTAATAAGGAACAGTGTTGTCATAGGCAACAAGAACAATGAAGGAGGTTGATGAAGATTCGAAGTCTGAGCCGCCGGCTGAGACTCTCATTACTTTCCAGTGAGACACCAATGGCCTCATTTACAATAATCTGAAGCATCAGCTCCAATGGGTCAGATTTGTTGCACTGCTCTACAACCTCCTAGCGACACTTGGTAGCACTGTATTTACTATGCAGAGCTCCATGGCGCACATTTTCCACAGAAGCGACAGAAATTCCGACGCATCTGTGGCACTAAAAGGACGCATTGCTGGACTAGCGTAAAAAAATTACGCTACTCCAGCAATGCATGCAAGGGTCCCATTTTAAAAACCTTGCTTCAGTTTAACACCTGCTCTGAGCAGGAGTTAAATATTTGGCGAAGTTAAATCTTGTAGATTTCACTGTGCCAGTTTGCATGGCTTTTAACAGGGGAACACCTATGTTGCATACATTATACCTGGTTGCGGTATAATGTGGCGCAAGTCTTTACCAAAAGGCGCAATGGTCCCATTGCACCTGTTTGTGAATGTGGCACAAAGTAGGGGAGGGTTTGGGCCACTGCTGCATACAAAAAAATTATTCAACGATGGTGCAAGGGCCCTGTAAATAAACCCCTAAATTTGTATTTCTTGATTGGATTCGTTAATGTTTGTAAGCATGTGGTACTTGTATGGCGCAAACCTAGCCAGAAGGCAGCATAGTGAAATAGAAAGGCATTTGTTGTACACACGCAACTGAATTTAAATATGCTTTTAATGTGACTAAAATACCTTTATTCACAACATTTGTCTAATATAAAAACATTACTGAACATTCATTACTTTAACCACAGTGTCTAAACCTAATTTCACTTCAAACTCACCTAGTGTAACATTGTCACTAATACATTGTTTCAAATATGGTGCATGTTACATTACTGCAGTTTTTTTGCATCATTATTATTAGTAGTAGTAGTAGTAGTAGAAGTAGTAGTAGAAGTAGTAGTAGCAATGGTAGTAACAGTAGTACTTGTAATTGTAATACTGGGCTATTTACACAAAGTAGCATTCCTTCATGAATAGTTTGTTGGTGTGATACATAATTACAGATTCTTTTTTTAAATTATGTTAATGGACAAACAGCCATTTCTTTAGGACTTTCCTAAATCTAAGATGGTCGGAGTGACCCAGATCGCCAAAGGTAATCTATTCCATAGAACCACAACTTAGCAAGAGGACTGTATACTCACCTTTTCGTTCTTAATTTGGGAATTCAAGACAGTGTTTAGTTTGACCTGGTGGTTGCCAGTGGGTGCAAGTGGCACTCATGTTTGGGACTGAGCAGTTATTTTTCCTTATCAGACATTTCCCAAGAGCAAGAAAGGGAAAAGTTCACAAACATGAAGGAAAGAGGAATATACCCCATCACCAAGGGAGAAGGAGGCACCTGCAAGAGTGAGATGAAGAGCCATGGAGTTTTTGGCTGTGGATTAAAGAGCCACGTGATGGATTTGGGTCTGTGTAGTCTTGGTATTTCGCATGCTGACATTTAGTAGCGCTGCCTGTGGGCTTCTAGGAAGCACTTTGGACACCAGCGTTCATTATTTCACAAATTACACACTGCTTTAAACAGAAGGCTAGAGCCACATTTAGGTTAGAATTTGGGGGAGTATTTGAGTAATTAATGGACTAAAATATTAGTCGGTCAGACATTTCTTAAGCGGAATGCTTGAGTCAAATTTATGTTAGCATCTGGGGAGCATTTGTGGAGTAAATAGGCAAGAATATTAGTCAGGCAGTAATTCCCTCAGTCAGTTGACCGTAGAAGACTCTCCATGTTACGCAGAAAGACTTTAACCTGTTCTGTGCCACGGACGTAACGGTTACGTCCTGCGGCACAGTGCTGCTGTGCCGAGGACGTAACCATTACGTCCTCGGAACACAGCCCAGAGGGAGTGCTCTCGCTCCCTCTGTGTGCTTCCCCCCACCCCCCCAAAGGCAGGGATGGAAGGAGAAGCCCTTCCCCTTCCCCCCTTGACCCCCCCACCCCCCTGTGACATCAGCGCATGAGCACATTTCTCTTCTGATCACGTGAGGGAGGCCGAGAGAGGCTTCAAAGGGAAGGAAATGTATTTCCTTCCCTTTGAAGTCTCTCTCTGCGTTTTGGCAGCCGGATTGAAAGCAATCCAGCTGTCAAAATGCCCACTAGACACCAGGGGTATTTAAAAAAAAATGAAACTGGCACGCAAGTGTAGGCAAGGGTCGCTTCCCGGGGGGTGGGGGGGCAAATTTATTTTAGGCCATTTCTGCCCCCCTGGGGGCAGATCGGCCTATTGGTATTAGGCCGATCTGCCCCCAGGGGGGGCAGAAACCTCGAGGCGCCAGGGCAATTATTATTTACTTAGGCAAGGGTCGCTCCCCTGGAGGGGCAAATTGTATTTAGACCATTTCTGCCCCCTTGGGGGCAAATCGGCTGATTTTAGGTGAATCTGCCCCAAAGGGGGCAGAAAACACTAGGCACTGGGGATCTTTTTTTTTGCGCCATCACGCAAGGGGAGCGACCCCGTAGGCAAGGGTCGCTTTCCGGGGGTGGGGGCAAGGGGGGCAAATTTATTTTAGGTAATTTCTGCCCCCCCTGGGGCCGGGCCAAAATCTACGGGTAGGCACTTTGCAAAAAACACCTCTGTTTTCTGTAAAAAAATTGGGATGTGTCCACGTTGTGTTTTGAGCCATTTCCTTTCGTGGGCGCTAGGCCTACCCACACAAGTGAGGTACCATTTTTATCGCGAGACTTGGGGGATCGCTGGGTGGAAGGAAATTTGTGGCTCCTCTCAGATTCCAGAACTTTCTGTCACCGAAATGTGAGGAAAATGTGTTTATTTAGCCAAATTTTGAGGTTTGCAAAGGATTCTGGGTAACAGAAGCTGGTCAGAGCCCCACAAGTCACCCCATCTTGTATTCCCCTAAGTCTCTAGTTTTCAAAAATGTGCTGGCTTGGTAGGTTTTCCTAGGTGCCGGCTGAGCTAGGGGCCAAAATCTACAGGTAGGCATTTTGCAAAAAACACCTCAGTTTTCTGTAAAAAAATGGGATGTGTCCACGTTGTGTTTTGGACCATTTCCTTTTGTGGGCGCTAGGCCTGCCCACACAAGTGAGGTACCATTTTTAGCGGGAGACTGGGGGAATGCTGGGTGGAAGGAAATTTGTGGCTCCTCTCAGATTCCAGAACTTTCTGTCACCGAAATGTGAGGAAAATGTGTTTTTTAGCCAAATTTTGAGGTTTGCAAAGGATTCTGGGTAACAGAACCTGGTCAGAGCCCCACAAGTCACCCCATCTTGTATTCCCCTAGGTCTCTAGTTTTAAAAAATATGCTGGTTTTGTAGGTTTCCCTAGGTGCCGGCTGAGCTAGGGGCCAAAATCTACAGGTAGGCACTTTGCAAAAATCACCTCTGTTTTCTGTAAAAAAAAATGGGATGTGTCCACGTTGTGTTTTGGGACATCTCCTTTCGTGGGCGCTAGGCCTACCCACACAAGTGAGGTACCATTTCTATTGGGAGACTTGGGGAAACCCTGGGTGGAAGGAAATTTGTGGCTCCTCTCAGATTCCAGAACTTTCTGTCACCGAAATGTGAGGAAAATTTGTTTTTTTAGCCAAATTTTGAAGTTTGCAAAGGATTCTGGGTAACAGAACCTGGTAAGAGCCCCACAAGTCACCCCATCTTGGATTCCCCTAGGTCTCTGGTTTTCAAAAATGTGCTGGTTTGGTAGGTTTCCCTAGGTGCCGGCTGAGCTAGGGGCCAAAATCTACAGGTAGGCACTTTGCAAAAAACACCTCTGTTTTCTGTAAAAAAAATGGGATGTGTCCATGTTGTGTTTTGGGGCATTTCCTGTCACGGGCGCTAGGCCTACCCACACAAGTGAGGTATCCTTTTTATCGGGAGACTTGGGGGAACATAGAATAGCAAAACAAGTGTTATTGCCCCTTGTCTTTCTCTACATTTTTTCCTTCCAAATATGAGAGTGTGTAAAAAAGACGTCTATTTGAGAAATGCCCTGTAGTTCACATGCTAGTATGGGCACCCCGGAATTCAGAGATGTGCATATAACCACTGCTCCTCAACACCTTACCTTGTGCCCATTTTGGAAATACAAAGGTTTTCTTGATAGCTATTTTTTACTCTTTATATTTCAGCAAATGAATTGCTGTATACTTGGTATAGAATGAAAACCCAAGGCAGGGTGCAGGTCATTTATTGGCTCTGGGTACCTAGAGTTCTTGATGAACCTACAAGCCCTTTATATCCCCGCAACCAGAAGAGTCCATCAGACGTAACAGTATATTGCTTAAAAAAATCTGACATTGCAGGAAAAAGTTACAGAGTAAAACGTTGAGAAAAATGTCAGATTTTTTCACCTCAATTTCAATATTTATTTTTTTCAGTTGTTATTTTCTGTAGGAAACCCTTGTAGGATCTACACAAATTACCCCTTGCTGAATTCAGAATGTTGTCTACTTTTCAGAAATGTTTCGGTTTCTGGGATCCAGCATCGGTTTCATGCCCATTTCTTTCACTGACTGGAAAGAGGCTGAAAGCACAAAAAAACGTGCAAATGGGGTATGTCCCAGTCAAATGGCAAAATTGTGTTGATAAATTGGGTTTTCTGATTCAAGTCTGCCTGTTCCTGAAAGCTGTGAAGCTGGTGATTTTAGCACCGCAAACCCTTTGTTGATGCCATTTTCAGGGAAAAAACCACAAGCCTTCTTCTGCAGCCCATTTTTCCCATTTTTTTGAAAAAAACAAAATCTTAACTGTATTTTGGCTAATTTCTTGGCCTCCTCCTGGGGGACCCACAAAGTCTGGGTACCTCTAGAATCCCTAGGATGTTGGGAAAAAAGGACGCACATTTGGCGTGGGTAGCTTATGTGAACAAAAAGTTATGAGGGCCTAAGCGCGAACTGCCCCAAATAGCCAAAAAAAGGCTCGGCACAGGAGGGGGAAAAGGCCTGGCAGCAAAGGGGTTAAAAGAATCCTTTTGTAAGCCAGAAGAAATCATAGCTCTGTCTGTTGATTTCTGGATCTGCTTCAGCCATTTAGTACATAACTTGGGCAATTCTACCTAAACAGTGTTACTGTAGTCAATCCGTGACTGAGTCAGAGCATCTTCTACCTGTATCCTACTCGTGATGGATAGGAAAGATTCAGTGCTGACCACCTACTGGTGGAAACAAGATTTGATTCTGCACGGCAAGATCAGGATCTAAGTGAACCCCTAAATGTCTAACTACTCAAACTGATTTGAAATGTATTTAATTGTTTTTTCCAACTTCACAGCATTCTTATTCAACAAATAACATTATCCCTCTACTCCCACCCTCTGAGATCACCAACCAGCATTTTTCTCCAACAGCCCCCATTCTTGGGGGTGGGCAACATGCCTCCTTTGTAGCCAGCTGCAGTTCACATGCCCTTCACCCCTTTCCATTGCAGCCAAGCGCCCAATCACCTATTCAACCCAATCTCATGGGTCGCATCAGACTGCTCTATTCTACATCCACTCAACCATTCCAAATTTTGGCATCCTCTCCCTGTGTTTAGCACCCTTTCGTGCGTGGAGCAAATATCCATTTCACATTCCCAATACCACAACACCTGTTTCCCTGAAAAAACACATTTATGTGGCACTTATTTTTTGGCCAGAAGAAAGCCGTATCTCTGGCAATATTAGTTGCACCCCCGGCTCTAATTGAGTGTTAGTGGTGCCCTTTAATCTGTGTCTCACCCTTCCCCCATCCTTCATTTGAGCATTCACTCACACTCACACTCAGCCAGTGGCTCCAAAGCCAGTGCAAACAACATCAGTGACAGAGGACAGCCCAGCCTCGTGCCCCTTCCAATAGGGAAGTTTGACGAGAGGACTCCATTCACCTGAAGCCACATTCTAGGGGTCGTGTAAGTGAGCGGATCCAGGCCAAGAACTTTGACCCAAATTCCATCTTCTCCATAACAGCAAAAAAGTAGAGCGACTCCATTGAGTCAAAGGCCTTATGGGCATCGAGCGACACCACCATCAGTGGCACTCCAACCCTTCTGGCCACCACAGAGTTGGTCTGGAGCCTTTGAGTCTAGTATATCTCTGGGACAGAAACCCACATTGAAACTCACATTGATCTGGGTGGACCAGATCTAAAATCACCCCTCTCAACCTATTAGCCTGAACCTTGTCTAAAATGTTTGAATCAATGTTAAAAAGGGAAATAGGTCTGCATGAGTCCCATCTATCCATCGGTTTCTTCGGTTTTAGGATAGGAATCATTGTGGCCAACCTCAAATTCCTTGGGAGCTCTCTCTTCTTATGGGCCTCTACATACATTTTATAGATTGAAGATGTGATTTTGGCAGCTAATCTCCTCTGGAGCTCCTCTGGGAGGCCATTAGGGGAGTTCATTATGGCCCAGGTCCTTCCCAGTCTGCAACTGTGAGACAACTGTTTGTAACTCCCCATCCATCAACCTCCACAGCTCTCCCTTGCTCTT
The DNA here is from genome assembly GCF_031143425.1 of Pleurodeles waltl. NCBI lineage: Eukaryota > Metazoa > Chordata > Amphibia > Caudata > Salamandridae > Pleurodeles > Pleurodeles waltl. Next base: position 1,019,417,949 of record NC_090444.1, on the reverse strand, counting down.
GCTTCTTACAGTGACAGTGCCTGACAAAATCCATCAGCTTCGAACCCGGAAGGGTCAGCCCCTCAGAATAGAATTCCTACAGATAGTCAGCCATAACCCCCACTATTCTGTCCCTATCATGTACCCTGACCTCTGTCGGGCCCAAAAGCTCCCCTGTGTATGATCTCTCCATTGTCCTCACTGCCAGCCATGCTGACAGTTTGCCCTCCTTGTCGCCCCCATCATAAATCTTAACCTGCCTAGCCAGGCATACCTGTTGCACCTCATTGGTGGCCAAGGCCGGGTACTCCTCCTGCTTCCTCACCAGACTTTGACTAATCTTCTCTGTTGGGGTCCTTAACGTTGGTTGGATCATGACTAGGCCCAAGTTATTTAAATAGTTTCCTTATTACCATGGACTACAAGCTTTCCCATTATCCTTTTCCCTGCAGGTGCCTTATTGCATTTCTCATTAGTCAAAATAACTTTTAGATTTTATTGAGAAACTGTTGGACTAGAGAGGTTTTAATTGAAACTTGGCTGAGGAGGCTCAGTGTGTGAGAATGAGAAAACCCCTCCTGTGACAAAAGGATCAGAGCCTTTCTACTTAAAAGGTTGTGCAGTTGTGTATCTCTTTGTTTATGGTGATAATTCGGGGAGTTTACATGCTCCCAAGAGATGGACCATCCTGGATTGCCTCAACTAGAGGGAGATGGTGTGGAGAAGCTTACAAAAGCTTCTATACTGTTAATATTGTGTTTTTTTCTCAGAATGAGCAGATCCTATCCTGATTTTGCTGAGGAAAGTCCTTACCCGAACTCTGCGGATTTCCCCTGTCTGAGTTGTTTAGCTTCATGCTCAACATCTGCCTGGAATTCCAGAACCCTAATTTGGTTCCTCTGCACTGTCCCCTTCCTCTTTGAATTTCCCCTTGCCACTTTTTATGTTTCATTTAGCTTGGATAGTCCTTTTTTGGAACAAATCAATTGTAAGCTTTGTGGTGTGTACCTCTTAAAATGTTGAGCCTTCTTTTTCATAATGTAAACATTTAGGTTGTATAACCAAATGGATATCTATGGATATCTCATAAATTGAACAGCTGATTTATGGACCTGTAACTTTAACTACATTTTGTTAGTAAAAACCTTCATGGTTTGGACACTACCGTCTCTATCATTATTGTGGAGCCAAATTTACTTCACTGTAAGTAGAAATATGTTGCTGATGCTATCTCCTTTCATACACTTCCAGTCGGGACTCAAAGGTCCACATAATTAGTGGCAACTTCTGTATGACGACCAAACTAAAATCTTTAGATATGGAGAAGTCTGCTGCATCACAGGCATGCATATATTAAATGTTTTGGTGCTTTTGCTAATCAAACTAGAGTAGTATAAAACCCATATAAAACAGGGTAATATTGAAATATGTAAATTGCATGGAAGTTTGTGAAATATGGATATCATCATCATTATGACAGCCACCAAACCACTCTGAAAAACTTTAATTTTTAGGGGGCTAGTGGAGCTATGCAGCATGGAGGATGAAAATTATGCAGCAAGCATATCTAAATTATGCAGCAATGATATGCAAATTATGTGGTACATTGTCAGACCTGAAAGTGTTAGGGTTGTCTTCCCCTCCAATTTTTGCCTGCCTCCTCCATTTTTCTCTCCTCATTTTTGCTAGTGTTAGGAATCTGTACACTTGACAACTGCTAACCAGTGATGAAGTGCTTGTGATCTCTCCTCTAATCATGGTAGTATTGGCTTATTCCCTAACTTTAATTTGTATGTACGTCCCTAGCAAAGTACATTACATGGGCCCAGGGCCTGTAACTTAAATGCTACTAGTAGGTCTACATAACTGATTGTGCCACCCACTTACGTAGCCCTCTAACCATAGCTCAGGCCTGCTGTTTCTAGGTCTGTATGTGCAGTTTTACATTGGCATGTCAACCTGGCAAAATAACCCTTTTGACAGACCTAAACCTTCCTTTTTAATACATGTCACCCCTAGGGTACGCCCTGGACAGCCCAGAGGGCAGGGTGCAATGTATTAAAAAAAACAGGACATGTACTTTTATGTTGTACATGCCCTAGTAGTGAAAAAGTATGACATTTGTTTGTCACTACTGCAAGACCTATCTGTCCCACAGGATAACACTGAAGTTGCCTTATTACCATTTGTAAGCATAATTTCCAAAGGGGAAGAGATGATTCTTTCATGTTTGGTGTCTCTGGAATCACAGTTTAAAATCCTACCTTATAGTGAAGTTAAATTGTAAACTGCAATTCTGAAAGTGCCAATTGTAGGAATTTAGCATTATCTTACTTGAGCCCTTTGGTGCATGTTTCATGTCTCTGACAACATGTATAGGGTGTGTGACAGCTGAAGTTTGTGTATTTCCCCTAGACAGACAGACACAATGGGAGCTTAGGTGTGACTTGATGGGACATCTATTCCTGGCAGAATGGGAAGGAGGGAGGAGCTGGACCGAGCCTCACTTATACCTGAATAGGCTGGGTCCAGCCCACACACAAAGGGCTGCATATCCCCCTGTAGTGAGTGTGAAGCCAGGGCATGAAGGGCAGGACCTCTGTTCACTTCAAAGGCCTGTCTGTGAGGTCTTCTCTACTTCAAAGGCATCACTGGGTATAATAACTGCACATCAGACACTACCATGTCAGTACCCTTCTGGACCTGTGAATTCTTTGCCAGAAAGAAGGGCTGCTGTGCTTTTGAAAGACTGACACCTTTCTGGACTGCAGTCTGTTGAACTCCTGCTTTGCTGTGCTGACCTGCTGCCCTCTGCCTGGGAGAGAAGGACTGGACCTGCATCACTTGAACCCAGCACCCAAAGTGCCTCCAAGGGCTCTTTTGCTGGGCTCCTGATATGAAGTCTCATGGACATAAAATACTTCAAGCCACCCTGCTTCTGCACCGGGACTCTGCCATTTGTGAGTCTACCCTGCCAAGTGGTACCACCCCAGTCCTGGACCCTTGGATGTGGGCCTTAGGTGCTTACCAGCAGAACCAATGCATCCGCTCTGCTGAGTGAGGCATCTCTGAGTAAAACCCATGCACCTCCTTGGCTAAGCAGTGCATCATCAAGTAATGTTGACACTTCGCCGCTGCTATGGGGATTGGACCTGTCCCAAAAGACTTACATCACTGCTGAATCCCTGTATCTTGGGATAGAAGCATCACCTTTGGAACTGCTGCTGCACAACACTTTTTCCGGCACTTTTCCTGGCACAAGCTCCTTGCATCTCTTGTCAACGGCAGCCTCAATGATGATGTCAGAACTCCATAACGCAGCTTCACTGCTCATCGGAACTGGTGCATCTCCTCAACTGCGCGACAAACCATCAATACTGGCCTTCACATTGCAAGCCCCTTCAATAGGATCCCTGACGTCAATGCAACAGGATCCCACACCGCAGCCTCACTGCATCTCGGAACCGGCACATTGTCTAGGCTGTTTGACGTATCTTCAACGCAGTCTCTCGCAACGCTTAGCACCCAGGATTTAAGGTACTTTGTTCAAGTGGCTGAACAGGGTCCCTAAAGCTGGCCTGCACTCTTTCACTGTCAGCCTGAACTTGTGACTTTGTCCCGATCTGGTGCAAACAGATATCCCCAATAGCGCTTTGTGCTTCTTGGTGTTAGTTTTAGGTTCTACTTTTCTAACTTGGGATGGAATCTTTCTGTGGGTGTTTTTGCTTTTTTGCTGTTTGAAGTGTTACACAAATACTTCACACATTTCATCTAAGTTAAGGTTGACTGCTCTGTGCCAAGTTAACAGAGGGTGAGAATAGGTTAATTTAGGGTTTGCTTGTGCCGCACCCTGGCAAGGATTGTGGTTACTGCTTGACCAGGGCTCATATCCCAGTCGATCAGGTCACAATTTCTAATACATATTCTCTGTCAGTATTATTTTTATCCATTTGAGCAAAAACAAACTTTTTTGTGGAATTGCAATTTTGCAAACGATATGGCAAATTACGTGGCAAATATGGTAAAGCCAAAACTATGCAGGTAATGCTGCTGCACAGAATCGCCTCAGTCCACTAACACTCACCACTGTCCTTTGTTTTTTTGACAGTTTATTCAAGGAAGTTAAGCTAAAGCTGAACATTCTAACTGTAGTCAATTTCTATTATTAGCTGCACTTTAAAGAAAACTACTTTTTGCAAGCTAATTAACACAAAATCAACATGTAAATAACAAATTGGCACCATATGGAAAATGGTCCAAAATTGCCCTCTTGTGGTTCTGGTGATACTGATTACATGATAAAGGCAGACAACTGAGGGGAACGTCTATTGTGGCGCTTTGCTGAACTAGTGCCAAAAATGTTGACGCTACTCCAGCAAAGCTTGGGGAGGTGCATAGGAAATAGCTCAGGATCACTTTAACGCCTGCCCTGGGCAGGGGTTAAAAAATGGCACTACAACAGCGCAGTGAAATCATGTAAATTTCACTGGACCATTTTTTTGGGCCTCCCTGCGGGGGAACACCCCCCTTGCATACATTATACCCGGTGAAGGTATAATGTGGCACAAGGGTTTGCAAAGTGGGCCAATGCTAGCATTGCCCCACTTTGTAAACATGGCGTAGGATGAGAGCCTGTTTAGCGCTGCCTTAGAGTAAAAAAAAAAGCAACGCTAAGGAGGCACTAAGGGTTGCAAGGGGTTTATAAATATGCCTCTAAGTTTATCAGACATCCAACAGAGATTCTAGCAAGTAAATAGATATCTGCAGGAGTTACCATGGTGCACACACCTACTGGTTTTACAATGTTTTTTTATAATAAATAAATTAGGCCTAATATTTTTATTGTAACTTTTCATAATAAGCAGCTTGGATGTATGACGTCTACCAACTTTTCCCAAATAAGTAATGAGGTCTATAGCCATTGTCATTGGTTGGTCACTACTGAGTACCACTTAAGCTGGCAACCATCAGGCTACAGTTATGAAGGTACCAATATACACAAAACCCAATGTACCAAAACAATATACCCCTTTCTGAATATCTTCTATTCCTAGAGAATCTACAATGGGGTCATCAACACCAAAAGCCTTTAATTCTATGGTAATTAGGGAGTTTCAATGTAACAAAATATCTGTCTACAGCATGTAATACAGTGCAAAATGCAATCCACCTTTAAAGGTCCATTGGCTTTAACAAATGTGTTGCACAATATTTAAGTCAGCCCCACTGCCTTTGTAATGAATTTTCATAATAAACAAATCAGACCTGTGACATCAAGCATATTTTCCCAAGTGAATCAATTAGACCAGTTTGCGACTGACTTGTACCCTAACCGGTTCACCCTTATTGTTATGCTTATAAGCTGTTAAAACAAAATGCTATCTCTCCTAAGAGAGTCTAAAAGGAACATTGCAGGAGAAATAATCTAAACACACAGGGGGTCATTCTAACTCTGGCGGGCGGCGGTGGCCGCCCGCCAGAGTTCCCCTCTCCAGAATACTGCACCGCGGTCAGAAGACCGCTGCGGTTATTCTGTGTTTCCCGCTGGGCTGGCGGGCGACCACCAGAAGGCCGCCCGCCAGCCCAGCGGGAAACCCCCTTCCCACGAGGAAGCCGGCTCCGAATGGAGCCGGCGGAGTGGGAAGGTGCGACGGGTGCAGTTGCACCCGTCGCGAAATTCAGTGTCTGCTAAGCAGACACTGAAATTCTTTGTGGGGCCCTCTTACGGGGGCCCCATGACACCCCATACCGCCATCCTGTTCCTGGCGGGCGAACCACCAGGAACAGGATGGCGGTATGGGGTGTCTGAATCCCCATGGTGGCGCAGCAAGCTGCGCCGCCATGGAGGATTCATGAGGGCAGCGGAAAACCGGCGGGAGACCGCCGGTTTTCCTGTTCTGACCGCGGCCAAACCGCCGCGGTCAGAATGCCCTGCGGGGCACCGCCAGCCTGTTGGCGGTGCTCCTGCCGACCCTGGGGTCAGAATCACCCCACAGTTTGTTAGAGGAGGTAAGCAACACCAAAACTCTAATTGTAGTGATCTGTGATATTATATGTAAAGAAAACCCTCTACAGGCTTCACTACAGAGAACTATAAATTCAACTGTAAAAGCATTTTAATTTTCAAATATGCTTTTCACCTTAAATACGTAGGAACTACCACCTTTTGAGTATTGTTTCATAATAAGCATATCAGACCTATAGGACTGATCACTACCTTACCACTATAACCAATGCAGTCATGCCGTATTCAGCTTAAGCTTTCTCAGTAGGCAAAATGTGCAATTTTCTCGATCTTTTTCAGTGGAAAACACAACTCTTTCCCAGTAAATATTTGGGTTTAAGGAAACAAACGTGGGTGGAGCCAAAGTCTCTCTCTTAGAAGTGCGTCATAATACATTTCTTTCCGCTGATCACATGAGGTGTGAAGACAGCTGCAGTGAAAAGTCAGAGCTAAAAATCCAGGGATTTTGACCAGAAAAGATGGAGTTTCTCTGTAACTTCTAGTAGAAGGCAACCTGTTAGACCTGACAGCCTTATGGTAGTGTTTCCCCATACTTTTTGCCTCCCTTGCCTCACTTCCCTAAAACATGGTAAAATTGGTATATTCTCAACTGACATATTTAAATTACTTGTACGTCTATAGTAGAGTGCACTATATGTGCCCAGGGCCTGTAAATTAAATGCATGTAAATTAAATGCTATTAGTGGGCCTGCAACACTATGTGCACCACCCACGTAAGTAGCCCCTTAAACATGTCTCAGGCCTGCAACTTCAGAGCCTGTATGTGCAATTTCACTGCCATGCCAACTTGCCATTTAAAATATCTTGCCAAGCCTTAAAAACCCACTTTATTATACATCAAGCACCCCCGAGGTAGTCACTACGTAGCCCATAGGGCAGGGTGCAGTGTAGGTAAATGGCAGGCCAAATGCTTCCTAGTTTTACATGACCTGGTAATGAAACACTCCCAAAGTAATTTGTTCACTACTGTGAGGCCTACTTCTCTCATAGCATAGCATTGGGGATTGCTTAATACCTGCAGTAGGTATAATACCTAATTGATAAGGAGTAGGACTGTCGTGTTTGGTACCTATGGACTATGGATAATGCATCCTCTTTAATGGTAAAGTTGGATTTATGATTACAACTTTACAATGCCACTTTTAGAAAGTAGACATTTTTCTGATGCTAAACCATATGTGACTGCTGCCTGCCTCCAGTACACACCTGGGTTATGTAACAGCTGGGTTTTGTTTGTTCCCTTGAGACAGTCACACACAATAGGAGCCGAGGTGTGCCATTTACATCCTGATGGTCCATCACCATATAGATGGCATCCTAAGGTAGATGGGAGTAAGGAACTGATGCTTGCACCTGAATAGGGGTGTGCCTGTCCCCACACAAAGAGCTGCATACCCCCTGTATGTCAGGGCAGAAAAGGGATTACCTTTGTGCACTTCAAAGCCCCACTTTGAAGTCATTCTCATTTCAAAGGCACCACTGAGTATAAGAACTGGTCTTGTTGGAAATTGCCCTTTTTGCAGGGTTATCCCCAGATCTTTTGCCTCTGACCTCCTGTTTTTGACTGTGTGCTGCATTTAATTTTTGCTGCTTTTAGGACTCTGGGCACTTTACTATTTCTGACCAGTGTTAATGTGTAAGTGGTCCCTGTCTAAATTGTATTGGTGATTGGTTTATCCATGATTGGCATGTTTGATTTACTAATAACTCACTAGCATAGTGCACAAGGTAGGCCAAGGGCCTGTAAATCAAATGCTACTAGGGACCTGCAGCACTGATTATGCCACCCACTCAGTAGCTCTGTAACCATGTCTCAGACCTGCCATTGCAGTATCTGTGAGTGCAGTTTTAAACTGCCATTTTGACCTGGGAAGTACACCCACTTACCAGGCCCAAACCTTCCCCTTTGTTACCTTTTATTACCTGTGTGTTACTCCTAAAGCAGGCCCAAGGTAGCCCTATGGGCCAGATACCGATAGAGGTCGGACATGTACTAGTGTGTTTTACATGTGACAGTGAAAGAAAGCTATATTTGCTTTTCACTATTGCAAGGATTATCTCTCCAATAGGGTAACATGAGAGTTAGTTACATTGAAACATCTTGTAAATGTAGTTTCCCATCTGGAGCAGATAGAGCTATAGAGTTTGGGGTCTTGGAACTCACAAGTTAAAAATGCATCTTTTGGTGAAGTTGTTTTTTTAATTGTGAGTTTGAAAATGCCACTTTTAGAAAGTGGGCATTTTCTTGTTTAACCATTCTGTGCCTCTGGGTGTCTGCTGAGTGCACTTCAGGGTCAGGATGACAGTTGGGCTGTTCACTCTAGACAGTCACACAAAGGAATCTGAGGGGTGCCCTGCACTAGGCTGATGGGTCTCCTTGAGCTAGAGTGGTGGGAGGAGCTGACACTTGCACCTGAACAGGGCTGTGCCTGTCCTCACACAAAGCAGTCTTCCAATCCCCTAGACTATGTCAGAGGCCAGGGCACGAAAAGGCAGGGTCTTGTGCACTACAAAAGCTTCTCTCTGAAGTTTGTCTACATCAAATACAGAAATGGGTATAAACACTGGACACCACATAGTTAGAACCCTTCTGGATTGAGGAAATTCTGCCAGGAAGAAGAACTGGATGCTGTAGGAAGGACCGCTACTCTGTCTGTTGCTTTGTTGTGCTGGCCTGCTGCTTGCTGCTTCTGTCCAGGGAGTGAAAGGACTGGACTTGGGCTTTCTACATCCTGCTTCCAAAGGTTCTCCAAAGGCTTGGACTGAACTTGCCTCCTGTTAAGAAGTCTGAGGGACATCAAAGTCTTAGGGCCAAATTGAAGAAGGCCCTAATGCCACCTTGCTCCACATTAGCATAATTTTGTTTACTCTAATGTGGCCTTTGGATTGCAAAAATACTGTGCCATATTTACAAAGTGGTGCAATGCTAGCATTGCGCCGAGGCGCCAGGTATAATGTATGCAAGGGTGGCATTCTGCATTAGGAGGTCCAGAAAAATGGTGCAGTGGAATCCATGAGATTCCTCTGCACAATTTATAACGTACTTTTTAATGCCTACCTAAGGCAGGCATTAAAATGACATTCCCATTGTTTTCACTGGGCCTCTTGTCACTTTCCAGGATTAGCGTCAGTAGTTCTTGAGCTAATCCTGCAATGCGCCAAACTAGCATCAACATTTATGACACTAATTCCCTAACGTGTACCATGGTGCCCCGTATCGTAGATATGCTGCACACATGGTGGTGCTGGGGGGGGGACAGTGGGGTGCAAGAAAAGTGGTGCATCATGACATCATCTTCATGATGCACCACTTTCCATAAATTTTCCCCTTCATCTGCAAGCATCTGGACTCTTCTGCTGAGAGTCCTAACTTTCCAAGTGGTGCCAAATCCAGTCCCTGGGCCCTTGAAAGTGCAAGCTGGTGATCTGAAGGAGAAAATTCATGCATGAATGCATAATTACAGAAGAATCGATTCAGCGCCTGTCTCATGGCTGAGAAATCGATGCAGCGTCTGTCTTGTGGCTGCAGAATCGAAGCAGCAACTGTTTCATTGCAGTCCCATCACATCGCATCTGGATCCATGCATCATCCCTGGGTGCCAATTTTTCATCGACACCACACTACAGTAAGTATTCCAAGCTGTGTGTCACAAAATTGATGCATCGCCTTTCCTGCAAGGAAAGAATCAACGCATCACCTCACCTGCCAGTAAGCAACTGATGCATCATCTCACTTGCGAGGAAAGAATCAACGCATCACGGACCTTGCGCAGGAAGGAACCAGCACACTGTTTTCCTTTTCCTGCACCTCACCTCCCCTGTGCCCAAATAGTCTTTGTTTGTGATGCATTCCTGGTACTTTCTGCTACAGAGCTACATTTATTGATTCTTATGGATTAAGTCCATATGGAAATGTTTAAAAAGAGATATTTTGGCATTTGTATGTTAGATTTTTGTCGTTTTGGCCTTGTTTTACTCAGATAAATATTGTCTATTTTTCTAAACTGGTGTAGAGTACGTTTGTGATGTTTCCACTGTGTTAATGTGTGTGTGTGTGTGTGTGTGTGTACAAATATTTTACACATTGCCTCTGAGTTAAGCCTAACTGTTTTAGTCTAGCTACAACGGGGGTGAGCAGGGGTTATTTTAGCTGTGTGACTCCCTTACACTGACTACAGTGAGGGTCTCTACTTGGAGAGGGTGCGAAGCCACTGCTAACTAGAGACCCCATTTCTAACAGTACACTTTTGGACCTGAATATACTCTGCCAGGAAGATGGGCTGTTGTGCTGCTGAAAGGACTGCCCATTTGCTGGAACTCTACTGAACTTTGTTGAACTCCTGCTTTGCTGTGCCTGCCCTGTTGCCCTCCTTTTATGGAAGTGAGAAGGACTGCTCTTGCATCCCTTTATCCCCAGAACTAAGGCCCATATTTATACTTTTTGACGCTAAACTGCGCTAACGCAGTTTAGCGTCAAAAAGTTTTGCGCCGTCTAACGCCATTCTGAAGCGCCATGCGGGCGCCGTATTTATGGAATGGCGTTAGACGGCGCAATCAGACCGGCGCTGCCTGGTTTGCGTGGGAAGAAACCACGTAGACCAGACAGCGCCGGCGTAGGGGGAAAATGGCGCATGGGCGTCTTAAAATGGGGCAAGTCAGGTTACGTCGAAAAAATCGTCTTAACCCGACTTGCGCCATTTTTTAACGACGCCCATCCCCCATCAACATGACTCCTATCATTGTAAAGATAGGAGTCATGCCCCCTTGCCCAATGGCCATGCCCAGGGGACTTCTGTCCCCTGGGCATGGTCATTGGGCATAGTGGCATGTAGGGGGGCACAAATAAGGCCCCCCTATGCCACCAAAATAAAATATAAAAAATAAAAAATAAAACTTACCTGAACTTACCTGAATGTCCCTGGGGTGGGTCCCTCCATCCTTGGGGGTCCTCCTGGGGTGGGCAAGGGTGGCAGGGGGGGTCCCTGGGGGCATGGGAGGGCACCTGTGGGCTCATTTTGAGCCCACAGGCCCCTTAACGCCTGCCCTGAGCAGGCGTTAAAAAGTGGCGCAAATGCGCCGTTTTTTGCCACGCCAACTCCCGGGCGTCTCTTTTGCCCGGGAGTATAAATACCACGTAAAGGCCTGGGAGTCATTTTTTAGACGGGAACGCCTCCCTTGCATATCATTAACGCAAGGAAGGGGTTCACGCTAAAAAATGACGCACATTCCGGGAACTTTGGCGCTATTCGCCTCTAACGCCATAGTATAAATATGGCGTTAGTTGGCGTTAGTTTTGCGTCGAAATTGCGTCAAAAAAAACGACGCAATTTCGGCGCAAACGGAGTATAAATATGGCCCTAAGTGACTCCAAGGGTTTGATGGCTTTCCTCCTTTTCTGAAGTCTCAGGGACATCAAAGACTTCACTCCAGCTCTGCTGCAGTTCCTGGACTCTGTGGACTGTGAGTCCAACCTTGCCAGGTGGTGCCAATCCAGTCCTAGGCCCTTGGAAGTGGGTTCTTCAGCTGCTTTCTGCCAAGATTGTTGCATTGACATTGTTGCACAGATCAGAGCTGCTGCATCCTCTCTCGAAGCTGATGCATCACCGTTGTGGTTGTAGACTCCACATCTCTGACTGCATAGTTCAGACTCGATGCATCACCATCAGCCCCAGCGCATTGCCTTCACATCGCCAGCTGTGTGGCTCGACGACGATGCATTTCCTTCATTCCAAAGGGCTCGACTTCGTTTCCCTGCTCGGAGATCGTCCACTGCGGGCTGCGACGACAAATCTTCAAAATGCACAGATGGAAACTGATGCATCAACTTTGCATTGTCTCCTCTGCTCCTCACATCGGATCTTCAAAGTCGATGCAACCCTCCATTCAAAGTACTGCTTTTAGCAGGACAAGTTTGGTCCTTTTAGCCGGCCCCTGCTCCATCATGGTCAGGCTGATCTTTGGTTTTACCCTACTCTAGTACGGCCAGATAGCCCGATTGGCACTTTAAGGGGAAGATTTATGGAAAGTGGCACTGCACTGAGTCCAGTGCCACTTTCCCCGCGCCCCATACCAGTTCCCTACTGCCACCATATGTGTGCCATATTTACAATATGGTGCACCATGGCACAGGGTAGGTGGCAATAGCGTAATTTTTCATGACGCTATTGATGTACTCTGCAGGAGTAATGCAAAAAGTTTGCCACTACTTCTGCAGATTACATAAGTTCCCATTCTTAAGAAACTTCACAGTTTTCCTTGCACCATTTTTCCATCTCCCCTAATGGGGGAATGCCCCCTTTGCATACATTATGCCTGGTGCAGGCATAATGTAGCGCAAAGGAGTACAGAGTGGTGCAATGCATGCACTGAGCCACTCTGGAATTAGGGCATGGGTATTTCGGCCCCGTTAGGCCACATTAACGTAAAAAATTATGACGTTAATGTGGCACAAGGTGGCGCTAGGGTACTATAAATATTCCTCTAAGTTTCTAAGCACTAAAATTGCAGATATTCTTTAAAAAGTTATATCTCAACTTCTACCTATTGGATTTTTGTTGTTTTGGTCTTGTTTCGCTCATAACAATATACTATATCTTTTTTAGTTTGTGTGGGGTCTTTCTGTGGTGTTTTCACTGAGTTTCTGTATACATGTTGCAAAAATACCTTACACATTGCCTCTTAAGTTAAGCATGACTGCCCTGTGACAAACTCTTGGAGGGGGATCACAGGCTAATTTAGGGAGTGTGACTGCCTTACCCAGACTGGGATTGTGGTCCCTACTTAGACAAGGTGTATACCTCTGCCAATTAGAAACTCAATTTTTAACACAAATGAACCACGATTGACCAAATAAGTTGGGATACTGAAAGCAAACTATCTTGTGTCAACTTCATTACACTGCCTGATGTATGAAAAGTCATAATAGAGCCATGGAGTCAAATAAGTATGTAAAAAACAATAACCTAATTGGGGACGTTGACATCTGGGTTCTGAAAAGGCACACTCAGTTACCTGCTATTTTGCTACTTCCCTTTGTTCATGAGATAATTTTTTACATCATTAGGCTGCAATTTTAAAATAAAAATCAGTCTGTGTTGTTTTTACAGTGTGTTCTCTACAGTCTGGTTTATTCAAGTCTGGTGGGCCAAACTACAGAGCTTGTGCTTATTGACTAATGCAAGAGATGGCAGCTCATCACACAAAAATATACCTAGGCAGAATCCATTCTATAGATCTTCCTGAAATGATATAGGGCCTCATTACAACTTTGTAACCGCCGTGCGGCCGCCAATGCGGCCGCACTACCGTGGTGCCCATTTTGACATCCCTGCTGGGCCGCAACATGGGAGCCGGCTCCAAATGGAGCCGGCGGTGTTGCGGCCGCGCGACGGGTGCAGTTGCACCCGTCGCGCTTTTCACTCTCTGCATAGCAGAGAGTGAAAAGCTGCATGGGGCCCTGTCAGGGGGCCCCAGCACTGCCCATGCCAGTGGCAGCGCTGCCCTGGCGGATTATCACCGCCGGAGCAAATGTGGCGGGAAACCGCCGGTCCCGGCGGTGCGACCGCGGCGCAACCGCCACGGTCGTAATGACCTCGGAAGCACCTCCAGCCTGTTGGCGGTGCTTCCGTCATTTCAGCCCTGGCAGTCCTGTACCGCCAGGGTTGAAATGACCCCCATAGTAGTTAACAGCAATAAAAGGATGCTGGAAAACTGCAGCAATAAAAAAAGAGATGGAATACTGCACGCTTGTTCTTGAGTAAAAATATAAATACTTTTGACCACACATTCATTGAAAACAATAAAGTTTCTCTAAAGCAGGTAATACATCTTTTCCCAAGCCTAAATGTACACCGTTATGATACTGCCCATTCTTTGTGCTGTGATGCATACATAAAATTGAAAAATCTTCAAATTAGTGCAGATGCTCCTTTACAATTCAAATTACTGTTCTAATTTTTTCTGAATTCTGCTGTCTCTAACCCATGCACATATGCAGATATTAAGGTGCATATTTATAAGCCCCTAGTGCCACCTTGCGCCACATTACTTGTACGCTAATGTGGCCCAACAAGGCAAAATCCTTGCGCCAATTTTACAAAGTGCCACAGTGCAGGCATTGCGCCACTTTGTAACCCTTTGCGCTACATTATGCCTGCGCCAGGCATAATGTATGCAAAGCGGGGGACGTTCCCCCATTAGGGGGGCCGAAAAAATCGTGCAAGGAAATCTAGGAGATTTTCTTGCATCATTTTGCTCGGTACTTTTAACCCCTGCTCAGAGCAGGCGTTAAAAGGGGGCTTTCAATATTTATAATGGGACCCTGTGTACTCTGCAGGAATAGTGCCAATGAAAAATTACACTATTGCACCCTACCCTGCGCCATGGTGCGCCATAATTAAATACGGTGCAAACATGGTGGAGGTGGGGGGTGCTAAGGGGTGCAGGGAAAATGGTGCTGTACTCTGTGCAGCACCACATTCCATAAATCTTCCCCTAAGTGTACACTGAAAACATGAAGAAAAAAAAACAGACTGATGGACTGATTTGTTAACATTTTGCGCTCAATTTGTGTCATAACATGATGCAAACCAGCACAAAACGTTTTTTTTTATTTAAAGTTGCCTAAAAGTAATGCAAAGCTGAGCAAAGCGTTAGTTTGTGTTACTTAGCGCCATGGGGGAGTTCACAGGTGGTACATGGGCATTCCCATGCAACCATCCATGGTTTTTGATGCATAACCTTATCTATCAAAAATGAGATACAGGTTTTGTGTAAAAAAATAACGTCAGATTTTAAAAGGAGAAAGCCAGACGTTAAAAGGAGAAATGTTTTAATTTCTCCTTTCTTTTCTAACTTTGCATGTGTGCTGCTCCATGCAGCTCACATACAAAGTAGGAAAAGTGTTATAAGTTGTCTAGTCATAGTAATTTGTTCTGAAAGTGTACCCTTCCAGTACAAAACCTATGCTAAACTCATGCACACTCCTTTGCAGTATGGCACATCAGTGTGTGCATGATGCACAGCTGCTAAAATCTGTGCTGGCACTAGGGAGAGGGGTGGAGAGAGCCTTATTTCTGTGCTCTTTGGCTCACTCCCTGTTAAGCAACGCAGTTCACCTTTTTTGTTTGCTGTGCTGCGCTGGGTAACAGTTTGGTAAATCTGGCCCAGAGCTTTCTACTTTCACTGGTGCACAAACTCGCCAAGACCTAAAAAAAAACTCTAACATGGCTGCACTTCTGCTGCTATGTGTACACCATTGTTTGCACAGGTGCACTTTGTCCAGAATATGGCTCACACGATCCATTCCCGATAGAAACTGAAAGGAATACCTCAATGGTGTCCTTCCTTAGCTCCCTCCTCAGTGCTAACAAGCAAGTATCTTTCCTTATAAATCAGTTTTGTCATCCTTCATTCTTACCTAACGTGGTTTTATTGCACACCTGTTTTAGTGAAACAATGATGCATGGAAAGTTATGACATTTTAAAATATTGAATAGTGTGAAACTCATAAAAATCTGAGGGCCAGATTGAAGAAAAGTGGTGCTACATTACATGAAACGACATTTTTCTTGCAGCCCCGTGCGCCCCCCTACCACCACCATGTGTGCGCAGTTTTTAAAATACGATGCACCATGGCGCAGGTTAGGGGACAATAGCTTCTTCATTTCTGATGCTACTGATATACTGTTCGGGGTTAGCATCAAAATTTGGGTGCTAACCCTGAACAGTATATAGGGCACATTGAAAACAATGGCATGCCCCCTTTTAACACCTGCTCTAAGCAGGTGTTAAAAATGCTGGAAGAAATGACACAAAGAAATCTTTTAGAGTTCTTTGCACCAGTTATGTGGCCCACCTACCGGAACGCCCACCCCCCCTTGGATGCATTATGCCTTGCGCAGACATAATGTGGCGCAAGGGGTTACAAAGTGGTGCAATGCATGCATTGTGCCACTTTGTAAATATGGCGCTGCATTTTCGGATATCCAACACCACATTAGCGTAAAAAAAAAAACTACGCTAATGTGTCGTTAGATGGCGCTAGGCCCTCTTAAGTCTGGGCCTGAGTGTTTGACAATAATGAGATTTCACAATATATCCTTCAACTGGCAGGAATTGTCTTGTTGGAGCAGAAAATGTCTCATACAAGACATATTCTCCTTGATCCAGTCCCATTAGTGAGTACATAGCTTCTGAACACAAAATTCCATAGTATTATTATTTTAAGCAAGATGCCAGTTTTTTTTTTTTATTTCTGACAAAATTGTTGTGTGATATTTTGCAAAATTAAGGCCCAGATTTAGGAGGGCCTAGCGCCATTCTAACAACACATTAGCATAATTTGTTTGACACTAATGTGGTATTAGATGGCCAAAAATGAAGCGCCATATTTACAAAGTGGCCCGGTGCATGCATTGCACCCACTTGTAACCCTTTGTGCTACACTATGCCTTCACCAGGCTTAATGTATGCAAAGGGAGCGTTCATTGTGTTATTTTATTCAGCACTTTTAATGCCTGCTCTGAGCAGGCGTTAAGAGGAGGCTCACATTGGGTACAATGGGCCTCTGGGTGCTTTGCAGGATTATATTTTGATGCTAATCATGCAAAGCGCCAAACTAGCATCAAAAATTCTGACACTAGTTCCCTAACTGCCGTCAAGGTGCACCATATATTAAATATGGCACACACATGCACTGTATATTAAATATGGCACACACATGGAGGCATTAGGGTGGCACTAAGAGGTGCAAGAAAGGTGGTGATGCACTACGTGCAGCACAACTTATCTTAAATATGCCCCTACATTTTGAGGAATTTCATTAAGCAAAAATGTGCACTTTCAATGAAGCCTACTCCTCTTAGAGCTCTACAGTAAAGAATGTCCACCTAATAACTAAAGCAGTTACAGGTGTCCAGTTGAAAGAAAATTCCAGCCCTGGATCATCCTCCAAGAGACCCACAATTGGCGCTACCCAAATGTCCACAGTAATTATTGCGTTCAAATCATGGCGCAGGGAAAATCTGTAGGTTTGAGGTACTGCTTATCAACAGCTGCAAAGGTCTGTTTCCCAGCTAGGTATTCCACCACACTGTTCCAATTATTAACTGCTGTTGTTTCTCTTTTCGAAATGTACAAGTTCATCTTTATTGAAATGCAAAAGTTAACATTCAGCACTTAAGTGTTGCTTGCTGTTACACGAATTCCAATCAGCAAACATGTTTCAAGCCTACCTCAAACCCCACTTAGGGATTTACTGGCGACTTCTCTACTTCTCTGAAGACTGACTTTTTTCAACTCAAGTTAGAAATTAGTGGAAAAAACTGCGACATATTATAGGAGAAACGTAGTGATCTAACACTTTACCAATAATCCAAAAGGCAATTGAAAAGGCACTTTCAATGTAAAAACTGCATGGAACATATGTTGTTAAGTAACAATTTGTCAGCGCGACCCATTCAGGTGTTTCAGGTGTTCCATTTATAGTGTCAAAGGCAAATGTGGGTATTTAGTTAAAAAGCACAGCGCTAACCTGGCATTATGTAACTATTTGATTGATGTATCGTGTACAGCTGTTGCTGATAGTGACTTGACTAAGTTCAATCTTAAATTTAAATCCTGATCTAATAAGGAACCATTGAAGGAACATGAAAGGCTGCATTTTGCAGGTAGATCTTCGACAACCTTAATACGTCTACATAACATTTTCTTACAATTGCCATATATGGTCAGGGAACTTCACCCCTGGTAGATCACTATAAGAGTACAGAAAACCCAATATATAAATGTGACAATTAGGAGACAGTCAGACTGACATAACTTGGCTTCTGTTTTGATAACCCAGTAGACAATTCTTTGTATAGTACTTGAAATTTATGGTTTTGACTATGTGTTCCTAAGATTTCTGCTATTTACAGTAAATTGGTAGTCGTCAAATAAGGGGCCTGATTCACAAAGGTAAACAGACTTTTGAACTAATCTTAGACCAAAAATCTAAGTAATCTGGAATTTCACAAAGGGCAATTACGAGTACTATCTTTATGACTGCACTTGGAGGAGAGTGATTGTAATTCCACACACCTAAAAACTATTAATACTAACCTGCTATCCCTGAGGAGGAAGATAAATTATACTGAGGAGATGTTAGCGCGTCAGTCCTTAATAGGTAAACTTACAAGGAGACGCAAATAGGTCGATTAATCTTTTGACTCACTTCAAGGTTTTCCCACCATATATCCTGTACATGCACAGATCAATAAACAATAACCATCAATAACATTTGTAATCAATAGCAGCCAGTAATTGTCACACACCATCACCTTTCAGTCATGAATAACCACACCTTTATGCAAAAGTTAAAATATATATTTCCCTATGTTAACAATGCTAATGATACGTAACTTAATCTCAAATTCAAATGATAAATGTACAGAAACAATACTGGCTGTCCAAAACAGAAAAAAAATTGCAATCTACTCAAGGCTTGAGTGACTACACATTCTAAGGTTACAGTACAAATGAATAGTAAGAATAAGTGTGCAAAAGATATTACATTTAGACTCAGCAAAGAAAAGACATCAGCTGTTATAACATGTAGCAAACTTCATCTGTGAGAAACCTAACTAACGTCAGATTAGAATAGCATGTTTGGGCTTCATGCAAAATAATTAGTCAACACAAATTTGGAAAAATGTTCAATTGTCGCTCTATCAAAATAGCGGTTGGTACCTAGAAACAAAAGCAAATAGACAGCAGTTAATAACAGTGACAGTATACCTTTTCATTTTCTTCAATTTAATTAACCTGCACAATTTACATATTCTCCATGCTACAATTATGCAAATCACAATAATCAATATCCCTTGTTTTATTTTCAAAAATATCCCAGTCCCAATGTTGCTGAGCCAATTTCCCACTGAAGCAAATCCTTTGCCAACTTTGCCTGGCTCTTTTAACTCATTCAAATCAGCACTGTCATAAGTCAGAATAGTAAGTAAGCTTCTAATTTCTGTACTATAATCAGGAATTAACAAATAGCAATGTCTAGAATTAAGCATTTTGCAAACTCCACCATCTTTTGCTAAAAAAATGTCTAACGCAAGGTGGTTCCGAAGAGTCATAGCTTTTCCGCATCTAATTCAGTATCTTTCAGGAGTATGGCTCCTGAAAAAGTCGTCAGCGTGTTATCCATTATAGTAGACAACTTTTGAATCTTTATCGGATTCAGAACAGCTCCTACTGAAGGTATCATTGCTCCAAATATATCTCCCACTATACCAGAAGGAGACTCTCTCTTTTGTCTAATGTGATGTAATTCAGTTACTTTTGGAAATTTCTTTAAGTCGTTTGAGTTGAAATATCTTTGGAAAAACTGTTCCCATATCACATGTGCCATACCATCCCCTTGGAAGACAGTAATAAGCATTAGGCCCACAGATGTAATATATGCCAGGAATCACTGGATCCTGTCCATTCAACATAAATTTCCATTAACTCTGAAACAATAACATGTCTACATTCGCTCATTCCCACAAACAAAGTGTCAGTGCGAGATTTAGGCCTATATACACAAAGCTTCCCTTCGTGTTGAGCATCTAAAGCTAATTTCTCTTTTATTTTTATTGCACTAAAAGCATAATCAATCAATAAAAAAAATAAATCAATCAAATTTTTTTTATAGAGCGCGCTACTCACCCTTGAGGGTCTCAAGGCGCTTGGGGGGGGGGTCAAGGGGGGGCAGGGAGGGTCACTGTTCGAACGACCATGACTTGAGGTTCTTTCTGAAGAGCAGGAGGTCTTTGGTTTTGCAAAGGTTGGTGGGGAGGGAGTTCCAGGTTTTGGGGGCGAGGTAGGAGAAGGACCTGCCTCCTGTGGTGGTGCGTTGGATGCGGGGGACGGTGGCTTGGGTGAGGTCGGCTGATCAGAGGTTGCGTGTGGGAGTGTGGAAGTTCACTCTTTCGTTGAGGTAGGTTGGGCCGGTGTTGTGGAGGGATTTGTGTGCATCGATGAGGATCTTGAATGTGATTCTCTTGTCTATGGGGAGCCAGTGAAGCGATTTGAGGTGTGGTGAGATTCGTTTGTAGCGGGGAGGCCAAGGACGAGGCGTGCGGCTGTGTTCTGGATTCTCTGGAGTTTGCTTTTGAGTTTGAGTGTGGTGCCGGCATAGAGGGCGTTACCGTAGTCTAGTCTGCTGCTGATGAGTGCATGGGTGACAGTCTTACTGGTCTCTGGGGGAATCCATTTGAAGGATTTTTTTAGAGTGCGGAGTGTGTGGAAGCAGGAGGAGGTTAGAGCATTGATTTGCTGTGTCATGGAGAGGGAGGGGTCCAGGATGATGCGGAGGTTGCGTGCGTGGTTTGCGGGGGTGGGTGCGGGGCCTACGGCGGTGGCCCTTCAAGGAGTCGTGCCATGTGGTTTTGTTGGGGCTGAAGATGATGATCTCGGTTTTGTTGGAGTTAAGCTTGAGGTGGTTAGTTGTCATCCAGTTGGCGGTGTCAAGGAGAGCAGCGTGTAGGTTGGTTTTGGCGGTGGTGGGGTTGCGGGTGAGGGTGAGGATGAGTTGGGTGTCATCTGCGTAGGAGAGGATAGTGATTCCATGTGATCAGAGGATGTTGGCTAGGGGGATCATGTAAATGTTGAAGAGTGTGGGGCTGAGGGAGGACCCTTGGGGGACTCCGCAGATGATCCTGGTAGCGGTGGAGTGGAAAGGTGGAAGGCGGACTCTCTGGGTCCGGTCGGTGAGGAAGGAGGTGAGCCAGTCTAAGGCTTTGTGGCAAAATCCTATGTTGTGGAGGCGTGTGCGGAGTGTGTGGTGGCAGACGTTGTCAAAGGCTGTGGAGAGATCTAGGAGGATGAGTGCGACGGTCTCGCCTTTGTCAACTTTGGTCCTGATGTCATCAGTGCATGCGATGAGGGCGGTTTCCGTGCTGCGGTTCTTGCGGATCCCGGATTGTGAGGGGTTTAGAGTGTTGTTTTCTTCGAGGAAGTGGGATAGGCGGGCGTTGACTAGTTTCTCGGCAACCTTGGCAGGGAAAGGGAGGAGGGAGATGGGGTGATAGTTGGAGAGGATCTCCGGTTGGCTTTGTTTTTTTTTAGGAGAGCGGTGATTTCCGCGTGCTTCCAGGGGTCTGGGTAGGTGGCGGAGTCGAAAGAGGAATTGGTTGGGCTGGCTTTGTTGTAGATGCGATGTGGACAGGGATTGGAAGGGGATCCGGAGTGGATGGAGTTCATGGTTTTTTCGGTTTGGGTGGTGGGGGCGTCATGAGTGGGGGTTGAGTTGGGTGAGTGAGGGGGGTGTGTGTGGTATGAAGCTGTTGTGGATGTCCAGGATTTTGTGGTGGAAGTGGTTGGAGAGGGTGTCACATAGGGGTTGTGTGTGTGAGGGGTCTATGTTGCTGGCTTTGGGTTTGGCAAGTTCATTAATGATGGAGAAGAGTTCTTTGCTGTTTTGAGAGTTGTTGTCAAGGCGTGTCTTGTAGTGATCTCTTTTGGCGGTGCGTATGAGTTGGTGATGGGTGCGAATGGTGGTTTTGAGGGTGGAGAAGTTGGTTGTAGAGGGTTCTTGTCACCATATTATATCAGCTTGGCGGCATTTGCGCTTGGAGTTCGGGGGTGAACCATGGGGCGTTCTTGATGTTGCAGGTGGCGATCTGTTTTCTGAGGGGGGCTAGTGTGTCTGCGCAGGTGGTGATCCATTTAGAGAGGTTGTGTGCTCCTGTGTTGGGGTCGTTGCTGTGTGGGGGTTTGTGAGCCAGTTGGGAGTTCAGGCGTTCTGTGGGGATCTTGTCCCACATGCGGTAGGGTGTGGTGTGTTGATGGTGATGTGTGGGGGGTTTGGTGAAGGAGAAGTGGACGCAGTGGTGGTCCGTCCAGAGGAGTTCGGTGGTGTGGATGTAGGCTATGTGTTGGCTTGAGGTGAATATTGGGTCGAGCGTGTCCTGCTGAGTGGGTGGGTGCGGTGACCAGTTGTTTGAGTCCGAGGTTGGTGAGGTTGTCTATGAGGGAGGTAGAGTTGTGGTCTTGTAGGTTTTCCAAGTGAAAGTTGAAATCACAGAGGAGGTTGTAGTCTGTGGAGGTGAGGGCGTGCGAGCTGATGGTGTCGGCGATGGTGTCGCAGAAGGCGGGGCGTGGTCCTGGTGGTCTGTAGATTAATGTACCTCTGAGGGTGGATTTGTTAATGTGGATCAGGAAGTGCATGTGTTCTGTGTTGTCGTCTTGTAAGTCCTTTTCTGTAAGCCCTTTTCTAATTTCTCCTTTATTGCCTTTCTCCTGTCATCTGTGTGATCTAAGAAGTTATTTTCTAGAGGTGTAAGCAAGCATGTCAAGTTGTTACGGTGCCCAAAAGCTGGGCCAAAAGTTAACGTAGGCTGAAAGAAATCCCTAACTAATGCTATTTCCTTATCCTTAGCTACTCTACTCAGATACCTAATTATGGGGACAAACGAAAATACCACATCGTGGTTGGAGTAGAAATACTGAATGTACTCCTGGTTGTAGAATCTTATTAGTAAAAGACCACAGCTTATCCCATAAGTAAGAGGCAAACTATGATAGGTAACTTCTTCTTCGACTGATGAAGGAATTTACGGACACACAAAACAATTCTTCACATCCATCATCTCAACATACTCACTCAATAAGCGATAGAAGACCTTAGAAGAAAGTTCTCCTTGGGCATTATCTACATGCAGATACTTCTCATCTATCATAAACTTCTCTATCGCTGTTAATGCAGAAGTTGCCTCTAAAGCTGAATCATGGTTGGCTTTACTCTTATCAAAAACAATTATATCCACAATCAATATCATAAATAATACCACACATACAATTGCCAAACTAATACTCATGTATTTACAGCACCTGTTTTTCTTACCCTGCTGGCTAATGTTATTCATGATCTGTAAAGAATAAGAAAGTAAAAGAGAAAATTTAGAAATTATGCTGATATAATCAAAAATAAATTTTTTCCTTCAGAAGTTATTTACAGCTTTAAGTCTCACTTCCAGGATCCTTTTTCTCAAAAATCGGTAAGCTTGTCAAAATCGGTTTAGCAGCTTGGCAAATCAGGTTATTTTGTCAAATCAGGTTATCAAAGTCTTTTCCAGTTACTTTCAACAGTGTCTTTCTCTTTGTACTTTTCTCAGTTTTGTCTCACCAGTTCAGTTCGTTACTTTCCTTCAAGTGCCAAAATATTGACCTGGAAGGTCTCTATCAAAACAAAAAAGACAAAAACTCCTTCTGGTATTCACTTATAGTTGCATACGCCCATTCAGGACCTGCGTACCTTCGATTTGCTATTCTCTTTCTTTTCAACTTTTGATCTTCATTCAATTCTCCTTCACTCAGATCTTCTCTCCTTCTTGTATCTACTTCTTCCCCAATGGCTGTCACAACAACTGCTTCCTTTCTGTCTACTTGTGACTCCAGCCACTTATCTCCTTTTAGTGGACACTTGGTCAATGCTCTTTTCAGTGTTGAACTTAAAACTTCTTCTTGCTCTGCAGTATTTTCTCTTGACGGACCTGCAACTGGTTCAGGAGGAGTCAGAGCACATTGGCTTTGATCTGTCTTAAATCCTTCCCCTCAGGGTCTGACATTTGCTCTGGTTGTCTCTGGGAAAGCCCTCCTTTGACCAGGCTCTCCTGCTGCCTCAATTGAGCTAGGCTCACTGTCACCCTCCTGGTGGTCTTCTCCTTTGTCTCTCACAGCAGTGACTGAACCTTCCTCAATGTGCTCAGATCCGTCCTCAGTTCCTCTTTCTTCTCCTTCCGGCTCTGAGGCTTGCCTTGTTGTTGTTGGTACTTTTAACAACTCTTCTTCATTGCCCAAAAGACATGCCACCTTTCTCATGTGGCTGGCGGGGATTCAGTTTGGATCTCCAGCACACTTCACAGCTGTGGTAGTGCTCAGAACCACCTGGAGAGGGCCTTTCCACCGAAGCTCCAAACACGTCTTCCTCACGTGTTTCCTGACCACCACCCAGTCAAACGTTCTCAGAGGGTGTCCTTGATCTTGGATCGGTGGCAGTGTAGTGGCTTCCACCTGCTGAGTGAACGAGCGAACCACATCAGCCAGACATTTGCAGTAGTCCAACACCATATCATATATCATCTGTAATGTTCGCAAGGGCATTTGCAGGCACCACTGGCAACCTCATTGCTCTGCCCGTGAGGATTTCGTGACAATCTTGTCTTCCTGTCAGGTGTGTTTCTCATTGTCATCAGAACTAAAGTGCGTCAGGCAATTTCAGATTTGTGGATGCACACAATTTCTCCATCCTCGATTTCAAGGTACCATTCATCTTTTCCACTAGTTCTGATGCTTTAGGGCGGTAACTACAATGCAACTTCTGCTCAATGTTTAATGCTGCACATAGCAATTTAATTACTTCATTGTTGAAGTGACTTCCCCTATCTGATTCTAAAACGATCGGAAACCCAAAACGTGTTATCAGTTCCTTAAGCAATAATTTTGCTACTGTGAGGCTGTCATTTCTTTGTGTAGTGTATGCTTCAATCCAATGACTAAAGATGCAGACAACCACCAACACATATCTCAAACCTCCACACACAGGCATCTCAATAAAATCCATTTGCATTCTGCTGAATGGACCTCCTGCTCTTCCAATGTGGCTCAAATTTACCACTGTCCCTTTTCCCGTGTTCATCTGCTGGTAAATAACAAAACGATGGCAAACTGCTTAAGCAACTTGTCTAAACCGCGGGTTGAACCAATTGTGCTTAAACAGGTGAATGATGGCATTCCTCCCAACATGCGCTTGACCTTGAAAATACCTGGCCATTTGAGACAACAGACTATTGGGCAACACTAATTGACCCTCTTCCGAAAACCATAATTCATCCTATCTCTGTACACATTTCATTTTGCTCCATGATCGTTTTTCCTCCCTGTCAACATTATTCTGCAATATTTTCAATTCTTCCAATGTGTCTATTACTTGCAACGCAAAACCTAGACACATTTCATCATCTTAAAATTCCCACTTATCTTTGAACGATATACAGTTCAATGCACCAAACCTTGTGACTTGATCCGTATATCCATTTCCCCTTGACACAAAATCCTGCGACTTCAGATGTGCACTGCATTTCACCACAGCAATCTTTTCAGGCATTTGGATAGCTTGTAACAGTTCTTTTATTCCCTCACAGTTTCTCATTGGTCAGCCAGAAGAGGTCATAAAACCTCTCTATGACGACAACTGGCCAAAATCATGGATTATTTCAAATCCATACTAGCTATCTGTATAGATGGTAACTTTTAGGTGAGCAGAAACATGGAACACTCTAGTAAGGGCTACCACCTCCGCTACTTGTGCAGAGTATACTCCTCGAAGCTAAGACGCTTCCAGTATACCAGTAATTGTGCACACAGCATATCCTGCTCTGAGTACTCCTGTATTGTCTCTTAGACAGGAGCCATCAACAAGGATAATTTGGTCATTGTCTCCCATTTGGGTGTCTCTAATATCAGGTCTCGGTTTTGTGCGCAAGTCAGTTACTTCAAGACAATCATGCTCAATGTCTTCCAACTTTTCAATTTCAATATTCTAATTTGGAAGTAAGGTTACCAGGCTAAGCACAGTACATCTTTTCAATGACACATTTGGGTACCCCAAAATACTTGTCTCATAACGAGTCAATCTGGCACCTGTTAGGTACTGGATTTTCATTTTTGTAAGTAAGATCTCAAGGGAGTGAGGGACCATAATAACCAAAGGATGTCCCATCACAATGCTTTCACACTGTGTGAGGCTCTGTCCAATCACTGCACCTGCATGCAAACATCCTGGTAAAGCTGCTGCGACTGGGTCCAAGGTAGCTGAAAAATATGCTTCTGGGCAGTTTACAACTCCATGGACCTGTGTCAAGACAGACAAGGAACATGCATCACGCGCATGACAGAACAATGTGAAGAACTTAGGCCCTCATTATGAACATGACGGTCGAGACCACCATGCCAGCTGTGGCAGAAATTACCGGCATGGCGGTTTGGACCGCCATATTACGAACACAGGAGGACCACCACAGGTGGCCCTCCGCCACCGCCATGCTACCGCCACCAGGCTAAGCACTGTACATCTTTTCAATGACACATTTGGTGACCGTAAAATACTTGTCTCATAACGAGTCAATCTGGCAACTATTAGGTACTGGGTTTTCGTTTTTGTAAGTAAGATCTCAAAGGAGTGAGGGACCATAATAACCAAAAGATGTCCCATCACAATGCTTTCACACTGTGTGAGGTTCTGTCCAATCGCTGCAACTGCATGCAAACATCCTGATAAAGCTGCTGTGACTGGGTCCAAAGTAGCTGAAACATATGCTACTGGGTGGGGTTTACACCTCCATGGACCTGTGTCAAGACAGGCAAGGAACATGCATCACGCTCATGAAAGAACAACATGAAGAACTTAGGCCCTCATTATGAACATAACGGTCAAGACCGCCATGCCGGCTGTGGCGGAAATTACCGGCATGAACACAGGGGGACTGCCACCTGGCAGCCTGACAATGGCAGAGTTCTCTATTCGACAGGGCAGCACTGCAAACAGCACGGCCCTCCGGATAAAGAACCCGTGTTCCTCCAGCCTTTCCTTGGCGCTTTCCCCTGTCAGGGAAAGGCTGACGGAAGTGATTCTCCGGGACTCCCTGGGTGCTCCTGCACTGCCCATGCACTTGGCATGGGCAGTGCAGGGGCCCCGTGCACAGCCCGGTCGCGCATGTCACTGCCCGATTTACGGGCAGATATGCGTGACAGGTGCTGCTGCACCCGCCGCACTGCAGCATTGACGACAGCTCCACGTGGAGCCATCGACAATGTCCAGGCCCAGCATTCCACTGGGCCGGCTGGCAGAAACACTGTTTCCACCCGCCAGCCCAGAGGAATGTTCATTATTGGGCCGGCGGGGTCTTTAACGGGCTGGCGGTCTGCGTTTAGACCACCAGCATGAACACTGCGGGATTCATAATGACCCCCTTAGTGTAGTCAGGCATACCCAAAAGCCGCAGTTTTTCACAGACTCTCTATCAATTCAGAAAAAGTTTTCATGCAAGCCTGGTCTAACACGAGAGGATCTGTAACCTCCTTATGGATCAGCTTCTGTACGGGCTTGGAAATGACTGAAAAATTGGGAATCCACTGGCGGCAGTAGCGTACCATCCCGAGAAACATCCTGACATCTCTCTGTGTGGCTGGGGGTCTCATCTGCAATATGGCTGTGGCCCTTTCCTTGGATAATTTCCTTGATCCCTTCTCAGTATGGCGACCCAAGTATTTCACCTCTTTCTGACAGTATTGTAGTTTAAGTGGAGACACTTTATGACCATACTTACCCAAATGATTCAGCAAGGCGATCGTGTCATACTTGCACTCATCCCTTGTTTTGGATGCAGAAGAAAGTGTTCCAACCTGTGAGAGATCAGGGCTGACTGCAGAGGCCCCCTAACTTTTTGTCCCCATTTTCCACTTTTTGCTAGTGTTTTCCTGACTCTGATGGTGCCCTGGGTACTGCTAACCAGTCCCAGGGCCTGTGCTCTGTGTAAAATCAGTAGGCAAATTAGGCTAATTAAAATTGGCTAAGTCAACCTAC
Source organism: Pleurodeles waltl (assembly GCF_031143425.1). NCBI lineage: Eukaryota > Metazoa > Chordata > Amphibia > Caudata > Salamandridae > Pleurodeles > Pleurodeles waltl. Next base: position 1,019,390,332 of record NC_090444.1, on the reverse strand, counting down.
CTATAAGTCCCTAGTATGTGGTAGGGCATGTACGTTTAGGGATCCCAGCATAGGGAGTGCTCCCATAGGTGCACTGCTGAGGTGTGCAGCGTCATTTTAAAGGCAAGCCTGCCTTGCTGGCTGCTTTTAAATTAAAGTTACATGCAAATTCGGCTTTGGAATTAAAAGTAGTTCCAAAGTCTCAAACTACCTTATTTTTACATATAAGTCACCCTTAAGGTGTGCCCTATGTGCCCCTAGTGCAGGGTGCCATGTAACTATACCCAGGGACCTTATAAAAATAGTTGTATAAGCTCTGGTGAGGTAAAACAGCCAAATTTGTTTTTCCCTCATTGTAGTGAATGGCCTCCATAGGCTAGAAAGGGGAGTCTTTATTTTAATTTTAAAAATCTCCCTAAGTAACAGATACCTGGAGTTTGGTATCAAATTAATTGTTATAATAAATCCCACAACTTCCAGTTGTTGGATTTAATATAACTTGTTCAAGTAAAGAGTTTTAAACTTTACCTGAAAAGTTGTCAACTTCAGCCCTGCAGTGTTTTTGCTGCTGTGCTCTGATTGGCCAGTGCTGGCAGCCTGGCCAGGCTGCCTTGATGAGGTGTGAAGTGGCCTAGCTCCACACAAAGAGATGTGCCTGGGGGAGGAGATCTCCCCTCAGTAGATGGTGAAACAGGAAGGGGGAGGGCTGCCAAACTGGTCTTCAAAGGCAGAGAAGGACATTTGGAGCAACCCGGCAACACCCTCACATCCTGCAAACCCTGACAATTAGGTGCCCCCTTGATTAGATTAGGAGAGGGCAGGAGAGGGGTGTGTTTAGGATTTTTAGCCACACCAGTGGGTGGGCTCAGCCAGATGTAACCTCCAAAAATCATTTTCAGCCATGATGGATTTTTGAGTAATGTTGCTCCCTGGGACTGATTTTTGCCACACTTCTCAGGAAGTGGTCATCACAGGGGGAAGGACCCTGCACCTGATTGGAGAACCAGGACCCCCCTGTTTTTTACCCAGGAGCAGGGATAAAACTGGCAGACCTGCACCCACACCTCAGATCCCTATCAGATTCCAACAAGGAAGAACTACAGGAGAAGAATGACTGCCCTGCTGGACCCCTGACCTGCACCTGGACACTGCACTCTGGAGGACTGCACCAGCTGCACACTTGGGCTTCACCACTAAAAGGACTTTACCTGTCTTCTACTGCTTCAAGAAGGGGCTCCCTGTTTGCTATAGGTACAAAGGATCTGCCCAGAGTCCCCTGCATCAAGTCCTGCAAGCAGAGCCTAGCTGACCAGTGTCCAGTGGCCATTTGAGGATTCTGACCAGGTGCATTCTGGGAATTGTAGTCCCAACTCCCAAGGAGCAACTCAGAGCTTCTGGAACCTTGGATCAAGTTGTGGACACTTCAAGGACACAAAAAGGACATCTGGAAGAAGATCCTGAAGTTTGGAGCAACTCCATAAGTTGCAAAGGTGCATTGTGGGAGTTGTAGTCCCAGGCCCCAAGAGGCACACCAGAGCCTCTGAACCCTTGGCTGGTGCTGTGGACCACTTTCCTGAATCAAACACTTCTGAAAGTAAGTGTGATAGTGTTACCTTGTGGGTGGCCTGAACTCTGGACTTTGTTCCTTTCCAGGGTGGCATTTTTTTTATTAACCCTTTGAGCCCTAGTTGCTTTTCTGCGCCAGAAAGCATTAATTCTTAGAAAAAAATCATATCTCCGGTTCCCCTTATCCGAAATTATTTGTTTTGGTGTCATTTTAAAGATAACAATATAATCTATTTGTATAAATTGATTTAGGATTTTTAAACTGTTTCCTGTGTTTTATTCAATTACTGTTTTGTGATATTGGAATGCTTTACGCCAGTGGTTCCCAACCTGTGGTCCAGGGACACCTGGGGGTCCGCCAAGTCTCTTCAGGGGGTCCACAACTGCTTAGAAAATTAAGTATTACTAATGGATTAGGTCCCCAGCTTTCCGTACTGACTTAGTGGAGTCTCCCCAGATTACAAAAATGATTCAGTGTGCGTACCTGGGATCCGGCAATAATAAAGTGGGGGTCCACAGAAGTCAAAAGGTTGGGAACCACTGCTTTACGCTTTGTCTCCTAAGTTAAGTCTTGTTGCTCATTGCCAAGCTACTAAGGGTTGAGCTGGGTTTAATTTACTGAGACCTAACTGGACCTAAGTGGAGGTAAGTGGCCTATTGCTAAGTGTAGGTACTTACCTGCCCTTACCAATAACCCATTTTCCAACAAACCCACTGTATTAAGACAGGCCATTCCACCACCTTTTCCGGGGTGGTACCAACAACAACAAAAGCACGGCGGAAACAGAACGCAGAAGGCAAAGGACTCACCTCTGGACACTCAGGGAACAACCACAACACCATGGAGCCTATGCTGCTATACCTCTTCCTGCATTACGAACATCAACGCCGGGGAAGACGACCACTGTGAGTACTGCCGCCTAGCACACAGGGGAGGGGGAGGAAAAAGAGAGTGGCACACACACGCAACACGCAACCCCACCCCCACCCCAACCCCCAACATCATAAACACAACCACATGCAACAATATTACATATCCACCCCGTACCCCTCAGAAATAAACAAGGACAAAAGGAATTGATTAAAGGGAGTGTAATAAGATAAAATAGTATAAATACATGATTCAAAATCAAAAAGTATATACATATTTACAAATGGAGGGACACTGCCCAGTCCTCAACCTCCGTGGGCCACATCACATAGAGCAAGGCTCCACCTCACTCTTGCAACAACACGGAGAGAACACTGCAGGGGCATCAGGTCAAAAATACACAGACACCTCAGGGGAAAGGGGAGTGGGGGGGGGCACCTCAGCCGGAAGATGGTACAACACCATTGGTCCTGGAGGGGGCTACATGCCTACTGCTTGGTCTGGGGAGTGCAAGACCACAGTCTCTCAAGTGGGTGGTTTGCCAACTGCTTGGTCCTGGGGAGTGCAAGGCCACCGTCTCTCAAGTGGGCGGTTTGCCCACTGCTTAGTCCTGGGGAGTGCAAAGCCACAGTCTCTCTAGTGGGTGGTTTGCAAACTTCTTAGTCCTGGGGAGTACAAGGCCACAGTCTCTCAAGTGGGTGGTTTGCCCACTGATTGGTCCTGGGGAGTGCAAGGCCACAGTCTCTCTAGTGGGTGGTTTGCCCACTGCTTTGTCCTGGGGAGTGCAAGGCCACAGTCTCTCAATAGGGTAGTTCGCCCACTGCTTGGTCCTGGGGAGTGCAAGGCCACAGTCTCTCAAGTGGGTGGTATGCTCACTGCTTGGTCCTGGGGAGTTCAAGGCCACAGTCTCTCTAGTGGATGGCTACTTCCACTCATTCTGGAGGGGCATTGTGCCCAGTGAGCTTCATCCTGTGGAGGATGGGGTGAGTGGATGGCTTCTTCCACTGGTTCTGGAGGGGGACTTGTGCCCAGTGTGCTACATTCTGGGATAGGGGGAGTGGATGGCTTCTTCCACTGGTTCTGGAGGGGGCCTTGTGCCCAGTGTGCTACATCCTGGCACGGATAGGGTGAGTGGATGGCTTCTACCACTGGTTCTGGAGGGGGCCTTGTGCCCAGTGTGCTTCATCCTGGCAAGGATAGGGTGAGTGGATGGCTTCTTCCACTGGTTCTAGAGTGCAAGGTCACAGTTTCTCACCTGGGTGTCACACCTACAGGATTTGCAGAGGCCAGGACGCACTACAGCCCATGAAGGCAGGACTACACATGGGCGGTGATGGCTGCTCAGTGGTGGCAGGGGGGGGGCTGGTGTCGGGGCTGGCAGTTGTGGGGGGGGCTCTATCCCTTCCCCTGCATCCTTGGACGGCTGTCCACTGGGGCTGCTGCTGCTGGTGGCGATGCTGGCAGTGATGGGGGGAGGCTCCAGCCTTTCCCCTGCAACCTCAGATGGCTGCCCACTGCGGCTGCTGCTGCTGGCAGTGGTGCTGGTGGTGGTGCTGGTGGCAGTGCAGGCAGTGGTGGGTGGAAGCTCCAGCCCTTCCCCTGCAGTCTCAGACCACTGCCCACTGGGGCTGCTGCTGCTGGCAGTGGTGCTGGTGGCAGTGCAGGCATTGGTGGGGGGAGGCTCCAGCCCTTCCCCTGCAGCTTCGGATGACTGAACAGCCATGGTTGATGGTGGGAACTCAGAATCAGTCCCAACACCAGGCCTCCTGTCCTTCCTGTCTGCTGGTGAAAGCCCCTTGCCCTTCCCTTTGCCAGCTAGTGGTGCCTCCTTGCCCTTCCCTTTGCCAGCTGGTGGTGCCTCCTTGCCCTCCACTTTACCTGCTGGTGTTACCTCCTTACTCTTTGCTTTGCCAGCTGGTGGTGCCTCCTTGCCCTTCGCTTTGTCTGCTGGTGGTGCCTCCTTGCTCTTTGCTTTGACAGCTGGTGGTGCCTCCTTGCCCTTCACTGTGGCTGCTGGTGGTGCCTCCTTGCCCTTCACTTTGCCAGCTGGTGCAGGCACACTTTCAGTGTTGATGCCTGGTTCCCTGAAGCCTCTCCCACCTGCAGTAGCTGTCAACACTACTGGGGCCGTGGACTGGGTGGCTGAGGAGCTCGCCTGGGTTCTGACCACCCTGGCCTGACGTGAAAGACGGGGGGAGGGTTAGGGAAGAGGTCAACAGTGGAGAGGAAAAGCTTCTTAGGGACAATGGGGCGGGAACAAGGTGAAGGTTTTGGAGTGGAGGAAGAGGAAGAGGAATTGGTTGTAGGAAGTGTCTGTTTGCTGATTTTGGGTGCAGATGCATGGGCTGGATGCTGTTGTGAGGTGGATGGCTGTTGGGTGTCTGAGTGCTTGAGTTTGTGTACTTTGGAAGGAGGGGGCACAGACACAGTGGGAGAGGACACAGGGGAAGTGTGCATAGATGTGTGGGTGGTGACTGCCAGTGAGGGGTGTGTACTCATAGGTGTGCTGTAATGGTGGTAGTGGATGAGGATGTAGTGCATGCAGGTGTGAGTGGACACGCTACTGGGAGGGAGGTGGACGAGGAGGGGGCACAGTGGAGGCAGTGGATGTTGGTATGTCTGCATCTGGATGGTGTTTGTGTGAGTGCCTGTGGGATGATGTGTGGTGCTTGTGTTTGCCTCAGCAACTGCTGTGTGTTGTCTTGTGTGCATGCTGGTCTGCCTGTGTGCTTGGGATAGGTTGGGTTTGAGGGGAATGGGACTGGGTAGAGGAAGTTGGAGAGGGGAGGCTAGAAACAGGGACAATGGCAGGGAGGTGGCCTGAGGGGGAAGGCTCTGTGTTGGTATGGGACTGTGCCTGGGTAACCGACTGTCTGGAGATCCCTGATGGGCCTGGTTGGTCATCCAGATCCAGGCATCCAGAGCTGCTGTGATCACTGTGGGCCTCTTGTGGGGGTGGACTGGAAGTTGCTGGCATCTCCTCTCCGGTGATGTTGGGTGGGGGACCTGTGGATATGTAAATGCAGTGTTATTGTTTCTGCATGTGACATCTTGTGCATGGGTGTGTTGCCCTCTATGGTTGTGATTTCCCTGTCAGCTTTGCCTTGTGTGAATAGTGATTTTGTGGGTTAGGCGATTCTCTATAAGGTGCATGCTTTAGCGATGTGTGTCCATGCAGGTCTGTGATGGGGGTCCGTGCATTGGTGTTACGTGCAGGGCTTGATATTGAGATGAGTGGGTTCTGATGGTGGGGTGTATGTGAGGTGGTGGAGTGATGGGGTGAGGCTAGGGGTGGGGGTATGTGTTGGCATGCAGGTAGGGGGGGTGAAATTAGTAAAGAGTTTACTTACCAGAGTCCAGTCCTCCTGCTACTCCTGCCAGGCCCTCAGGATGCATGATTGCCAAGACTTGCTCCTCCCATGTTGTTAGTTGTCGGGGAGGAGGTGGGGGTCCACACCAGTCCTCTGTTCTGCTATCTGGTGTTTTGCTGCTGTGGAACACAGCTTCTCCCATAGGTTGTTCCACCTCTTCCTGATGCCATCCCTTGTTCTGGGGTGCTGCCCCACGACATTGACCCTGTCCACAATTCTCCACCATAGCTCCAGCTTCCTAGAAATGGATGTCTGCTGCACCTGTGATTCGAATAGCTGTGGCTCTACCCGGATGATTTCTTCTACCATGACCCTTAGTTCCTTCTCTGAGAATCTTTGGTGTCTTTGTGGTGCCATGGGTGTAGTGTGTGTGTGGTGTGTGTGAGGGTGTGTGGGGTGATGTGTTTGGGTGTGTGCTTTAAGGTGCATGGATGGTGTATGGGTGATGGTGTTCTGTGGCTCTGGTTCTGTGGGTGCTCTTGGGTGTCTCTATCTCTCTATTGTCAATTTTTTCAGTCATAAAGGGTTGTGGGTAGTGTGTGTGTGTTTTATATTGGTGTGGGTGTGTGGGAGTGGTGTGTGTATGTGTGTCAGGCGTGTGTAGTTTGAATTGTCCAATGTGGTGTTGTTCTGTATATGTGTGTGTATTTTGAGCGCAGCAGTATGTACCACCAATGGTTTAACGCGGTTGAATGTCCGCCGCAGTGATTCGTGGGTCATAATGTTGTGGGAATAGTTCTGTTGGCGTAACTGTGTGGGTTTTGGTACCACCGGTTTATCACTGACCTTTGGGCTGGCGGACTTGTGTGTGTGGCTACATAGTAACGTATTGCTATGTGTCTGTCATAATATGGGTAGCGGTAAATCTCCACACCAGTGGTATGTTGGCGGCAGTCAGCATGGCATTAAGCGGTACTTACCGCCAATGTCATAATGAGGGCCAATGTCATTTATTTTTCTCAAATCCTGGACAATTCGAACTTTCCCACAGGGCTTTTTCAATCCCATTATCAGCGAATTACATACTGCTCAACACTTCTTTCAAAACCCCTTGGCTTACAAATTCAGCAATTATTTCAGAAACCTTTATAAGTATATCCTGTGACATGTGATGCTGGGGAATCTGAGAAGAATTACGTTTGGCTTTACAGCAACTTTAACTGGCTCAACTCTCTTTATCAGACCTATTTCTTTCCCTGTCAGATCCCACACTTTCTCTTTAACCATTCCCTGTAAATCAGGAGGAAGTGCCTTCACTGTGAACACTGGAAAGACATCAATCAGGGGGGTATTCCTCATTTGTGGTTTCACACTCGGTCTATGGAGCTAACTCATCTTCATCGTCACTATTCGTCGGGATCGCGATTCCATCATTTAAACAAGTAATCGAGCAACTGGTTTTAAGAGCAAGTCTCTCCCCAGCAGAGATACCGGACTTGAGTCACAGACTACGAATTTGTTCAATCCTTTAAAATTGCCTATCTTAACCTGAACTGGTTATGTAATTGGGTTTGTCAAATACTGATACGCTACTCCTACAATCTGGACGGTCTTTCCTGAAAGGGGCCAGCCTGGAACATTTGTAGTTCTCACTGTGTCCGCCAAGAACAAAACTCTGTGACCCATGACTTTTCCCTTTACATAGGGGCCTTTTTGATCTACTTCTAAGAAAGCTGCAAGTACACATTCCTCCTCATCTGAACTCTCACTCAACCAATCATTGTTTATTCCAATCTCACTGTGTATCATGAATTGCTGTGCTGTGTTATTACTTTGGTCAAGCCTCTGACCTGTGACTTGTTGAGGAAGCATCACCTGCTGTTGTTCCACTGGGGCTTGAGGTATTTGAATTAGCTGTTTTGGTACCATGGGAACCTGCTGTTGCATCAGCTGCAACTGTGTCATTTGTACACGTGGCATTTGCATCTGCTGCATGAGTTGAAAACCTTGCATTTGATTCGCATTATTTTGAAAATTCAGGTTATGACCTCTCATTCTCGGTCCTCTCATGTTTTGGAACCAGTTGATGTCACTTGCTTGCTGACCGATACCTTCCTGCATTTTCATCAGACACTCCCGCTTCCAATGTACGACCGCTCCACAAGCGTGACAAGGCAGCAATTTCTTCATTCCCTACACATCATTCTGAACCACTACAGTACCCAAGTCTGGACCACTATTCACATTACCAATTCCTCCCCGACTACTACCTCTCATCTGATTTTGAAATACCATATTTCCCTGCTATTGCTGCGGTAGCTGTTGTGGAAAATTTCCCTGCATCCCTGTTTGTGCAGCTTTAATTTGCATAACCATTGCCTTTTCTTTCAGCTTTCTCTGCTTCAACTCAATCTCGTCACAACAGTACTTTGCATCCTGCAACACCTCATCAATCGGCTTTGCTTACCAGCAAATCAAATGACTCTTAATCATCTGTCTAATTTCAGGTCTCAACTCTTCCACAAATCTGAACACAAAATGAATCATGTCTTTCGGCACAATCGTCCTGTACCACTGTAATGCTTGAACGTCTGCAACAATCTCTCATATTATGCATGTATCAACCCCTTTGCTTCCTGAGCTGTCCTTTCTATTCTCAGCCAGTCAATGTTTTTGGGTGAAATTCTCATCTTCAAAAATTCAATCACCTTATAGTAATATTTATTTAATTATTTCAGGAGATGGTGCACCCATAACCTGATCTCACTCTGGTTCTTTTGTCGGCCAATCTGTACTCCTCTTACACTTCATCCACGGATCAGCTGTAACTACTATCTCTAATAGAGTGATGAAGTCTTCCCACAGGCATTTTGCAAGTTTCACAAACCTGTCTGTCTGCTGGTACCATTCTACTGGTTTCTCTCTCAACCTGGGATAGTCATTTGTAAAAGACAGAATATCACTTCTGCTCCAAGCGACATGAACAACATTCCCTACTGGAATGTCTCTCATTGGCAAAATTTTTAGTGGATCCATGCCCTGCTGCACATTTGCAGTCTGCTCTGCAGAATCCCTTTTCCTCTTATCTCTTTTCTTTGCCCCTCTACCTTCCCATTTGTCTAAGGCTCCCCATGTCTGGACACTGAAGTAACTCCCTAAGGTGTGCCTTCATCCCTGCAGATCTCATGTGCTCAAATTTCCTTGGGTAAAAATCTAACCTGGAACTTCTTTTGAAATGCTTCATTTTTTCTATTTCTATGCTGTATGTCTCTGCCAGGTCTGCTATCTTTTGATGCACACTGCTCACTTCCCTTGTGGTTTTCGGGCACAGATATCTAAATTCTGCTTCTGTGTAGGATTCTAATCTGTTCACACCCATAGTTCCCTCAATGAGCTCATCTGCTTCCATTCCTAATCTGGTATAGTTTAAGTACTCCTCTCCCCTAGAGGCACTTTGCGGGGTATTCAGCTTGTCTAACCATTTAGTCAGATGCTGGGCTGTCAAATCTTGCAGCAAAATGTTATTGGCCTGAACATTAGGCAACGGTTATAGGACTGCATTTGGAGACTGTGGTGTCAGTAATTTGAGAATCTGGTTAAGGTTCGACCTTAGGACAGCATCCAGAGGAACTCCGAATGGAACAGGGTTTAACTATGATCTTGATCGGTCAAAGGTCTGTCTCACAGTAGAGAATACTCGGACATTTTCATTCAGTCATGCCCTATTTGTGGCTGCACTTGTGACAGTAAAAGTGGAGTTGGTTCGGTCTGAACCAATGTCGGTCTCAGGAAAACCTGTTCTGTAGGTACAATAAGGTTCGCAGAAGTTTCCACAATAGGTACATCAGAGTAAATTATCTGGGCATTTGGCTGTGGCACCTGATTTTGAGCTACTGGAGTAGTAGGTGCGTTAAGACTGCTGTGCATTGGGCTCTGTGTAATATCAGGATTAACCTGCCTGGACTCGCTTTCATGTTAACCTGTGTCGGAGCAGAAAGATCTACACTGGTGCTTGGACCGTTCTTGTATGCTGCGTATGGTGGGGGACGATTTCTCAATAACTGCAAGATAAACTCATCATCGACTGACTCTTCCTCATGTGTCAAAGATCTCCTGATTTCTGTTCCCTACTCTAGGAGGGGCTTCTGTTTCTCTTTCTAGTGGCTTTCCTTCCTTCTGTCTCATTGTCCTGTGTAATCGCTGGAAACATCTTAATCCCCTGTAAAGTCTCGGTTCTCCATAATTTCTGACCAACTTTCCCATCTAGCCACTGCTAGTGTCTTCTCTGCCTTTCTCATCCTCCTTTCAAATTTATTTTGCTGTTGCTTTTGCTGTCTGGCTACTCACTCCCAGATTGCCAATGCCTCAAACTGTGCTGGTCTCCGAGGGGGTTTCAAATCATACAGCACCCTCCTCAGATTCTCTAAGCTCCTCAAGTTAAATGATACATGGGCAGGAAACAGTAATCTCCCATCCTTCTCTGTCACTTTGCACCATTACTTTAGCCAAAGACATGGCACAGTACCCTTTTCTTTGATTGCAATATAAGCTGGGGCACCTTCTGGCAGTGCAACATCCCCAATGCTCGTGTTAATTTACAGATCTCCCCTTAGAGCACTCTTTAAAACTTTGAAAAATTTCATTTTTACGACCTTTTATTTTGTTCTAAATCAAATCAGGAAGTGACTTTTAATCCCAGAATTCTCTTCACCTAACTTCTCAACCAGTTGCTCTTCATGGACGGCTGCCAATCCGTGCATGACCCATCTCACTAACCAGCCTATCCCAGCGCTACTCCAATGACATCCCTCTCACATGTACTGCGGCTGACAAAGTCTTGCAGCTTGTTCTCCCAAAGTCAAATTCACACTAAAGTAATGCAAAATTATTGCGAGCACTAAGCAAAATCAAAACCGAATTTGTCCGTTTACTACAGGTAGGGTAACACAATCTCTTCAGAAACATTACGTATTTTTCACTGACGGTGTTTCACTCTAGCAGCTACTCCTTCTTTCTCAGCTTCCCTGATTCGCAAGCAAAATTTGTCCCACAAATTTAACTCTCAACTGATCAGTGGGTCTGGCAAGGTGCACATAGGTCTCGCCAGATCTGAAAATTGTTTCACTCACTTTGACTCACACTCTGACTTGTCGACCACGCCGGTTCGACCTACTAAACTTAACAAATTACAACAAAAACCAAGTGTCTCATACACTTTTCAATATACTCCAGAGTCTTAGACCACGCAGGGTCGGTATACCAACAACCACATGGTCAATTGTTAAGCACGAAGCACCACACACGTGAAGTTCAATGACTTCCTACTCTCACACTTCGGAGTATGCACACTCCTTCTACAACTTCATTTGGAGTATGCAAACTACCTAAACCCTCACAAACATCACAATTCACCTACGATTTGCATAAGCAGTGCAAGCGCAAAACCTAGTTCATTCACACTGTCACTAGAATGCCAATAGAATCCACAAACAATCATTGGCAAACTCCACGTTTCTGGAAAAGTCATTTTAAGGACTTAGGGGCGCATTTTCTTTCCACTTTGTGTCATTAAATCTGAAAAAAAAAACAAATTTCACCAATTTCACTAAAGCTGCAAATTATTTTGCTCTCTGTAGAATATTAACTCTTACCCTACTATCATCTCTGGGGACACCTGTTGTTTCTTGCTTACAATCACTGTGATCAAGTACTCTTCCACCTATCTCTGGACCATATGATGAGCTCTTAAGGAGGCAGACCACGTACCGGGCATCTATGATGGGCTCTTAAGGAGACAAACCTTCAATCTCTGCTACTGTCTCTATTAGCCCGTCAAACCATAATAAGTAAACTTACAAGGAGAAGCAAATAGGTTGATTAACCTTTTGACTCGCTTCAAGGTTTTCCCACCATATATCCCGTACATGCACAGATCAATAACCAATAACATTAGTAAATAATAGGAGTGAGTAATTGTCACATACCATGACCTTGCAGTCATGAATAACCACACCTTTAGGTAAAAGTTTAAATATTTATTTACCTATATTAACAACGCTTATGTTATGTAACTTAATCTCAGAATCAAATGATAAACATACAGAAACAATACTGGCTCTCCAAAGCGGAGAAAGAATCACAATCTAATCAAGGCTTGAGCTACTACACATTCTAAGGTTACAGTACAAATTAATATCAAGAATAACTACGCACACAATATTACATACATTTTGATTCAGCAAAGGAAAGACATCAGCTGTTATTACATGTAGCAAACGTCATCTGTAAGAAACCTAACTAATATCAGATTAGAATAGCATGTTTGGGCTTCATGCAAAATAATTTAGTCAACACAAATTTGGAAAAACATCTAACTATGGCTCTATCAAAATAGCGGTTGGTACCTAGAAACAAAAGCAAATAGACAGCAGTCAATAACAGTGACGGTATACCTTTCCTCATGTGGATTGGCAAGCTAAGGTAGTCTTCATCATCAGGACATCAGTCTGGTCAGCGAGGTATCGGGATTCAACAAAAAGCAAAGTCTCTTTAAGCAGTAAAGTTATGCACGTCTCTTTTCAAGACGGTCAAGAAAGTATTAGCCTTATGGCAAGATAGAAAATGGGCAAATGGTGTATTCTTCTCAGTGCAGTCTGGCTAAGTTAGATTTCCTAAAACTACTTCCCACATCCTAATTGGTCAGGGGATCACATGTTCACACTTTGTCCAATGAAACTAAAACCTCAAATCTACACTTCTACTAGTACATGGTTCACGTGTCGATGATTGGTTCCTGTTCTTCCGTTCTCGTCATTGCACTCGTCAGGTAACAATATTGTTGCAGCTCATACTCCAGTCAGTGTGTTCATTGTCTTCTCCTCGGAAAGTCAGTCTCACACACATTACATCAAACATTGTTGCACTAGCAAGTACATCATCTCTTAGCAAGCAGTTCTCATGAGAAAGAACTTTAGCTACAAGCACATGGGCAGTACAGTGGAAAATCACAATTTAATTCTCTATACATCCATATTATTAAACGTCTAAGAAATGGAGCATGACATGAGGCCGTGCTACTAAGCCAAGAACTCGCTAAATTAAGGTGTACGACTAATAAAGCTTATTACATAATACATAACCCTCAATATGACATACTACATTAATCAAACATAAGCTCAACATTTCATATTAATAAGCCATTAATTAGTACCCTTCGTGAACATTGGTGGCCACTCAGGTGGGCGCACATTCAAATGCGTGCATTATTTTTCTCTAAGTTAATACATTTTCTACACAAATCCAACACTCAAAATGCATGAGAATTCATTAATAATTTCATTAATAACTTCTGCGTTAACAGAGATGACCATGATACTTAAGTTTATAGTGAAGCTTAACAGAAGACTTTATGGTCTCCCCCCACCCACAGCAGCAGTGCCACACAGAAGGCAGCCCAATGGCAGCCTTTGGCAATGACAGTGACTGCATTGGGGGAGGATGTCCATGCAGTCAAAGATCTAAAGAGGAAGTTGAAGGATGAGAAGAGGAAGATGAAGGAAAAGTACAGCAGGATAGAGGTAGCCAGAGCCCCACTGCTGGCCCAACTGGAGCAAGCCTCCATCTTACCCTACTTGAGAGGGACATCTTTTCCATTACAGACCCTCACCTGCTCCATGGACTGCCTGTGAGTGTAACCTCAATGTGGTGCCAGTTTGTTGGAAATGGGGTCTCTAGTTCACAGAGGTATACACCCTTGTCCAAGTAAGGACCCCATCCTAGTCAGGGTAAGTCACAGCACCATCCACATCCAGTGCCCACCCTCTGGTAGCTTGGCAGAGAGCAGTCAGGCTTAACTTAGAAGGCAATGTGTAAAGTATTTGTGCAATAAGTCATACAGTAAAACAGTGAAAACACCACAAAAATACACCACACAGGTTTAGAAAAATATTTAGCTGAATAAAAGAAGGTCAAGACAACAAAGATCCAATAAATACAAGCTGAAATATCATTTTTAAAAGGTTGAAAGAATCTCAGGGGGTCATTCTGACTCCCGCAGGCGGCGGGCGACCGCCAGAAGGCCACCCGTCGGCCCAGCGGGAAAGCCCCTTCAACAATGAAGCAGGCTCCGAATGGAGCCGGCGGAGTTGAAGGGGTGCGACGGGTGCAGTGGCACCCATCGCGATTTTCAGTGTCTGCTTTGCAGACACTGAAAATCTTTATGGGGCCCTGTTAGGGGGCCCCACGACACCCGTTCCCGCCATCCTGCTTCTGGCAACCACTTTGCAACCCCTTGCGCCACATTATGTGTGCGTCTGGCATAATGTATGCAAGGGGGATTCCCACATAGGGAGGCCCGAAAGAATTTAGCTGTGAAATTTACAAGGTTTCACTGCACTATTTGTTCTGTCATTTTTAATGACTGCTCAAGGCAGGCATTAAAATGGCTCACCCATTAAAATTAACAGGCCTCCCTGTGCTCTGCTGCACTCATGTCAAATTTGTTTACGTTAGTGCAGCAAAGCACCACAACAGTGTCAAAAATTCTGATGCTGTTGTGGTAACAACCATAATGTTGCACTGTATTATAAATATAGCTCAACCATGGTGTTGTTAGGGGGGCAAGGGTGATGCAAGAGAAGTGGGGCATCAGGACCGATACACAACATATATGACTATGGATTTTGTATAAAAAATGTGTAAATCACATGGTGAGTCAGACTTTCAAGTGTCTCATTTAAACCCTTGCGCTAGAAGTCCCAGGTTCCTTTGCGTTGAAAATGGCAGTTTGAGATTCCTCAGTCCAAAACCATGGCCCATCACTGCTGGAATTTTACATTGGTAACTGTCAATAGATGATGGGCCTCCTTCACTCACCATAGATGCAAGTGTGTAAATATGTGACAGGCTGCACATATTCAACATGTTTTGGTTATGTTTGCGCCTTTTCTCTTCTATTACCACATACCGCCAGAGCACAGTCACCCCCTTCAGCAGAGGTCCCTACACCAGCAGGGAGGCAATGTCATGGGACACATCAACCCATAACACTAGCATAAACTACCACACCAATATGGCTAGAAGAGGGCCCAAACTCCTACATTGTGGTCAGACAATCCGTGGATAATAGTGCATAGAATCCATCAGCATTCCCAAACCTTTAAAATTAACTAATTTACTTTGTACAACACATGTGCCAACTAGAATGTAAACTGAAACGATGAATATCATTGTAGGCCCAGTGACATTTTCCAGAAGACCACAGCCCACAGCGATCTCTGCAACACACATGGATGCAACATCAGGGCAGGCACCATACAGTGGACGGATGCAGGACTCTGGTAAGTAAGAATAGTAATGACTTTAAAAATTATTCATGCTCTTAAAAAGTGGCCAAAAGATCAGCTGTATGTATTGTGTGGCTAATCTCACTGTTGTCTTTCAACTCCATATGCTCACATATGGCTCATCTCAGTATACCACTTCAGAACATGTTGCCTACTGAAAGGATGACTCAAAATGGACAGTACGTGAATAAAGTGCGTTCTCATTTGCTCATATTGCCTCGCATGAAGAGCAACAAATTTGAAAGACCTTTCCATAAATAACTGCTAACAATATCAAGTACCCAAAATATATGGTAAACGTTGTGTATGAGTTGCATTTGGGGAGAGGGGTTGTGGCTGGTAAGGTGGGTGTAAAGGAAGTAAAACATAATAATCTGGTGGTGGAACTGCACAATGTGAAACTAGGAAAGGTGTGGATCATCCCAGCTTCTCCACTTGACCACAATATATGTTCCAAGCCAAATGTTGATTTTCACTCTGCCGCCTCTAGCTCCATAATCATTAATTAGTGAAGCTTGAACTACACAACTTTAGGATGTGTGCTATCCAAATCCTAGTCCAGTGTCATGTAAAATAGACTATGATGTTGTTCATGTATAAAGGGAAAAAAGAACAGGAAATAAGGTAGACAGCACAAATGCCTGACCTCTCAACCCACTATGGGCATTGATATCTGGGGCGAGAGATGGGGGGAGCACATTTTTCCCAAATCTTGGTTGACAATTATACTTAGGATTTGTATGCTTGAAAGCACTGACAATATCTGATGTGTAAAGGTGAAACAGGTCTGCAAGTTGATGTAAACTCACTTAGAACTTTGAAGAGGCTACATCATACTTATGATGGATGATGCGCCTAAAAATGAGGGGTTATCCAAAGGTAGGTGGAGCAGGACACCCTAGTAACTTCCTTCCTTTGACTATCAGTAACTTTATTATGCACATTTGCCTGTTAATGAAATCTGGTCAATGACAGTGCTGTGTTGAGTCAACAGCTTCCCAATGTTGCTCTTGGCCAGGGGTCCGTATGTAAGT
Source organism: Pleurodeles waltl (assembly GCF_031143425.1). Taxonomy (NCBI): domain Eukaryota; kingdom Metazoa; phylum Chordata; class Amphibia; order Caudata; family Salamandridae; genus Pleurodeles; species Pleurodeles waltl. The sequence continues at coordinate 1,019,374,227 of NC_090444.1, read as the reverse complement.
GTCCTGAGGGCCACATGCGGCCCTTCACCCGTAAATTGCACATCACTGGTTTTGACCTATGACTTGGACATGTAGATTAATTACCATCATCCCTTGCACTCAAATAGGGACATGTATATCACATTATAGTTGCTGTCATGATATCCTCAATGTTCCCGAAGACACTATCTAGGGGCTTGGGAGACATCCTGACTGCAGGAGTGAAACCCACTACCATCCGTCTGTCAGGTAAGGGTGCCATACAGAGCTGTAAACTACTGAATCCCTTTTCATTCACAATAACCAAATACTTGTGGAATTACATTAGTAGATCTAGTCACCTTTGCATGACATATGATGTTGGTGTGTAAAATGTTGCCAACATAATCAGTGATGCGTGTGTCAAGTGTGCATGCTAACATATGAGTCGATCAGAACATTAAGATTCTGTCACTTCCTTCTCAAGTTGATGGATGAGGAAAACATCTGCTACACGCTTGAGGAGCCAGGCTCAGTAACTGACATCAAGGGAGATCTCAATACAACACAATGCTGTGGTTGAAGTGGGTGAATTTGCTTTTGCAATGTACATCTGCATTGAACACCTCAATGCTTCAGTGTGAGATGCCAAGTGTAGGTATACACAAACCTGGACACATGTTGGTCATCCAATGATGCACACATCATTTTACTCAACCCTTGTTTTGCACCACATTTTATTCTAATGCTAATACTTAGCAGCATATTTACAAGTCCCTTGTGCAGCCTTAACGCAGCCTTAGTGTAATTTTTATGATTCTAAGGCGGCGTTAAGGTGGCCATTCCCCCACACTATATTTACGTATTGACACAATGCATGCATTGCACCACTTTGCAACCCCTTGAGCCACATTATGTGCGTCTGGCATAATGTATGCAAGGGGGCATTCCCACATAGGGAGGCCCGAATGAATTTAGCTGTGAAATTTACAAGGTTTCACTGCACTATTTGTTCTGTCATTTTTAATGACTGCTCAAGGCAGGCATTGAAATGGCTCACCCATTAAAATTAACAGGCCTCCCTGTGCTCTGCTGCACTCATGTCAAATTTGTTTACGCTAGTGCAGCAAAGCACCACAACAGTGTCAAAAATTCTGATGCTGTTGTGGTAACAACCATAATGTTGCACTGTATTATAAATATAGCTCAACCATGGTGTTGTTAGGGGGGCAAGGGTGATGCAAGAGAAGTGGGGCATCAGGACCGATGCACCACTTTCTTGTAAATGTGCCCCCAATTCTGTTGCAAATTATTTCTTCCAGGTGCTGAGGAAGATGCTTTGCTTCTGAGAGAGCTACCATCTACCAGTGGCAGGGGGTGGACAATCCAAGGGGAGAACCCACTCCTCTTCCAACCAGCCTTGCCAGCTGCCAATAATGTACTGCAGGAGGATGAGGAAGGTGAGGAGGTCGTAGAAGACCTTGCGTTTTTTGCAGAGGATGATGAGGCTGATCCCCTGCCCAGCATTGTTGGCCCACTGGGCAAACGATCTAAGCCTACACCTGCTCTGTCCAGCATTGTGCCTCCAATTCAATCCCCAAGGATTTCCTATTCCCAGCAGTCAGCCAACCAGACATAGCGTTCACATACCCCCACACAAACATCAACCCCTTACAGCCCTAACATCCAGGTCAGGCTTGTTGGTTCCCCTACACACTCTTCCTGTGACAGTGCATCCTAGGCCTTCAGTCTGCCATCTGAGGGACCTACCACACCTGGTGAGGAGCAGGTATCCCGTAGGCACCAATCTCTGGCCCACAGCCTCCCACCTGCCACCCCCTCCCCCTTGCTGGATCTGATGATGGTATCCGATGCTGTCGAATGTGGAGAGGCTGGCAGATGGTCATGGCAAACAGTGGGAGGAAGATTTTTTCCAATAACAGGCTTATGTGAGGGACAACATTCATGCCATAGTTGATACTCTGTCTAAAATTTTAGGTTCACTACAGGACAAGTGCACTTTCTCTCAGATGATCAACTGACTAACTCAGGTCTTGGACAGGATGGATAAATCTCGGCAAGACATGGCAAAGAAGATAAATGACATCATGCCCATACATAGAGAAGATAGTTCAGGACACCATGACTTAGCTACGGAGAAGATGGCGGGCATGCTGAAACTGATACCAAGTCAGCCTACTTTGTCAACCCATTAAGGGGACCCAACTCATCTACCTGTACCACGTAATACCTGCCCCCTGGTACCAAACCCTGCACAGGTACTACCCAATCTTCAAAGGTGCCACTCCCCTAGCACATGCCACTCACTGCACAGTCACATCCCCCACGTGTTCAGCCACCATCAACCTCTGTGCAGGCTCATCCCCCACCAGTACAGCCACCATCAGTCCCTGCCAGTCATGTCTCCTACCTATACAGCCACCATCAGTCCCTGTACAGGCATGTCCCCCACCTGTAGGGGCACGATTACCCACTATACAGGCACATCTGCTGTACAGCCACCGTCACCCACCGTAAAGTTCTAGGCACCATACCCACCCACACATCAGCACCAACATGTTAAATACACTTACTCACAAAGGTCCTCAGCACCATAATTGTGAAGCCAAAATAGGGATCCACCATGATCAATGTCAAATATGTATTCACTACAATTTGTAAGTATAACCTAGCTTCCACATTTCAAATGAGTTGATTAATAGTTGATGATGCTCAATCTGGTTGTGAGCCACATATCTTTCAAAATGTGATTAAACATGTATATAATCAGAACCACCTGTGCACAAAGCTATCATGTGGAAAGCATAACTGACCACATAATAATGTAACTTCAATATTTGGAATAGAGCAAATATAATGAAAGACACCACAACAAGGTGTAGATTGTTCAGATTTTAACATTACATTTCCTTGTTTTTTAAAACACAGTCCATTGGAGAGGGAGAAAATAAATCAAATATTATCTTACTACAGATTGGGCGAATGGACTTGGAGGAGGTTGGCCAAAATAAATATAACACGTCAGGAAGAGTCAGAGGAACTACTCTATGTAAAAGGGAGAAACCAAAAAATAGTCCACTATCTAAACAATGTCCAGTGATTGGCCATCCTCACTGTCATCTTTCACAATGATGTCCAAATCCTCTGCCTCTGTGGACTGGACACCCTACGGTAGTGGACAACACAAGGGGTATGCGGGATAGCAGAGGAAACAGAGGAGGTAGACAAACTGGGAGATACAACAACAGTGGAGGGGGGCACTGGGCCAACACAGACAAAAGAGCTGCTCCCAAGGCAATGATGGAGGAACTGAGGTGAGCCATGTGTCAGGATTGTACCTCTCAGAACAGAAGGAGTTCATCACAGATCTCCTGTAAGATCTGAGATGACTCATTCCTCTCAATCTCAGGTGCTAGCACCAGTTCCTGTGAGGCAGCCCGAGGAAACACAGTACATGGAGGGATCTGGGTAAAACAAAAGGGATATGGGGAGTCGGGGTAGGTGCCTCCCTCAGCTCTTCTGGACAGGCACATGGAGGGGTAGTAGTGGCAAGGGGTGCATCTGGAAGCCCCGATGGAATGGATGCCTCAGGAGTTAGGGAGAGGCTCAGTGGCAGGCTCAGATGGCAATGTGACCTGCCCTGGGGACACAACATCAAAATCCTGGTCTTCTGGGCCAGGGGAGACCCATATTCTCCCTCCCCACCCCCAACTGGTGGTGTCCCCCTGAATGTACTCCCTTCAATGTCCGCAGCCACCACCCAGGCTTATGATGATGATGTTGGTGTGGCTTAGGTCTAGGTGGGTGCACTTCGTCAGCCTTGGTCTTCATCTCCCTCCTCTTCGCTTGTTGTATGTAGCAGTCGTACCCGCCTTTGAGCTGAGGTTTCACTTCCCTGCCCCTGGTCCTAGGTTCATGTTCCTTGGCCAGCTGGGACCAATGAAAATAGAAGGCAAACAATTATGCAGTTGGTGTTCAAATAGTCAAAAAACTGACAACAACAGTGAGCAAGTGCTGACATTTTACTCCTCTGTCCTCACTGGGCAATGCAATTTTTTGGCAGGCCAGAATTATGGGTATATTCATTGTAAAGTCCTGATATTATGCACAATAACATCTGTCTCGAGAATACTCTGTATCCCCTTCAATACTTACTAATCCTCACCTTCAGCAATGGTGTGATGTGAATTACTGGACATTGAAACACTTAGGGCCTCATTTACAAGGCCCGTCGTGCATGCAACAGAAAATCTACAAAATACGGTGCATTTCTGTACTCTCCTCCTGCGCTGGTGTACAAATTGCTGCCTAGGGCCATCGCTGGCACTCTTGCACCACGGTGCAAGCGTGCCTGAGTTGCAAGGTTGATTGTTTTTGTGCGGGAAGGGACACAGGAAGCTTTGTGTGGCCTTGTAATTACGGCTGAAACACTGCGCCACTGGAGCGTACAAAAATGCCACTCCGATGGCGAAGTGTGCCACTAGGGCCTCGTAAATGAGGCCCTTTATTTCCTATGTTAATATTAACAAGCGAGGATAGGACACAGTCAGGATGCATTTTGCCAAACCTAAAAGTGGATTTATGAATATCTGTGAATAGGCAGTGTCAACAGTCATACGCTTTTTAGCAAGTGTCATTTGTTGTGTAGCATATGGAAGCACTATGTACCTGCAAGATAGGATGTACAGATACAAAAAGGCCTTGAATATGACCTTTGGCAAAGAAGGGAGTCAAACTATTTGAATATCCCTAGAGAACATTGGACAGTGTACATGCTAAGAGCCTCATTTAGCATGTAAAGACAGCTCCATCTATGCTGTATACTGTTAGGCACAAGTGCATAGTTAGGTAATTGACTGGAAAAATAGAAATTACATATGTTCTACTACATTGAAGATATGTGTATGTCCTCTTTTAAATCTTTACATTATTTTGATTGCAACAAGTATCACAAAATCAGGCCTTACTTCATTGACACTAGGGGGCATATTTATACTCTGTTTGCGCCGAATGTGCGTCAAAGATTTTGACGCACATTCGGTGCAAACCGTGCAGCATATTTAAACTTTGACGCCTGAGCCCGCGGACGTCAAAATTCCTCTGTGTGTCATTTTTTGGATGCGGGAAACTGCCTTGCGTCAATGACATGCATACCTCGCCCCATGTTGGGTCCAATGCCCCGGTTCCCTGAATTCAGACCTAGGTGAGGGTTCAGACGTATGTGTAAGCCATGATTTACTGCTATGTTGTGTAAGACACAACAGCCCATTATGATCTTGCAAACAACATCAGGACGGTAAAGCAACATACCTCCTTGACGGCAAAGGCATATCAAACATGACTTTAGGAGTCCAAAAGCACTCAGTTATGGCTCTTGACCGTATGTGTGCCCTATTGTACCTTTGCTGAGATACATTGATTGCACATGTGTATGGTGTGGAGAGTTGAAGGAAGAGTGCAGATGCAGCATCACCTGAGGAAGGAAAAGTGAAGATTTTGCTGAAAGACCCTTTTCCATTTGTGAAGTTTCTGAGAGATGAAATAGTACATGCAGTGTATGCATAGCAAAAAATAAATTACATTGTGAAGGATGTTTATGAAAACAATGTTACACATACGCAATCTTCTCTGTAGTTTGTGTACTTTTCCAGAAGCCACATGTTCCCAAATTCTCCTACTGCCAGCTGCCGAGTCAGAGGTGAACTGTGGAATATGTAGCTGTCATGTGTACTACCAGGGAACACTGCATGCACATCCATAAAGCTGCCACTGGCATCACACCGTGCATATTAATAGAGTGCCAGCGGTGTCTATTACAGGAAATGTGGGCATTGTGGCGAGGTGACTGAAGTGCCACATGAGCGCAATCGATTGCACCAATTACAAGAGAGAAGAGGGGTCAAGATGTGAAAATCACTGGCAACCCTTTGCCTTCCTCCTAGTGTGTGGGGCAGACATATGTACTGATGCACTCTCCTATTAATGCAGCGCAGTACCTGAAACAAGCATTGGGATGGGCTTGCCTGTGATATGGCCACAATGTCTCTGGACACCATCTGGAATGAGCCAGTAGCAAAGAAATGGAGAGCTGGTAGGACCTTGACATAAACATATAAAAGACCCAGAGCAGAACAAATAGTCCCAAATGAAATATAAATCCATGCAGTAAGTCCAGTTAGTACACAAGACCATAATAATCTATTGACAAAGTTGAGGTGCTTATTCCACAAACAGCAGACAGATAACACATGTTTCATCTATGATGACTTTTTCAAGACTGCAAAGATACACAATGTATAACAAATATTAATGTGGGGCAATAAAACCTAGTCAGCACACGAAGCAACCAATCCCCACTTGTGTCATCTTTGTATGTAAAATCAACCCACAAAAAATATCACGAAGGTTGTGATAGTGACCAAAAGTGTGTACAGAAAGGTAGAGAAATCCCAAAGAAGTGCAGAAGAAATGTGCAGAGAATAAACCAAAGTTGTGCAGACAGAGGGAGAGAAACACGTTAACCAAAAAGGAAACATCCGCTGTGACTACAGCTCATAAATAAAAGGTTAGCCAATCACAGGATGTTACCCATATGTGAAGAATTACTAATTGCCAAATATCGACAAAGTCAGAGAAAGATGACTGCAACTAATATTGTCGCCATTTTGAGTGCTTTTAAGTGTGCACTGAGTCTGAAACAAAGAAATATATAGGGAACATGGTGGGGGAGTTAATAATACCAGTGTATACATATGCAGAAAGTCTAAAGAGTGCCCGGTACATACAGAGGCCAAACAAAAATGATGCAGTGCGGTGTATTTGGCAGATAAAATAAGTATTGCTAAATGCCAAGTGTCAACAACGTCAAAGTAGTGTAAAAGAGGGGGTTTTAAGAATACCCAAGGCTTTATATACGCTTGTAAATGAGCACTGAATCTAAACAAGAAAAAAGATAGAGAACAACGCGGAGACGAAGAGTTAACGGCACCAGAATATAAATGTGCAGGGAGTCAGAAAAGTATCAGGTCAACATTGAGGCCAAAACAAGAAAAAGGTGGTACAGCATACCTGGCATTTAAAGTAAGTAGCTTCAATTGGAAAGTAGTGGAAGCATACGGGAGAGCCTTCGTCAGTCCTCTGTAAATCTGACAAAAACAGCAAGGGTATATAAATACCATCTTTTTGAATAGTGAAAATGGAAATAGACATACACCTGGAGACATAGAATAGTTTTACCTACAATACAGAACGGTAGTAGCAAGGCAGTAGCGGGGTGGCCTCCCACATCAGGTGGGACGCTTAATGACTAGTGTCATGTAAATAGAGAAGGGAATCAGTTTGTGAGAGTGTAGGAAGGTGTGAGTAAGCACTTGCACTGTTTTGTAGGCAAAAATATCAAAATAGGATGGTTTAACTCCCCACAGGGAAGAAACCGGTCAGTGGATGATAAAGGGAGTAACCACTCTATTGCAGAGCCACCCTTCACTTATCACCACTTAGACAATAATGTCTCAACTGGCCAAGGTTAGCTTATTGTCCTTCGTTTGGGAGGGGGTTGTGTGGGAAGGTGGCTTTCTTCTACCATGGTTACCCCCCTTTTTTACCTGTTTGTCAGTGTTTGTCAATGTGTTTTTACTGTCTCACTTGGATCCTGCTAGTCAGGACCCCAGTGTTCATAGTTTGTGGCCTATATGTCAATGTGTTCTACTGTGTTGTCAGTATGCTTGACTGTGTCACTGGAGTTCTGCTAACCAGAACTCCAGTGCTTATGCTCTCTCAGTTTTCCAAATTTGTCACTATGGTCTAGTGACTCCATATTCCAATCCAGATTGGCATACTGGACCCCCCTTATAAGTCCCTAGTATACGGTACCTAGGTACCCAGGGCATTGGGGCTCCCGGAGATTCTTATAGGCTGCAGCATTTCTTTTGCCACCCATAAGGAGCTCATACAAACACTCCTTCAGGACTGCCACTGCAGCCTGAGTGAAATAGTGCACACACTATTTCACAACCATTTTCACTGCACCAGGTAATTTATAAGTCACCTATATGTCTAACCTTCAGTTACTGAACGTTAGGTGCAAAGTTACTGTGTGTGAGGGCACTCTTGCACTAGCAAAGATGCCCCCATGTTGTCCAGGACCAATTTCCCGAACTTCGGGAGTGCGGGGACACCATTTAAGCATTCACTACATATATGCCAATACATATATGTAGCTTCACAATGGTAATCCTGAAAATGACCATGTGAGGTGTCTAAGATTGAGAAGTTGAACCTCCAATCCAATTCTGGTATGGGGGCAGTTCCATGCGCCCTGGGGGCTCCACCATGGGCCCCCAGTACTGCCAAACCAGCTCTCTGAGGTTTTTGCTGCAGCCCAGCTGCTTTCACCTCCCAGACTGGTTTCTGCCCTCCTGGGGATTGAGCAGCTTAATCCCAGGAAGGCAGAACAATGCATTTTCTTTAGGAGAGGGGTGTTACACCCTCTCCCATTGGAAAATAGTGTGACAGACATGGGATGGGTATCCTCCCAGAGCCTCTGGAAATGCTTTGAAGGGTACAAAAGGTGCCCTCCTTGCATAATCCAATCTACACTGCTTCAGGGACCCCCCAGGCCCTGCTCTGGCATGAAGCTGGGCAAAGGAAAGGGGAATGACCACTCCCCTGTCCATCACCACCCCAGGGGTAGTGCCCAGAGCTCCTCCAGAGTGTCCCTGTCATTAGCCATCTTGACTTCCAAGGTGTGGGGACCCTCTGGGAGCATCTGAGTGACCAGTGCCATCATGTGACGTCAGAGACCAATTCTTATAGGGGCATATCTGGTTAGGTAGCCAATCACCCTCTCAGGGATATTTAGGATCTCTCTCTGGGTGTTTCCTCAGATTCGGTTTGCAAGACTCCACCAGGACCCCTCTGCATCCCCTGCTTCAGCTTCTGACCATCGGCTAAACCACAGACTGCTCCAGGACCCCTGTAACTGCAACAAAGTATCCATGAAGGCTACTGTAACCCTGCAACTTCAGCTTCAGCCAGCAACGCAACAGTTTCCAGGTTGTTCACGCTCTGAGGACTGCCTGTCTTCATTTTGCACCAGAAGGACCGAAGGAATCTCCCATGGAGTGATGGAGTCACTTCCCTGCTTCAGCAGGAAGCTCTCTGCAACGACAACTGGTACTCTGGGACTCCACTGTCGACAAGCGTGTTCCCTGGAACACAGGTGGTAGACTGAAGTGATCCTGACTGTCCAAAGGTCCAGCTGTCCAAATTTGGTGGAGGTGACTCTCCGTGCCAGACACTACCAGACACTACCCCTATGCACTGCGTGTTCTGCAGCTCCTTGGGCTTCTGTGCACTTCCAAAAGTCCTTCATGCACAGTGTAGCCCAGGTCCCCAGCACTCTATCCTGAAACGCTCAGCTCTCTGAGTTGTTCTCCGGCGGCGTGGGACCCCTTTGTGTAGCACTGCAACGACTGCATTCTGCAACTCCTTTGTCCCCGTGTTCTGGGACTCCTGTGGGTGATGTCTGGTCTTCTGAGGGCTCTATAAAGTGCTGAAAGCCCTCTGCCTCCTTAGTTTGAGTTGAGGTCTTGCTGTACTTTACTCCTGTTTTCCTGGGCTCTGGGGTGGGGTACTTTACTTACCTTTGGTGTTTTCTTACACTCCCAGCACCCCTCTACACACTACACTTACCTGGGGGGAAACCGACATTCACATTCCACTATTTTAGTATATGGTTTGTGTTGTCCCTAGGCCCATTGCAATCTATTGTGTTTTTCACTGTTTGCTCTATTTTATGACTGTGTACTTACCTGATTTTGATTACTAGTGCATATATTGTGTATAATATGGGGGCGTGGCCAAGATGGCAACCGTGTGGACGCTCAATAGTGTGCTCCACTCTCGGCCCTTAAATAATCCTTATTTTGACTCTGCTCGAACTTCTTTGGTGCCTCCTAAGGGGTTCGCAAGGGTCCCGGGGTCCAGTGCGGACACGCTTCAAAGAAAGCCGGAGAAGCATGTGAGATGCAGTGTGGCCTAGCAGAGTGAAGCGGCCTACGAAGACAGCATGCTACTATCGGCGACCTGAGCGCCGGAGGCGGTGAACTTCCCGCACTAAGAGTGTTATGTGGAGACGGAGTGGCATTGATGCTGGTTGCTCCAGTACCTTCAGTGGGGTTACAACGGCCCGGTAAGGAGCGCGGGATGCCACTGAGAGTGCACTGTGGGGGCTGCCTGAGCTGATGAGGTGGGTCCGCGCGTCCTGGAGAAACGAGGAGGTGGACAGGGCTGGAGAAGGTGTCCCTCTGAAGAGGGGTGTGGTGTGTTGTGGCATCAGCTGCCTGGGCCCGGACAACGAAGACTCCGCAAACCTAAGCGTGGAAAGTAGACACAGGCGAGGCGCCGTTGCGGGCACCCTGGTGACGAATAACCAGCCAACCATCCAGTGGGTCACGTGTCAGACGAAAGGAGAACACTGCGTTAGCAGCTGGTTGAACTCAGGGCCCTGCTGGCGTTGATACACTACTGCGGAGCAGACCACCATGGAACTGTGATCCTCTTGCCGTGGGGACAATAAACTTGTGCCGGTGAGTGGCCTAAGATGGAGACAAATCATATCAAAAGAAAGGACACGTGATGCAGGCATTCATAACTAAATGTTAGAGACGTTGATTTCCATGGGCTGTCATGAGTATGTCCACGGGGAACGTGCTGCTCACCTCCCGGTTGTCAGTCTAGAGCGAGGTGCAGAGGCAAACCCCCTAAAGCTTAATTTAAATCCCAGCGCCAGAGTTCACCACATTGCTCATTGTACCAAGGGTGCAAATAAGGGTAGGCTGTGCGGAAGGTTGATATAATCCGCTGAAGATCCATAAAACGTGAGTGATGGTGAAGCAAGCAGTGCAGTCACCCACTAACATGATCAAACCGAAGCAGATACGACCACCAACAACTGCTGCAGACGAGGTGCTGTACCCAAACCTGTTGCTAGTGACCAGGCAGCATCATTCCAGCAAATGAGTGTAACAATATGATCCCACTCCTCACAATTTGACACATTACCACAAGCAGTCTTGGACACTAAAACAACCCTGGAAGGTAAGATAAACTTGCTGGCGCTTGAGGTGAATCTCCTGAGAGTAGATCAACGTAAACTAGCAGACAGAGTGTCAGCAAATGAAACCTCAATCACAATAGTTCGACCCAAAATTGCTGCAATGCAGAGTCAGTTTCTGTTTTTGGAATCAGAAATATCAATATTGAAACGTAGGGCGGAGGATGCAGAGGGGAGATTGCAGAGGAACAACGTTCGCTTTGTGGGGTTCCTGGAGCATGCAGAGATGCCCAACGCGGAGGAATTTCTGGAACAAAGGCTGCAGGATACGGTGCTAACAAACCAGATGTCGCCTTCCTTTGTGGTTGAACCTGCTCACCGGAACCCGGGCAGGCCTCCATGACCAGGGTCTCCTGCCCTCCCTTTGATTGCGCGGTTCCTCAACCTTCGCGAACGGGACCAGATTCTCCAGAAGTTCAGATCGCAGGGCCCCTGGCAATTCGACAACATCAGCATTACCGCATACCCCAACTTCACCATGGAAGTTCAGCAGAAGCGAGCATCCTTCACGAAGATCAAGCAGCTCTTGCGGGAAAGCAACATCACTTACTCACTATTGTTCCCGGCACGTCTCAGGGTGGTGGATAGAGAGAAGACACACATCTTCCCTTCTATGGAGGATGCATGGACTTGGGTGCATGTCAAAGGATTGGTTTCACTGCAAACAGACACAACTAAAACCAATGACTGTATTACAACCCAAACACAGCGCTAAAAAAAAACCGGAATCGCAGCACGTCCATCTAGAGAGCAGGCGGCTGCGAGCCAAGCACAAGCCCTAATGGAATTTAACCAGTTTTCCTCTAATCAATACACCCCCCTACAAGCGGACACAAATATTGATTTGATCTCATCACAGGGCCGCTCTAGTGCGTCCACGTCCCCACTGGCTTTCGGCCCCTGAACTTACCCCTAGTGTAGCGGATGACCTATAAGGTTGCCTGGCATGTGTGGCTCTGTGGGCCCAGTGTGTCCGCATGACCCAGGCCGCTACCTTTCTGGTTCCTTAGACAAGACATCACGTATAAGGCAAGGAAACCGCAAGGGGAGCTAATGGGGATGATGTACTCCTCTATCAACAGTGACTACGTATAGGCTTGCTTGGTGTTCCCCATGGGACCTATCACTGAACTACAGACATAACAATGAGCTATGCAGATAAGTTGGAATAGGAGAACAGACTAGTTGAAAGGGCCATAGGCTCACACCACCTCTGCTTCTTTTACCCACGCCCCTCCATATCCTATGGGTTTCCATAGAGACACAGTTGGCACCATTGCTCTATGTTGCACCTGTTGTGCGTATACGACATATGTTGGGTGTTGCCCAGTGAGTTTGTACTTAGTTTGTTGTTATTATGTTAGCAAATGCCACATGACACTGTCTGAATTGCAGCAAGGAAGAGGGGATCAGCAAAGGATAGGCAAAGTTCTGACTGTATTCCTCATCACAATATTGAAATCGCATGGGTACTGACGTTTCCTTATACTAACCTGGAATGTGAGAGGCATGGCTACTCTCACTAAACAAGCAGGATTTATAATTACCTGAAATTATACAAAATACACATAGCAATATTGCAGGAGATGCACCTCACGGCAACGCAACTACATGCTCTTGACACTAAATGGCGCAAGCAATTATTTGGCACAACCACATCAACATAAGCCAGAGTGGTACTGATCTGGGCGGTTCCAGCAGTTCCATATGTGGTGGGTCATCATACAGTAGACGCTAGTGCTAGGTATGTGTTGCTAGAGGGTGCACTGGATGGCAAACCACTTGCCATAGCTGGGATATATGACCCCAACACGAAATAACGCGAATTCCTCCTGTCGATCAAGCCTATGCTATTTAAGGACCCAACGTCCAGTATCATATGGGGGAGAGATCTAAACTCTCTACCAGACATTGATATGGGCAGGTCCCACCCGCCATTAATAGGAGCCCCTAGCAGACAAACAACCAAGGCACTTCAGAAGTGAATATCCAAGAGGGGTCTGGGTGAAGTATGATGACTTACCCACCCCCTGGACAGGGAATACTCCTTCTATTCACCGGTACACCAGTTACACACCTGCATACCTACTGCTTAGTTCTGTAGGACTGGTTATCACCTTTCGGGAGGCAGCCTATTTGGCTAAATCCCTATCAGACCACTGTCCCCTAATGGCCACAGTACAATGGGGTGGACCACGTGCCCGAATACCCATATGTCGGCTGCAATCAGACATGCTGCAGGACCCTCCATTCCGCAAAGACATGGCTGAGCGTATTTCTAGAAATTTTGAACTAAATGGGGGAACGGCCGCAATGCGAGCAATAGAGTGGGATGCACATAAAGTGGTGATTAGAGGCTGATGCTTATCAGCTGCAGGAAGCCTGCGACGCACGTTATTGAGGGAATTGACACAAATAGAAATGGGATTACAGGGCATGGAATGCGCGGTGGCTCAGGGTACAACTACACCTGATGCCCTTCTTGAACCATGCAAACGCAGGAACGAAGCGGACATGCGCCTGCGGAAATTTTACTACTGTCATTACACGGCTACGATGCATTCAGAAGGTGATCGGTCAGGCTGATTACTAGCATGGCTTTTAAAGAGTGAGACACCACGCACTCCCATCGGAGCCATTCGACTTGACGCCAGAACAATAGTTAACGCACAAGCAGACATTAACGTTGCCTTTAGACATTATTACAGCACACTATGTGAGGCAAGACCTGACCCTCCAGAGTAATAGATAGCAGATTTATTTTGCCCAATTCCTCTCGCTCAGCTTTCTCTATCACAGCAACTAGAACTAGAAAAATCCATTGATGCAGAAGAGATAAAGTCAGTACTGCGACAACTATCTCGCAATGAGGCACCGGGTGGCGATGGCTTACCCGTGGAATACTACCAAACTTTCACAACACAGTTACTTAAACCGTATCAAGAGATGCTCCAGGAAGCCCAGACAAAGAGGACACTTCCAGATTCCCAGAGTGAAGCAGTAATAGTGGTCCTACCCAAACCAGGCCGGGATCCATTAGATGTACGATCCTATAGGCCTTTATCATTGATGAACTTAGACTGTAAGATATTAGGCAAGATACTTGTGAATCGGCTACTTCTGTTCATGTCACACCTGATACATGAAGACCAATCGGGGTTATTCCCGGTAGGAATACCTTCTTGAATGTCCGAAGATTGTTGCGGCTCATTTCAGCCACCCCGGAACTGGACTATGACAGGGTTGCGGTGTCCTTGGATATTGAAAGGCATTCAACCCCTTCGCTGCCAGGCCTTTTCCCCCTCCTGTGCCGAGCCTTTTTTTGGCTATTTGGAGCAGTTCGCGCTTAGGCCCTCATAACTTTTTGTTCACATAAGCTACCCACGCCAAATTTGTGTCCTTTTTTTCCAACATCCTAGGGATTCTAGAGGTACCCAGACTTTGTGGGTTCCCCAGAAAGAGGCCAAGACATTAGCCAAAAAACAGTGAAAATTGTGTTTTTTTCAAAAAAATAGGAAAAATGGGCTGCAGAAGAAGGCTTGTGGTTTTTCCCCTGAAAAGGGCATCAACAAAGGGTTCACGGTGCTAAAATCACCAGCTTCCCAGCTTTCAGGAACAGGCAGACTTGAATCAGAAAACCCAATTTTTCAACACAATTTTGGCATTTTACTGGGACATACCCCATTTTTACGATTTTTTGTGCTTTCAGCCTCCTTCCAGTCAGTGACAGAAATGGGCATGAAACCAACGCTGGATCCCAGAAACCACAACATTTCTGAAAAGTAGACAAAATTCTGAATTCAGCAAGGGGTAATTTGTGTAGATCCTACAAGGGTTTCCTACAGAAAATAACAACTGAAAAAGAAAAATATTGAAATTGAGGTGAAAAAAACATCAATTTTTCTCTTCGTTTTACTCTGTAACTTTTTCCTGCAATGTCAGATTTTGGAAAGCAATATACTGTTACGTCTGCTGGACCCTTCTGGTTGCAGGGATATATAGGGCTTGTAGGTTCATCAAGAACTCTAGGTACCCAGAGCCAATAAATGACCTGCACCCTGCAGTGGGTTTTCATTCTATGCCGGGTATACAGCAATTCATTTGCTGAAATATAAAGAGCAAAAAATAGCTATCAAGAAAACCTTTGTATTTCCAAAATGGGCACAAGATAAGGTGTTGAGAAGCAGTGGTTATTTGCACATCTCTAAATTCCGGGGTGCCCACACTAGCATGTGAATTACAGGGCATTTCTCAAATAGACGTCTTTTTAACACACTGTCTTACATTTGGAAGGGAAAAATGTAGAGAAAGACAAGGGGCAATAAAACTAGTTTTGCTATTCTATGTTCCCCCAAGTCTCCCGATAAAAATGATACCTCACTTGTGTGGGTAGGCCTAGCGCCGCGACAGGATATGCCCCAAAACACAACGTGGACACATCACAGAAAACAGAGCTGTTTTTAGCAAAGTGACTACCTGTAGATTTTGGCCTCTAGCTCAGCCGCCACCTAGGGAAACCTACCAAACCTCAAAATTTGGCTAAAAAAACACATGTTCCTCACATTTCTGTGGCAGAAAGTTCTGGAATCTGAGAAGAGCCACACATTTCCTTCCACCCAGCGTTCCCCCACGTCTCCCGATAAAAATGATACCTCACTTGTGTGGGTAGGCCTAGCGCCCGCGACAGGAAACGCCCCAAAGCGCAACGTGGACACAGACAAATTTTTGAAGGAAAACAGAGGTGTTTTTTGCAAAGTGCCTACCTGTAGATTTTGGCCTGTAGCTCAGCCGCCACCTAGGGAAACCTACCATACCTGTGCATTTCTGAAAACTAGAGACCTAGGGGAATCCAAGATGGGGTGACTTGTGTGGCTCGGACCAGGTTCTGTTACCCAGAATCCTTTGCAAACCTCAAAATTTGGCTAAAAAAACACATGTTCCTCACATTTCTGTGGCAGAAAGTTCTGGAATCTGAGAGGAGCCACAAAATTCCTTCCACCCAGCGTTCCCCCACGTCTCCCGATAAAAATGATACCTCACTTGCGTGGGTAGGCCTAGCGCCCGCGACAGGAAACGCCCCAAAGCGCAACGTGGACTCAGCCAAATTTTTGAAGGAAAACAGAGGTGTTTTTTGCAAAGTGACTACCTGTAGGTTTTGGCCTGTAGCTCAGCCGCCACCTAGGGAAACCTACCAAACCTGTGCATTTCTGAAAACTAGAGACCTAGGGGAATCCAAGATGGGGTGACTTGTGTGGCTCGGACCAGGTTCTGTTACCCAGAATCCTTTGCAAACCTCAAAATTTGGCTAAAAAAACACATGTTCCTCACATTTCTGTGGCAGAAAGTTCTGGAATCTGAGAGGAGCCACAAAATTCCTTCCACCCAGCGTTCCCCCACGTCTCCCGATTAAAATGATACCTCACTTGTGTGGGTAGGCCTAGCGCCCGCGACAGGAAACGCCCCAAAGCGCAACGTGGACACAGCCAAATTTTTTAAGGAAAACAGAGGTGTTTTTTGCAAAGTGCCTACCTGTAGATTTTGGCCTGTAGCTCAGCTGCCACCTAGGGAAACCTACCAAACCTGTGCATTTCTGAAAACTAGAGACCTAGGGGAATCCAAGATGGGGTGACTTGTGTGGCTCGGACCAGGTTCTGTTACCCAGAATCCTTTGCAAACCTCAAAATTTGGCTAAAAAAACACATGTTCCTCACATTTCTGTGGCAGAAAGTTCTGGAATCTGAGAGGAGCCACAAAATTCCTTCCACCCAGCGTTCCCCCACGTCTCCCGATAAAAATGATACCTCACTTGTGTGGGTAGGCCTAGCGCCCGCGACAGGAAACGCCCCAAAGCGCAACGTGGACACAGCCAAATTTTTGAAGGAAAACAGAGGTGTTTTTTGCAAAGTGACTACCTGTAGATTTTGGCCTGTAGCTCAGCCGCCACCTAGGGAAACCTACCAAACCTGTGCATTTCTGAAAACTAGAGATCTAGGGGAATCCAAGATGGGGTGACTTGTGTGGCTCGGACCAGGTTCTGTTACCCAGAATCCTTTGCAAACCTAAAAATTTGGCTAAAAAAACACATGTTCCTCACATTTCTGTGGCAGAAAGTTCTGGAATCTGAGAGGAGCCACAAAATTCCTTCCACCCAGCGTTCCCCCACGTCTCCCGATAAAAATGATACCTCACTTGTGTGGGTAGGCCTAGCGCCCGCGACAGGAAACGCCCCAAAGCGCAACGTGGACACAGCCAAATTTTTTAAGGAAAACAGAGGTGTTTTTTGCAAAGTGCCTACCTGTAGATTTTGGCCTGTAGCTCAGCTGCCACCTAGGGAAACCTACCAAACCTGTGCATTTCTGAAAACTAGAGACCTAGGGGAATCCAAGATGGGGTGACTTGTGTGGCTCGGACCAGGTTCTGTTACCCAGAATCCTTTGCAAACCTCAAAATTTGGCTAAAAAAACACATGTTCCTCACATTTCTGTGGCAGAAAGTTCTGGAATCTGAGATGAGCCACAAATGTCCTTCCACCCAGCGTTCCCCCACGTCTCCCGATAAAAATGATACCTCACTTGTGTGGGTAGGCCTAGCGCCCGCGACAGGAAACGCCCCAAAGCGCAACGTGGACACAGCCAAATTTTTAAAGGAAAACAGAGGTGTTTTTTGCAAAGTGCCTACCTGTAGATTTTGGCCTGTAGCTCAGCCGCCATCTAGGGAAACCTACCATACCTGTGCATTTCTGAAAACTAGAGACCTAGGGGAATCCAAGATGGGGTGACTTGTGTGGCTCGGACCAGGGTCTGTTACCCAGAATCCTTTGCAAACCTCAAAATTTGGCTAAAAAAACACATGTTCCTCACATTTCTGTGGCAGAAAGTTCTGGAATCTGAGAGGAGCCACAAAATTCCTTCCACCCAGCGTTCCCCCACGTCTCCCGATAAAAATGATACCTCACTTGTGTGGGTAGGCATAGCGCCCGCGACAGGAAACGCCCCAAAGCGCAACGTGGACACAGCCAAATTTTTGAAGGAAAACAGAGGTGTTTTTTGCAAAGTGACTACCTGTAGATTTTGGCCTGTAGCTCAGCCGCCACCTAGGGAAACCTACCAAACCTGTGCATTTCTGAAAACTAGAGACCTAGGGGAATCCAAGATAGGGTGACTTGTGTGTGGTTCGGACCAGGTTCTGTTACCCAGAATCCTTTGCAAACCCTATTATTTAAATTTGGCTAAAAAAACACATGTTCCTCACATTTCTGTGGCAGAAAGTTCTGGAATCTGAGAGGAGCCAAAAAATTCCTTCCACCCAGCGTTCCCCCACGTCTCCCGATAAAAATGATACCTCACTTTTGTGGGTAGGCCTAGCGCCCGCGACAGGAAACGCCCCAAAGCGCAACGTGGACACAGCCAAATTTTTGAAGGAAAACAGAGGTGTTTTTTGCAAAGTGCCTACCTGTAGATTTTGGCCTGTAGCTCAGCCGCCACCTAGGGAAACCTACCAAACCTGTGCATTTCTGAAAACTAGAGACCTAGGGGAATCCAAGATGGGGTGACTTGTGTGGCTCGGACCAGGTTCTGTTACCCAGAATCCTTTGCAAACCTCAAAATTTGGCTAAAAAAACACATGTTCCTCACATTTCTGTGGCAGAAAGTTCTGGAATCTGAGAGGAGCCACAAATTTCCTTCCACCCAGCGTTCCCCCACGTCTCCCGATAAAAATGATACCTCACTTGTGTGGGTAGGCCTAGCGCCCGCGACAGGAAACGCCCCAAAGCGCAACGTGGACACAGCCACATTTTTGAAGGAAAACAGAGGTGTTTTTTGCAAAGTGCCTACCTGTAGATTTTGGCCTGTAGCTCAGCCGCCACCTAGGGAAACCTACCAAACCTGTGCATTTCTGAAAACTAGAGACCTAGGGGAATCCAAGATGGGGTGACTTGTGTGGCTCGGACCAGGTTCTGTTACCCAGAATCCTTTGCAAACCTCAAAATTTGGTTTAAAAAATACATGTTCCTCACATTTCTGTGGCAGAAAGTTGTGGAATCTGAGAGGAACCACAAATTTCCTTCCACCCAGCGTTCCCCCATGTCTCCCGATAAAAATGAAATCTCACTTGTGTGGGTAGGCCTAGCGCTCGCGACAGGAAACGGCCCAAAACACAACGTGGACACATCACATTTTTTCTTAGAAAACAGTGCCTACCTGTGGATTTTGGCCTCTAGCTCAGCCGGCACCTGGGGAAACCTAGAAAACCAGCGCATTTTTTAAAACTAGAGACCTAGGGGAATCCAAGATGGGGTGATTTGCGGGGCTCTGACCAGGTTCTGTTACCCAGAATCCTTTGCAAACATCAAAATTTGGCCAAAAAACACTTTTTCCTCTCATTTCGGTGACAGAAAGTTCTGGAATCTGAGAGGAGCCACAAATTTCCTTCCACCCAGCGTTCCCCTAAGTCTCTCCATAAAAATGGTACCTCACTTGTGTGGGTAGGCCTAGCGCCCACGAAAGGAAATGGCCCAAAACACAACGTGGACACAACATATTTTTTCACAGAAAACAGAGGTGTTTTTTGCAAAGTGCCTACCTGTGGATTTTGACCTCTAGCTCAGCCGGCCCCGGGGGGGGGGGGAATGCCCTAAAATAAATTTGACCCCCCACACCCCCAAACCCCCCCTGGCCAGGAGCGACCCTTGCCTACGGGGTCGCTCCCCCTGCGTGACATTGGCGCCAAACAACAAATCCCCGGTGCCTAGTGGTTTCTGCCCCCTTGGGGGCAGATTGCCCTAAAATCGACCAATCTGCCCCCAAGGGGGTCAGAAATGGTCTAAATACAGTTTGCCCCCCAGGGGAGCGACCCTTGTTTGATGGGTCGATCCCCATCTCTAAAAAAACAAACAAACAAAAATAAAACACAAAAAAAACATTTGCCCTGGCGCCTACAGGTTTCTGCCCCCCCTAGTGGCAGATCGGCCTAATAATAGGCCGATCTGCCCCCAGGGGGGGCAGAAATGGCCTAAAATAAATTTGCCACCCCAACCCCCACCCCACCCCCGGGAGCGACCCTTGCCTACGGGGTCGCTCCCCCTGCATGACATTGGTGCCAAAAAACAAATCCCCGGTGCCTAGTGGTTTCTGCCCCCTTGGGGCAGATTGACCTAAAATCGACCAATCTGCCCCCAAGGGGGGCAGAAATGCTCTAAATACAGTTTGCCCCCCAGGGGAGCGACCCTTGTCTGATGGGTCGCTCCCCATCTCTAAAAAAACAAACAAACAAAAAAATTGCCCTGGCGACTAGAGGTTTCTGCCCCCCCTGGGGGCAGATCGGCCTAATAATAGGCCGATCTGCCCCCTGGGGGGGCAGAAATGGCCTAAAATAAATTTGCCCCCCCAACCCCCACCCCCCACCCCCTCGGAGCGACCCTTGCCTACGGGGTCGCTCCCCCTGCGTGACATTGGCGCCAAAAAACAAATCCCCGGTGCCTAGTGGTTTCTGCCGCCTTGGGGGCAGATTGACCTAAAATCGACCAATCTTCCCCCAAAGGGGCAGAAATGGTCTAAATACAGTGTGCCCCCCAGGGGAGCGACCCTTGTCTGATGGGTCGCTCCCCATCTCTAAAAAAAAAAAAAAAAAAAAAAAAATTTGCCCTGGCGCCTACAGGTTTCCGCCCCCCCTGGGGGCAGATCGGCCTAATAATAGGCCGATCTGCCCCCGGGGGGGGCAGAAATGGCCTAAAATAAATTTGCCCCCCCAACCCCCACCCCCGGGAGCGACCCTTGCCTACGGGGTCGCTCCCCCTGCGTGACATTGGCGCCAAAAAACAAATCCCCGGTGCCTAGTGGTTTCTGCCCCTTTGGGGCAGATTGACCTAAAATCGACCAATCTGCCCCCAAGGGGGGCAGAAATGGTCTAAATACAGTTTGCTCCCCAGGGGAGCGACCCTTGCCTGATGGGTCGCTCCCCATTTCTAAAAAAACAAACATACAAAAAAAAAAAACACACCAAACAAATTTGCCCTGGCGCCTAGAGGTTTCTGCCCCCCCCTGGTGTCAGATCGGCCTAATAATAGGCCGATCTGCCCCCAGTGGGGGCAGAAATGGCCTAAAATAAATTTGCATCCCCAACCCCCACACCCCCACCAGGAGCGACCCTTGCCTACGGGGTCGCTCCCCCTGCGTGACATTGGCACCAAAAAACAAATCCCCGGTGCCTAGTGGTTTCGGCCCCCTTGGGGGCAGATTGACCTAAAATCGACCAATCTGCCCCCAAGGGGGGCAGAAATGGTCTAAATACAGTTTGCTCCCCAGGGGAGCGACCCTTGCCTGATGGGTCGCTCCCCATTTCTAAAAAAACAAACATACAAAAAAAAAAACACACCAAACAAATTTGCCCTGGCGCCTAGAGGTTTCTGCCCCCCCCTGGTGTCAGATCGGCCTAATAATAGGCCGATCTGCCCCCAGTGGGGGCAGAAATGGCCTAAAATAAATTTGCATCCCCAACCCCCACACCCCCACCAGGAGCGACCCTTGCCTACGGGGTCGCTCCCCCTGCGTGACATTGGCACCAAAAAACAAATCCCCGGTGCCTAGTGGTTTCGGCCCCCTTGGGGGCAGATTGACCTAAAATCGACCAATCTGCCCCCAAGGGGGGCAGAAATGGTCTAAACACAGTTTGCCCCCCAGGGGAGCCACCTTTGTCTGATGGGTCGCTCCCCATCTCTAAAAAAACAAACAAACAAAAAAAGAAAACACAAAAAAAAAAATTGCCCTGGCGCCTACAGGTTTCTGCCCCCCCTGGGGGCAGAGATGGCCTAAAATAATTTTGCCCCCCCAACCCCCCTCGGGGAGCGACTATTGACTACAAGGTCGCTCCGCTTGCGTGACGGCGAAAAAAAAAGATCCCTGGTGCCTAGTGGTTTCTGCCCCCCTTGGGGGCAGATTGACCTAAAATCGGCCGATCTGCCCCCAAAGCGGGCAGAAATGGCCTAAATACATTTTGCCCCTCCAGGGGAGCGACCCTTGTCCAAGGGGGTCGCTCCCCATCTGTAAAACAGAAAAACAAAAAAATCCCTGGTGCCTAGTGGTTTCTGCCCCCCTTGGGGGCAGATCAGCCGAATCAAAATAGGCTGATCTACTCCCCAGGTGGGCAGAAATGGCCTAAAATAATTCCCCCCCCCAGGGAGCGACCCTTGCCTAAGGGGTCGCTCCCCTTGCGTGAAATTCACGCAAAAAAAAACCTCCCTGGTGTCTAATGGTTTCTGCCCCACTTGGGGGCAGATTGGCCTCATCTAAATAGGCCAATCTGCCCCCAAGGGGGGCAGAAATGGCCTAAATATAATTTGCCCCCTAGGGGAGCGACCCTTTCCTAAGGGGTCGCTCCCCACCTAAAAAAAAAAGAAAACATAACAAAAAGAAGAAAAAAAAAGAAATGATCCCTGGTGCCTAGAGGTTTCTGCCCCCCCTGGGGGCAGATCGGCCTAATAATAGGATGATCTGCCCCCAGGGGGGGCAGAAAAGGCCTTCCCAAAAAAATGCCCCCCCTGGGAGCGACCCTTGCCCAAGGGGTCGCTCACGTTGCGTGAAATTCGCACAAAAAAAAAAACTCACTGGTGTCTAATGGTTTCTGCCCCCCTTGGGGGCAGATTGGCCTCATCAAAATAGGCCAATCTGCCCCCAGGGGGGGCAGAAATGGCCTAAATATATATTGCCCTGTAGGGGAGCGACCCTTGCCTAAGGGATCGCTCCCCACCTAAAAAAAAAAGTAAACATGACAAAAAAAAAAAAAAAAAAAAAAAGGTCCCTGGTGCCTAGAGGTTTCTGCCCCCCCTGGTGTCAAGTGGGGTTTCAAAAGCCGGATTGCAAGCAATCCGGCTTTTGAAACTTGTGAGAGACTTCAAAGGGAAGGAAATACATTTCCTTCCCTTTGAAGCCTCTCAGGGCCTCCCCCATGGGATTGAAAGAGAAATGCAAAAGCATTTCTCTTTCAATCGATGGGGGAGACCCTGTGACTAATCAGCGCGCGCTCGCGCGCTGATGTCACAGGGGGGGTTGGGGGGGTCGGGGTGGGAGGGGAAGGGCTTCCCCTTCCATCCCTGACTTGGGGGGGTGGGGGGGAACCCCACAGAGGGAGTGCTAGCGCTCCCTATGGGCTCTGTGCACAGGACGTAATGGTTACGTCCTGGGCACAGCAGCACTGTGCCTCAGGACGTAACCATTACGTCCTGGGCACAGAAGGGGTTAAAGAACATGGGATTCGGCCTAGTATATACGAGCTGGATTAACACTCTGAATTCCAGTCCAACGGCTAGGGTTAAAACGGGCAGGGTTTTTTCTAAAAGCTTCCCCATAGGCTGAGGTACTAGGAAAGGGAGCCCCCTATCACTGCTTCTGCTCGCCATAGCGATAGAACCCTTTGCAGCCCAGCTCAGACTTTGGGCACAAAAATGGGGTATCCCTGATGGGGAAGGGCATCAGATAGTATCCCTCTATGCTGACAATGCACTAATATACCTATGTAAATGTACGTTACAATCTTCCCGACCTATTGCAATTATTAGAGCATTTTGGAGACATATCAGGCTTACGGGTGAACTGGTCGAAATCCTGTGTATTCCCAATGGTACCGATTCCAGAGAGCCTAAGACCTAATTCCCAGACGCACAGAGTACCATAGTGTTCCTCCACATTCAAATATCTCAGTATTCAGATGTACCATAATTTAGTTGACCTGAGGGAAGGTAACTTGGGAAGTGCGATTAGGTCCATCAAGGGCTCACGACCATTCTGGAACTCATTACCATTGTCACCATTGGGCATAGTAGCTATTGCTAAGATGATAATGCTCCCCAGACTACTATACTACTTCACAGCTCACCCAATAATCATCCCCGATCCTTTTTCAAAATGCTAAACAGTATATTGACAGACCGAATATGGAGCAGAGGTCACAGCCGGGTAGCTCTCACCAAAACTTACACACCACCCTCACAAGGGGGATTAGGCGCACCAAAATATGAACTATGTTATGCAGCGGCACAGCTTGAGTGGCTGTTGCTTTGGATACAGAACCTTCCCAAAATGGAAATGTACAGGGATGGCTACAAGATAACACAAATCCCCTGCGTCATGCAAATATCTTGAAGACTGCGGCTAGAGGGTATTGGCATCGTTACATATTGAAAGGGGGAACTGTCCCACCCTATTCACCCAAAATTCCATTGTTGGCCATTCAGGGAGTAAGGCAGCTAAGTGCATATCATGATCTTGAATCATGGACAACATTAGGCATACAAACAATAGGGGATATTTTCAAGGACAGCAGACAGATGACGTACTCTGAACTTGCAACCATACATGATATAGGACCAGGGTGTTTCTTAACCTACTGCACATTACCACAAATCACATGCAGGGTATGGCAAAACGGGGACAACAAGCCCACAGTTCACCCATTACTACATTCATTATTATTGAGCTTAGGACTTCAATATAGCATCTCTCAGATATATGGGGATCTGCTGGAGAATTCTGTGTATGCCCATGTTAAAACTGGGGCTCGGAGGGACCGCGTTCTCTCAACGCCATTATCACAACCGGCGTGAAACATGGCGCTCAACATGGTCAAAACGGTGCCACGAAGTCCACGTTTCCGCTATAATCAATTTATTTACTCACATCAAACCTATTTATCCACGCACAGACTTTCACGTATGTTCCCCCAAAATCATTATGAATGCCCTAGATGTGGAGAGAAGGAAGCTAATTTTTACCACATGATATGGGATTGCCCACCGGTTCTACGTTCCTGGCACACTATCACCTCCCTGACAGTGGAATTGGTGGAACACCCACTATCTCCTAAACCGAGTCTTGCCTACTGGGGGGTTGCAAAAGGTCGGCGAAGGGAAAAGAGTTGCATAGGTGCACTGACTTAGTGTTCGTGTTATACAAGCACCTTCTGGCGATGCAATGGAAGGCACCGACCACACCAGACACACAGTGCAGGCTGAGCGACCTGCTGAAATGGGCTAGAGCAGAGGCACTGGGTCTGCATTTGCTACTAAACATGGGAATAAAGATAAAAGGAGTTGAACTATGGGACACATACGTAATTTCAATTGAAGCTAAAGATGACACTCACCCCCCTGAACACATGAAGGAGGTCATTCGATGTACAGCATACATGCAATAATGACAGGATCCAACTGGCGACCACTATAGTATATGTACATAACCATTACATCAGGATACAGTATAGAAATCACTGTAGGCATACACAAAAGAACAACAGGAAACTTAAGTAGGACACTACACTTCCATCCTGGTTGGAGCGGAGGCCCGCAGTAAAAAACCTGTTGGGATAGAAATTGCAGTCATCCTCGGTGTGCACCACTATAGCCCACAATGTACTGTACTATATCTAATTGTTAACAGAAATGCCTTGCAACATGACTGCCCCCGACACAGACCTGATCTCACAAACAAGATGCGAGCAAAGACGAGACATGAGCCCATCTTTAATCACACACCACCACAGCGAACCCACCACAGTACGTAAAGCATGTGTGGTTGGGTAACAGATATAGATAGGAATTGTCAATTATGTGATCATGTACACACCCAAGCATCCCTCCTCTCCCCCTCCTTCTAAGAGAACATTAAGTATTATCATGCTCGCTCCTCACTCTGTATAATGATTCACCAAATGTGTATTGTACTGGACCGACTCGCTAGTCACTGGTGTATGCTGTTGTTTTTATTTGTTATTCCCCACAATAAAGAGATATATAAAAAAATATATTGGGTATAATACTTAGCTCCAGTACGAGTATTGCCTCTAAGATATTTTTGGCCTTGTGTCACTAAAATAAAGTACCATTATTTTTGGTAACACTGAGCATTGTCTTTCTTGTGTATCAGTACTGTGTGAGTATAGTGGTATTGCAAGAGCTCTGCATGTCTCCTAGTTCAGTCTTGGCTGCTCTTCCACAGCTACCCCTAGACAGCCGAAGCTGCTAGACACTGCCTGTATTTCACCAAGGTGGATCACTGAACCTGGTATAAGGTGTAAGTACCTCTGGTACACACTACAAACCAGGCCAGCTCTCTCACATTGGGGGTGCAGCGGTGGGATGAGTACTTGCAATTGTGTTTTCACTTTGTCACTGGTGTTTTTCACAAGAAAGGTATACTCTAATACTGAGAGCTATATAAAATTGTACCTAGCAGTCTCAATTTCATTCTAAAGAAATTGTTTTCCAAATAATATTTTCTTTCTCTCTAAAACTTTAGGTGAAATAGTTGTGCTTACTTCTTACTCCTTTTCCTAACTTTTCTCTCACTGTGTCTTCTATTGACGCTACCCCCAGGGTTGTCAAGACAACCTATGAAAACCTTAAATTTAAAAGTTTGAGGCGGCTTTGCTTAGAAAGAAGTCCGGAGATAGGGAATAACCCTAACAAAGATTTCCTTTTAAACCTCCTTCTCCAGGATGACCAAGAACACCAGGTAGAAGAGGAGGTAGAGGGAGATTGTGTGCAGGTAGATTCAGGAGAGGGTCCTGAAAATGCAGGGGAGGGTTCTTCCACAGATCTTTCTCTTAACAAACCACCTTGTGTAGCTGGTAGTGGGAAGGGGTCACACACAAGTAGGGCACCCTTCACACCTAGAAGCCAGGTCACTAGAGTTACACAAGTTAGGGAAAGATCAACCTCTGCTTATTCCCACATCACCTCAGTCTCTGAAGAGTCTAATACATCCAATCCTGAGGATAACTCCCTAGATAGGGAACTCAGAAAGCTGAGATTGGGGGATGCTTGACTGAGGGTGAAACAGCAACAGCAGTCCCTAGATAGGGAGGCCTTAGCTGTAGAAAGGGAAAGACAGGGTTTAGGGTTAGTTCCCCATGGTGGCAGCAGCATTGAAAGTTTCAGAAGTTATGAGGTCGGGGAGGACAACTTTAGATCCAGAAACTTACATAAAATTGTTACCCCATACAACGTGGGGGATGATATTCAAAAGTGGTTTGCTGCACTTGAGAGGGCCTGTAAGGTTCAAATGGTCACTCAAAATGAGTGGGCTGCTACACTTTGGTTGTCCTTCTCTGCCAAAGGGAGAGACAGACTCCTCACTGTTAGGGAGGAGGATGCAGACAACTACAACATTTTAAAAAATGCACTCATTGATGGTTGTGGGCTCCCAACAGAGCAATACAAAATTAAGTTCAGGGAACTCAAGAAAGAATCTTCACAAGATTGGGTTGACGTTGTGCACTGTTCAGTGAAAGCTTTAGAGGGTTGGTTACATGGCAGTAAAGTGTCTGATTAACAGGGTCTGTATAATCTTATTTTGAGAGAGCATATATTGAATAGTTGTGTGTCTAATTTGTCACACCAGTATCTTGTGGACTCAGATCTGACCTCTTCCCAAGAATTGGGAAAGAAGGCAGACAAATGGGTAACAACATGGGTGAGCAGAAAAGCTCATATACAGAAAAGAAGAAAGATGGTGAGAACTTTCAGGACAAGCATGGGCATACAAGTAAACACCAAGGGCCATATTTACACTCTGTTTGCGCCGGAATTGCGTAGTTTTTTTTGACGCAATTCCGACGCAAAACTAACTCCATATTTATACTTTGGCGTTAGACGTGTCTAGCGCCAAAGTCCATGGAGTTTGCGTCATTTTTTAGCGTGGACACCTACTTTGCGTTAATGATATGCAAGGTAGGCGTTCCCGTCTTAAAAAGTGACTCCGAGGCATGTGCGCCGTATTTACACTCCTGGGCAAAATTCACGCCCGGGAGTGGGCGGGTCAAAAAAAATGACGTCCAGCCGCTTTTGCGCCGTTTTTTTGCGCCTGGACAAGGCAGGCGTTAAGGGACCTGTGGGCTCGGAAGGAGCCCAGAGGTGCCCTCCCATGCCCCCAGGGACCCCCCCTGTCACCCTTGCCCACCCCAGGAGGACACCCAAGGATGGAGGGACCCATCCCAGGGACATTAAGGTAAGTTCAGGGAAGTATTTTATTTTAATTTTTTTGTGGCATAGGGGGGCCTGATTTGTGCCCCCCTACATGCCACTATGCCCAATGACCATGCCCAGGGGACAGAAGTCCCCTGGGCATGGCCATTGGGCAAGGGGGCATGACTCCTGTCTTTGCTAAGACAGGAGTCATTTTAATGGGGGTTGGGAGTCGAAATAAATGGCGCAAATCGGGTTGAGGCGATAATTTTGCCTCAGCCAGACTTGCCCCATTTTTTGGCGCCCAAGCTCCATATTCCCCTACGCCGGCGCTGCCTGGTGTACGTCATTTTTTTTCACGCACACCAGGCAGCGCCGGCGGCTAACGCCGGCTAACGTCATTGAATAAATACGGCGCCCGCATGGCGCTTCAGAATGGCGTTAGCCGGCACTAATTTTTTTGACGCAAAACTGCGTTAGCGCAGTTTTGCGTCAAAAAGTATAAATATGGACCCAAGATCCTTCTTCAGGTCCACAACACTCCTCTGGGTGTGGGGATAAATCGTTTTCCTCTTCTTCTCACTCTACACACAATAAAAAGCCCTAGTGCTATGTGTGCAGAGGTAAAGGCCAGGGGATAAGTTCTGCCCAGGTAAAGCCCCTGAGCCTACCACCACTAATACATCAACTTCAGCAGTAGTAGTAATAATGGTGGGACTACCCAATAGTCAAACAAAGGGTGTAGTTGGGTTTACTTTTGGGTCCATCATAGAAACTGGGGTAGGTATAGAAACTCCCAAGATAGTTTCTGTCACACCTGGTGGCACTGGCCTTGCCACATTGGCTGCTTGTCCCCTTAACATGGACAAGTACAAGTAATCAATTTTAATAAAGGGTGGTGAGGCCCAGGCCTACAGGAATACAGGTGCCAGTATCACTTTTGTGACTGAAAACATGGTGTCACTTGCACAACACCTTCTTGGACAGAAGTACCAGGTTACTGATGTCAACAACTCCACTCAGTCTCTCCCCTTAGCTGTAGGGCAACTTAGTTGGGATGGAGTTAGTGGCCCAAAGCAGGTGGCGGTATCACCTAGCTGACCTGTAGACTGTCTCTTAGGCAATGACCTAGAGGCCTCAGGTTGGGCTGAGGTAGAGTTTAAGGCCCAGGCATCCATGCTGGGTGTCCCTGGGGAATTGCTTCCTCTCATTTCAGGTGAATTGAAAAAGCAAAGAAGAGAAAGAGGCCTGAAGTCTCAGGATCCTTCTCATCCAACTGGTAAAAAGGGGACCAAAGTATCTCCTCCCCACCCTACCACTAAGGATACCATTCCTGTGGTGGGAGAAACCTCTCCTGGGGTGGAACCTGTACCAAGGGAGCCCACAGCTACCACAGCTGAACTCCCAGAGGTAAAAGTCCCTCTCTGTGGAACCACTAAAATAGATAAGCAAAACTGCACTGTTTTAGTAAATTTGGAGCAACCCTCCAGCTCTCCCAGAGAAACTTTAGTGCAGCAGCCCTGCATTACCTCTGAACACATAGGACAGCGGCCCTGTCCTGGTGTGGAGCTTATAGGACAGTAGCCCCCCCCTCGTCCAACCCAAGAGAAACAGCAACCCTGTTCTCTCTTTCAGCCATCTGGACCAACCTTTTCCCCAGCTGTGGCTTTGCTGAGACAGCATCCCTGACTAGCATTCCCAGCCTTAGGACAGCAGCCCTGTCTTGACATAGGACCAGTGGAACAGTTACACTGCCCCACTTTAAACTTTACTAATAGAGAAACTGTGAGTAAGCACTTGCACTGTTTTGTAGGCAAAAATATCAAAACAGGATGGTTTAACTCCCCACAGGGAAGAAACCGGTCAGTGGATGATAAAGGGAGTAACCACTCTATTGCAGAGCCACCCTTCACTTATCACCACTTAGACAATAATGTCTCAACTGGCCAAGGTTAGCTTATTGTCCTTCGTTTGGGAGGGGGTTGTGTGGGAAGGTGGCTTTCTTCTCGGATGATTACCCCCATTTTTGACCTCTTTGTCAATGTTTGTCAGTGTGGTTTTACAGACTCACTGGCATCCTGCTAGTCAGGACCCCGGTGCTCATAGTTTGTGGCCTATATGTCAATGTGTTTTACTGTGTTGTCAGTATGCTTGACTGTGTCACTGGAGTTCTGCTAACCAGAACTCCAGTGCTTCTGCTCTCTCTGTTTTCTAAATTTGTCACTATAGTCTAGTGACTTCATATTCCTTATACGTCCCTGGGGTTCCAGGAGATCCTTATGGGCTGCAGCATTTCTTTTGTCACCCATAAGGAGCTCATACAAATACACCTTCAGGACTGCCACTGCAGCCTGAGTGAAATAGTGCACACACTATTTCACAACCATTTTCACTGCAACAGTTAGCCCTATAAGTCACCTATATGTCTAACTTTCAGTTACTGAACACTAGGTGCAAAGTTACTGTGTGTGAGGGCACCCTTGCACTAGGAAAGGTGCCCCCACATTGTCCAGGACCAATGTCCAGGACTTCGTGAGTGTGGGGAGACCATTATAAGCGTGCACTATATATACGTCAATACATATATGGAGCTTCGCAATCGGAACTCCAAATATGGCAATGTGAGGTGTCTAAGATTCAGACATTGAACCCCCAATCCAATTCTGGTATTGGGGGTCCAATTCCATGCACCCTGGGGGCTCCACCATGGATCCCCAGTACTGCTGAACTAGCTCTCTGAGGTTTCCACCTCAGCTGCTGCTACCTCACAGACAGGTTTCTACGCTCCTGGGGATTGAGCAGCTCAATCCCTGGAAGGCAGAACAATGCATTTCCTTTAGAAGAGGGGTGTTACACCCTCTCCCATTGGAAGTAGGTGTTACAGGCATTAGAGAGCCTCAGGAAATGCTTTGAAGGGCACAAACGGCGCCCTCCTTGCATAATCCAGTCTACACCAGTTCAGGCACCCTGAGTCCCTGCTCTGTCACCGAACTGGACAAAGGAAAGATGAGTGACCACTCACCTGTCCATAACCACCCCAGGGATGGTGCCCAGAGCTCCTCCAGCTTGGATTCCAAGATGTTGGGACCCTCTGGGTGCATCTGAGTGGCCAGTGCCAGCAGGTGACGTCAGAGACCCCTCCTGATAGGTGCACACCTGGTTAGGTAGCCTTAGGGTCTGTCCTCTGGGTGTTTTCTCAGATTCAGTTTGCAAGACTCTATCAGGACTCTTCTGCATCCCCTGCTTCAACTTCTGATCATCGGATCAACCGCAGACTGCTCCAGGACCCCTGTAACTGCAACAAAGTATCCAGGAAGGCTACTGTGACCCTGCAACTTCACCTCCAGCCAGCAACTGCAACAATTTCCAGGTTGTGTACGCTCTGAGGACTGCCTGTCTTCATTCTGCACCATAAGGACCAAAGGAATCTCCCCTCCCGTGGAGTAACGGAGTCATTTCCCTGCTTCAGTAGGCACCTCCCTGCTACGACAACGGTACTCTGGGACTCCTCTCCTGTCGACGAGCATGATCTCTGGAACACAGGTGGTGGACTGAAGTGAACCTGACTGTCCAAAAGTCCAGCTGCTCAAATTTGGTGGCGGTAAGGGCTTGCCTTCCCATGCCAGGCAGTACCCCTGTACACCATGTGTCCTGCAGCTCCTTGGGCTTCTGTGCACTTCTTCCAAAAGTCCTTTGTGCACAGCATAGACCAGGTCCCCAGCACTCTATCCTGCAATGCTAAGCTCCCTGAGTTGTTCTTCTGAGGCGTGAGACTCCTTTGTGTAGTGCTGCGACAACTGCCTTCTGCAACTCCTTTGTCAATGTGCCCTGGGACTCCTGTGGGTGCTGCCTGGTATTCTAAGGGCTCTCTAAATTGCTGAGAGCCCCCTCTGCCTCCTGAGTCCGAGTTGAGATACCCAGGTCTCTCCTGGGCCCAGGTAGCACTTTTTCCCGCCAACCACAACATTTGTGTGATCCAATGCTTGTTGGTGGAATCCAACAATGAAAAACAGCCTGTATCCAACGACTCGATGTGGAACATCTCTTGCACCAAGTAGGAACCAGCAACTATCTTCTTTGGTGCATTTCTGCTCTTTTCTTCTAGCCGGAGAATCCACTTTTGCAACTTCATCCAGATTAGCAGGAGCTCCTGTTCTTCCTGGACTCCTCATCGACTTCTGGACTTGGTCTCCTCTCTTCACAGGTCTTCAGGTCCAGGAATCCATTGTTGGTATCTTGCAGTCTTGCTTGATTTTTGCATAATCCTTTACCTCGACTCTAAGTGTGTTCTGAGGAAACTTCCTGTACTTTACTCCTGTTTTCCTGGGCTCTGGGGTGGGGTACTTTACTTACCTTTGGTGTTTCTTACACTTCCAGTGCCCCTCTACACACTACACTTGCCTAGGGGGGAACTGACATTCACATTCCACTATTTTAGTATATGGTTTGTGTTGCCCTTAGGTTCATTGTAATCTATTGTGTTTTTCACTGTTTGCACTATTTTCTGACTGTGTACTTACCTGATTTTGGTTACTAGTGTATATATTGTGTATAATACTTACCTCCAGTAGGAGTATTGCCTCTAAGATATTTTTGGCCTTGTGTCCCTAAAATAAAGTACCTTTATTTTTAGTAGCACTGAGTATTGTCTTTTTTGTGTATCAGCACTGTGTGACTATAGTTGTATTGCAAGAGCTCTGCATGTCTCCTAGTTCAGCCTTGGCTGCTCTGCTACAGCTACCTCTAGACAGCCTAAGCTGCTAGATACATGCTTCATTTCTCTAAGGTGGATCACTGGACCTGGTATAAGGTGTAAGTGCCTCTGGTACCCACTACAAACCAGGACAACATCTCACAGAGAGTAAAACCCCAGGAGACAAGAAAGTGCGTCCCATTTGGAATGAACCAGCTATGAATCCTCTTCATAAGACAACAGTACCAAAATAAGATGGAATGCATAATAACAATATAAGTAAAAGCACATGTAATTATCCAACATAGCATGAATAAAAACTAGTGATGGCCCTAACAATTGGGAAAAAGAAAACCAAGTGCCCAAAAGAAAAGCACAAAATTACTCGTGATTAAAAAGTATTGATCTAAAGTCAGCCACATAACCGCAGGAATTGCTAGATTCCCAGCCTGTTAAATAAAATACGTTTGTGAATACACGACACCAAAGGTAAAACAATTATCAAGCTAATAGCGACCCTCATAGTGAACTGGGCTAAAAGTGATGAGCTTTGTGTCAACAGAAGAGGCGCACTGTCTCATGCCTCCAAACTAAATGCAAAACTCACAGTATATAACAAATACCAAATAAGTAAAAATATCTCCAAAGTTGCCAAAAGAGAATGTAAAAAAATATCAGACAGGGAGAAGGAGAGGAATAAAACTCAAAGGATTACACTTAACGAGTGTGCTACCTATGTAAAACAGTAAAGCAGGCCACTAAGTCAGAAAGTGAGTGGCATAGTAAAGACTAGAGTTTTGGATTAAGAACCAGTCACCAAACAAGATACCCAAAGTAGCAAATGAACAACATGCAAGAGAAGGAAATATATGAATAGAGGTCAAAGCTTATTAACTAAAGCCCAGAAAGAGAATATGTCAGTGTGAGCATTGTCCTACATGAACAGACTTATAGAATCCCTGTTGGAAGAAAGAAGCCAAGAGCCGGAAAGGGGCCAGTCTGATTGAGAGACTCTAGTGGTAGGAATGATGCTCAAAATGACATCAGTAAACATATGGGAAAAATGACCCACGTGCCTAACAAGCTGTAGAAAGGCAGTGTGTTCAAAATATAGATACACCTATACAATAGGAGCTGATGATCAGAGTGAAGACATTTCTGGGAAAACAACCCCACAAAAAGAGTAAAAGAAAACAAGTACATATCTATACAATAACACAAATATTTCAGATTGGCCTGCAGAGACAAAGAAGCATAGTTCTGCCATTAATAATCGGAATGTTATAATGCTTGAACATTCGATCCTTATGCTTGAGAAGCCACACTAGGGTGTGATACCTGACTTCTTTGGGCAATTTTGTAATGCGCTAAAAAACGACAATCTTGTACTCCAAAAAGATCTGATTATTAAAAACGTTGTCAACACTTACCGCAAGCTTTTACCTTAAAAAACTTGTTTGAGCAGTGTGCAAAATTGGCAAAGTAATATAATTAGAGGTCTGGCAAAGCCAGACCCCCTTCTTCTGTGGCTCTGTAGAGCACCTCAATAGCAAGCCTAGGTGTTTTATTTGTCCATATAAAAGTTGAAAATAAACCTTCCAAATCCTTAGAAAACTTAATCTGAAGGGCACATGGAGCTGCCGAAAATGGAAAAATACATAATGGAAGGACTGACATTTTAATCAATGCTCCTCGACCAATTATTGTGACTGGCAAATTCGTCAATCAGAAAAACGTTTCTTTTATCCTGTGGATCAGGTCAACATAGTTCAAAGCAAATAAATCATTCACGGTTTCGGACATGCATATTCCTAAATTTAATTTCGGGTGATGATTCACTAATGGGTGGAGTTCTGTTGGCCAAACCTCTTGTGCACAATTACTTAGAAATATTTGTGTTTTCAGCTTATTTTATTTTATACCCACCCACCCACCTCTTGAAAGTCCTGAAGTATTTTAAAAACCTGGTCCAAACTTTTCTTTTCTGGTTTTAAAAATGGCGCTTTGTTGTCTGCATACAATTTAACCCCTTCCCCACCAAGGACGTAGTGGTTACGTCCGGTGGCGCAGCGCTGAGGTGCCAGGGACGTAACCACTACGTCCTGGTATAGGCCCTTGAGGGAAGCGTTGGCGCTCCCCCCGAGGGCCTCCCCCCATCCCGCCAGGGCAGGGCTGAAAGGGGAATAGCTTCCCCTTCCACCACCAACCCCCCCAGTGATGTCTGATGACGTCAGCACACAATCGCGTGCTGCCCTCATCAGAGGTCACAGAGGGGGCAGGCATAGGCATGAAATGAAAGGCCTTTCCTTTCATGTCTCTGCAAGCTTTTTCTGCTGCGCGATCGGGCAGCAGAAATGTCCACTAGACACCAGGGAATTTTTTGTTTTGATACTTATGCATAAAGGGAGTGGCCCCTTGGGCAAGGGTCGCTCCCCCAGGGGCCGAATTATTTTTAGGCCATTTCTGCCCCCTTGGGGGCACATCGGCCTATTTTTATTAGGCCATACCCCCCCACCCCAAATAAATGGGGTCACAGTTGTTCTGCACACGAGTGGGCAGATGGGGCAATTACCCCCGATCCATAACCCCGGGGGGGGCAGAAAGTCTACTAGTTGCCAGGGAATTAAAACAAAACAAAAAGTTGTGAGGTGGTGGCTACCAACCGGTATGGGCCTGGTTATTCCCCCACACCAGCTGAACGGGGTAACGGTCTTTCAGCTCTCCCCCCACACACTAAAACATCTTATCCCACGGCAAGCAAGAGGACATTGATTATTTTGGGTCCAAGTGGGTCGCAAAATCGTCCCACTTGGAATGGTGAGGGCTGCACTTTTTGGACTTTGGGCCCCTGCCATGTAGAAAAATCCACAAGATCTAGACACATCTGAAAACTAAACATCTGCAAGATTCCAGGGTGGTGTGCTTCACATGCACCCAACACCATTTTCTTACCCACAATGCCCTTTGCTGGAAATTACACATTTTTCCCACATTTTTGTGATGGAACCTTCTAAAATCTGCAGGAATTCACAAAATTCCTACCACCCAGCTTGTTTCATCTATAACTATAAAAATTCTGCTGCACTTGTCAGCCGAAAAATGTATTTTTTGAAAGTGCCATTTTTGACCCGCTTATTCCCCCCTCAATTTCAACATGTTTTTGGCTCTTCCCTGTCACAGGCACTTGGCTCACCTACACAAGTAAGGTATAATTTTTACTGGGAGACTGAGGGGAACATTGAGTGGTAGGAAATTTGTCCTAGTGCGGTGATCCCACACAGAAAGGTGGGGAAAGTTAGATTTTTTTTGCTAAATTTGAGGTTTGCTGAGGATTCTGGGTAGGAAAACATTGGAGGATCCACGCAAGTCACACCTCCCTGGACTCCCTCAGGTGTCTAGTTTTAAAAAATGTCTGGGTTTGGTAGGTTTCCCTAAATGGCTGCTGAGCCAAGGACCGAAACCACAGGTCCACCCCCGCAAAAACAGGTTGTTTTGTTTTTGATAATTTTGATGTGCCCAGATAGTGTTTTGGGGCATTTCCTTTCGCAGGCACTACGCCTACCCACACAAGTGAGGTACCATTTTTATCAGGAGACTTGTGGGAATGCTGAGTGGAAGGAAATGTGTGGCTCCTCCCAGATTCCAGAACCTTCTGTCACTGAAATGTGAGGGGAAAGTTTTTTTTGGCCAATTTTTGAGTTTTGCAAAGCATTTTGGGTAACAGAACCTGGTGAGAGCCCCACAAGTCACCCCATCTTGGATTCCCTTAGGTGTGTAGTTTTAAAAAATGTGCAGGTTTGGTAGGTTTCCCCAAGTGCTGGCTGAGGTAGAGGCCAACATCCACAGCTAGGCACTTTCCAAAAAACAGGTCTGTTTTCTTTGGGAAAATGTGATGTGTCCACGTTGTGTTTTGGGGCATTTCCTGCTGGGGGCGCTAGGCCTACCCACAAAAGTGAGGTACCATTTTTATCAGAAGACTTGGGGGAACGCTGGGTGGAAGGACATTTGTGTGGTTCCTCTCAGATTCCAGAACTTTCTGTCACCGAAATGTGAGGAAAAAGTGTTTTTTTGGCCACATTTTGAGGTTTGCAAAGGATTCTGGGTAACAGAACCTGGTGAGCGCCCCATAAGTCACCCAATCTTGGATTCCCCTATGTGTCTAGTTTTAAAAATGCACAGGTTTGGTAGGTTTCCCTAGGTGCTGGCTGAGCTGGAGGCCAAAATCCACAGCTAGGCACTTTGCAAAAAACTGGTCTGTTTTCTTTAGGAAAATGTGATGCGTCCACATTGTATTTTGGGGCATTTCTTGTCACGGGCTCTAGGCCTACCCACACAAGTGAGGTACCATCTTTATTGGGAGACTTGGAGGAAAGCTGGGTGGAAGGAAATTTGTGACTCTTCTCAGATTCCAGAACTTTCTGTCACCGAAATGTGAAGAAAAAGTTTTTGAGCTGTAATTTTCTGTAGGAAACTCTTGTAGGATCTACACAAATTACCCCTTCCTCAATTCAGAAGTTAGTCTACTTTTCAGAAATGTTTAGCTTTCTTGGATTCAGCATAGGCTTCATACCCCATTTCTGTCACTAACTGGAAGGAGGCTGAAAGCACAAAAAATAGTAAAAATGGTGTATGTCCCAGTAAGATGCCAAAATTGTGTTGAAAATTTGGTTTTTCTGATTCAAGTCTGCCGGTTCCTGAAAGCTGGGAAGATGGTTATTTTATCACTGCAAACCCTTTGTTGATGCCATTTTCAGGGAAAAAAACACAAGCCTTCTTCTGCAGCCCTTTTCCCCATTTTTTTGAAAAAAAACTACATTTTCACTGTATTTTGGATAATTTCTTGGTCTCCTTCAGGGGAACCCACAAAGTCTGGGTACCTCTAGAATCCCTAGGATGTTGCAAAAAAAGGACGCAAATTTGGCGTGGGTAGCTTAAGTGGACAAATAGTTATGAGGTCCTAAGTGCGAACTGCCCCTAACAGTCCAAAAAAGGCTTGGCACCTGAGGGGGAAAAGACCTGGCAGCGAAGGGGTTAATAGGCGTCATTCCCCTTATTGGGGATTTAATTACTTTGCTAGTACATATTCCTATGGCTAAGGGCTCTATGAATAGTGCAAAGAGGATCAGCGATGGAGGGCATCTCTTTCAAGTACCCCTTAAAATCTTACAGGACCCATCTTTAACTGAATTAATAACAATCTGAGCTATAGCACATTCGTACAAATGTGATATGCTCTGAATCAGCTTCTCAGGGAACATGAACTCCTGCAGGATGGCAAAGAGACTGCCCCAGGACACTAGATCAAACACTTGTTATACATCTAATAAGATTATATCGATTTGGATCTGGTTCTGTGGGAAGTAATCCAAGCCTCAGAAGACAATTTGTATTAAAGAAAAGTTGTCTCCAAGGAATAAATCCACACTGGTCTGGATGGATAGGCGACCCCACCATTTTACTCATCCAATAAGCCAACACCTTCTCTATAATTTTGTAATCTGTATTTAACAGACTAATAGGTCTATACAAATTAACATCCTCTTTATTTTTATCTTTGTTCACAAAACTCACCACTATAGTGGTACGGAAAGAGGCCGGGATGTCACCCACCTCTAATATGTAATTAGCAAGTCTAACCAGTTCAGGATTCAAAGCTGTTGCAAATTTCTTTAAAAAACTCAGCTGGGAGCCCATTTTCGGCAGACGTTTTCCCATTTGGTAGTGACTTTACCATCCCCTCTATTTTATTAAGAGTGACCATGACTAGCAGAGCCTGTGCTTGGGTATCACCCAGCTTCAGAAGAGACAGTTGTGATAGAAAGCTTTTAATTCTATCTTTATCACTCTGGTGTTGTACGCCATTAAGTGCTTTGTAGTGCCTGAGAAATTTCTCATCAATGTGAGCAGACTTGGTCACCCTGACTTTACTTTTATTATCAAAAAGGGCAGTGACCTTATTCTGATACTGCCGCTCATGCGTCTGCCAGGCTAAAAACTGTCCAGCATATTCTCTCTCCTCATACACGTCTTGCAGATAGGTGGCATTTGCTGTACAGCCGCGCTCATAGTAATACTCCTGCATATTTGCTCTTGTTGCTCAAGTACCACCTTGCTATTGACATTCTTATTTTGGGAATATGCTTGTTGGAGAGCAGTCTACAAGCCCTCCCGACTAGCTGTTAAAGCCCTTCCTGACCTGATGCTTTCGAGGTTTTTTGGCCGCGCATATCAGCCTTAAAAGCTTCCCAAACACAATCTACAGTGGCTGATCCCACGTTTATTGAAAAATAGCTTGCTATCTCTCTGTTTATTTGCCTACACCGTTCTTCAGTTTCAAGACTGATTTTATCCAAATGCCACCTCAGCATGGGCCTCTCAATCTTTATCCCAAGGATATCCATCTCTACTAAAGAATGATCTGAAAAACTATTTCGAGTCTGAGCGTAGTTACGTAGATGCAACTCTTGAGAGGACAGGAAGTAATCTAATCTAGCTACAGAATTATACTTCCCCGAAAAACACGAATATTTGTGTTTCATTGCGTACTTGTCACGCATCAAAAAGGCCCAGGATTTCCATACATTTGAACATGGCTTTTGCCACGTTTGGCATATTCTGCCTACCTGTGGAAGATGTAGAATCCAAAGCTGGATTTAATAAGTAATTAAAATTGCCCCGATAATAACAAACCAGGGAAAGGATACCAACGCCTGAGTGAGTTTTAGAATTGGAGCCGGATCATGGGTAAAAGCGCTATACTTAATCTGTAATTATTAACCAGCCTGCTAACAAGGGGCCAATGACCATCTTTATCTATTTGAGAAAAAGAAACCTGAAATGGGAAGAATTTATTTACATAACTGCCTTCCACCCTGTGAGCAGCATGTGCAGATGATACACATTGATGACCCGCCAACCTTTCAAAGATTATATACTTGGATACCTTTTGATCTTGAAAATGCATCTCCTGAATGAAAGCCACATCAGGAGAGTGGCCCTTTATCCAATCCTCAATTGCCTGGGCTCTGCATTTATTATTTAAAGCATTAGCATAAAAGGTAATGGTGCAAAGCCCTGCCTTTTGAGATGTCATTGTACCATTCCACTCTGCCTTACCAGATAAGCCACATTAAATCTTTTTGATTGATGCAGACAGCAAGTAATAGCTTCACCCAAACCCAGACTGTAACCGCTCCACCCATGCAATATATAAACATTGTACCAGGACACTTTAATTTACTACTAATAGAGCTATTGCTATGTTGCTGACACTTCCTAAGAAGTTTACCAGAGTGCATTATACAGAACAAGCAAATTATTCTTGAAAATGCTATGCTGTAGTGACTGAAGCGCTCCCACCCCGAAACACATCATGCAACATTGGTTTTGTAAACATTTTGTCCCAGTTTTCCTTCCCTGGGTTCTAATAACTTTTCTATTGCTTCCAAATTTCCAGAATTCCAAATGTGCCTCGCTAAAAAAAGAGGGACGGAGGAAAGTAAAGAACAGTCCCAATTATTCCATGCAATGGACCCCCTTACCCCATTCCCCACCAGCCCTTTTCTACCCACCCAACCCCCAAACTTCACCCAATTCCTACCCAGTCCCATCCATGCCAGGAGAGAATTTCCCACATTTTCTTCCTTAAACCCAGCGATCCCGAGTGCCCTCCAATTGCACTCTTCGAGCACCTAGAAATGACCAGCAGAGACTAATGCGAAGTTTCCAATAACACATGGCTAAAAAGTACCTGATAATATTGCTGCTGAGACATACAAACAAGTGGTAGATAGGTGAAAGGAATTATGTGTGCATGTAAGTGAGGTCTCACTTTAGCAGACTCAGAAACCCATGATTGAGGTCTCCTCATTCTGTCCATAGAGTGAGGATGAAGTCCTGCTACGTAGCAGGCCCAGGTGGTTTAGCTTAAATAGATCCTGCTCTAACAGAGCTGGATTT
This sequence comes from Pleurodeles waltl, assembly GCF_031143425.1. Lineage (NCBI taxonomy): Eukaryota > Metazoa > Chordata > Amphibia > Caudata > Salamandridae > Pleurodeles > Pleurodeles waltl. The sequence goes on along the minus strand of NC_090444.1, from coordinate 1,019,333,526 downwards.
CTTTACCCACCCTTGACACTGAAAAACTATTACTCTTAGAGGGGATTTGCCAGCCTGGTCGAGAAGGTAGGTTCAAGTATGCCATGCTTTGTTGTCAGCTGATGAGTTAGCACAAATACATACCTTCGGTCACCTGCCTTTGTATTTCCTAGGCAATCTGATAAAACACAATTTCAGTTTGGACCTCATTGCCTGGTAACTATTAGAAGCAGAAGTGGAGCTAACTTTCCTCTTGGTAGTTGGAGACTGAAGACATGGAAGCTTCAGGCAAATTAACTGAAAAGACCCACAACATTGAATAGAAGGAGACTGCTAGTAGACCCGCCTTAGTGGCGTTATAGCAGTTGATACAGGCAGCTGTTCTGTGGCATCTAAGGGAAAGGAGTCTGCATCTTGCAATATGAAAAACAACTAATATCCTCAACAAGTGAAGAGCCAGAGGGAGAGGAGGAGATCTTTAGAGGACGTTTGGTGCAGGGGCGGGTATAAAAGGAGGTCCTGTAACATAATAGGATTAGTATGACATTTCCTGATTCCTTGACAAGAGAGTACAATGGTGAATTGTTTTCACATTTTGAAAGAAAAGAGACATATTCCTGCCTCTACGTTCATCTATAAGGAAGGAAGCGGATAATGAGTGGAAGGATGTTGATACATATGCCTTGCAAAAAGATACTCTATCCAGAACTTTGCTACTGCGTACCCATGTCATCAAAGGAGGACTCTTTAATGGCAGAGTTGACATCACAAGGAACTATCATATCTGAAGATGCTTCTCATCAATCTAATTCATTAGAGTGTTCAAACAGCAGCTAAGCATATAGACTTGGCAGTTAATTTTGCCATAAGAGCAGCTGTAAATTCTTCATATGCAATTTAGTCCTTGTTGAAGGACTTTCAAAGTTTGGCAGAATTGGTGGAGCAGGGAGCAGACATTGCTCCTTCCCTCACTATGATAAAGCAGCACGTAAAAATTTTGGCGGCGTTTTCTCTCTGAGCAAGGTAGCTTCAATGGCTGGGTCCTCAATTCAAACTAGGAGGCAACTACGTTTGAGGAACTGGAAAGCAGTTTCCAATCAAAAATCTTTCTTATGAAAATTGACAAAATTGCTTTTTCAGAAGCTAAATTTTGTGGTGCTCCACATAAGGGAATTATTACTGAAGACAGAGAGCTGATAATGCCAATGAAGGATCAAGGAATAGATTCTGGGGAAATAAAAGAGCTTTGTGGGTCATTTTTTGACTGACGGTAAGACAAATCTGCTCTTTTGAGGAAGGTGCCAGTGGTGGTGCTGGAGGGAGAAGGTATCTTCCTCCAAAAAATCACAATCTCAGCAAACAGATGTGGGGTTCCAAACACAGTCAAAGTTCTGACTATATTTACAAAAGCAAGGACATTACAGTGGGAAATCAAATGTCTTCTTGACGAGAAGCCTAGAATGCCTCAATTTCAGACCCGTGTGTCTTGGACGTTTTAGAAAAGGGTTACAGGATTACCTTTGATTCTTTCCCGCCAGAGTGTTTTCTGTACACTCCTCTGCTGGTTAGGCTAATGAAGAGGAAGGCTCCCAAATGGGGTCAAGGAGTATATTCTATACTATTTCTGGTAAAAAAAAAGCCTCAAAGGACTTCAGACTAGTCCGGGTGTAAAATATGTCAATTCATATATACCTCATGTCAGATTGAAGATGGTGTCACTTCAGGACCTGCATATCTGAACCAAGCCAATGTTCTGGCATCACTGGATCTAATGTATGTATATCTTCATGTACCAATACATCTGAATTCTCAGTGTTTTCCCAGGTTCTGCGTTGACAATCATCATTATCAGTTCCAGGTATTGCCATTTGGGCTTTCTTCTTCACCAAGAGTTTTCAGTAAGGTGATAGCATCTTTGCTTGGAGCCATTCAAGAGAAGGAATTTCATATCTTTCTTTACCTACATTGATGCCCGCTCTCTCTCCTTGGCCCCCCACACTGTCCACCAGGTCTCCGGGTAGCCTAGCATGCAGTTGCTTTTCATGGAAGTTGTCTCTCTGGCCAAAATGATGCCCTAGACCCCTGTGGGCTCCTCGGAACACACAATAGACCTGATCCTAAAGGAAATCACAGTGGGGGGCATAAATTGAAGGTCAGAGAGGAGAAGATGACAGACCTCATAGCAGAGAAGAAGTCCACCTAGGCGAACATCACCGGCTTCAATGGCAAGATGGAGAGACTGGATCTACACCTGTTCACACTGAAAGCAAGCATCGGTTGCATCCCAGACAGGGACCACGGACTCCGGGTCTTGTGTGACAAGTTTGTCGACTCAAACACAGAATCTAAGGGGTCAACATCCTCTTCTATATGATTCCGGAAAAGGCAGAGGGGGCTGACATCCGTGGCATCCTTCTAGTCCTGCTCCCCATCCTCCTGGAGCTAATCGTCCTGCACCTGCTGGAAATGCAGGTGTCCCACAGTATGCTGTTGAGCCATCGACTGGGATTAACAGGATTGATGCTCATTATAGCTTGTTTCCTCTGCCACAAACAGTCCCAGCAGATCATTGCAGCAGCATAGACACATGGGCCCTATGACTATGGATGCCACAAGATCCAAATCTTGGCTGACAATTTCAGGGAGATGAATGGGAAGCAGAGGGCTTTCCTGTCCCTTAGGCCCCAACTGAGCAAGTGAAACATACAGTTTGGCCTCTTTGTGCCGATGTGCATGTGGATCATGATGGAAGTCAAATCCAGGGACTTCTATGATCTAAAGGAACTGCAGTTTTTCTTAGACAGTCTGCATAACAGGGCCATGGACACAGCTCTGGCTGCCCCCAACCCCTCCATCCCTGTCCTGGCATGGCCACTGGTGGGGATGAGGACAAAGAGCCTCACTGATCCTGACATCAGGACAGGTCACACCAATTGCAGAGTGGCAGGGAGAAGATGATTAGGGTAGTGACGTAGCTGACTCAGGACAGGGGCCATGACAAGTCTCACTCACCACTAAAGTTCAACCCACCTGACGACTGACTTACCCAGCATCTGCAATTGTTGTATCCCTGAGTCTTTATATCTTTGAGATTGACAGCTGAGGGTGGCATGTCTGTTTCTTGTCAATTACTTGTTCATGGAATACTTCATGCTTGCTTGATACTGTTTGCACGGTTTCTTCTCCCAGCCTTGCCCCTGCTGCCTGCCTAGTCCATTGGACTGCATGTGGTCCCTTTTAAGTGGGTGAGCATGGCTGGCCTAGGAGTCATGACGACCTGGAGAGAGTGAGGCTTTTCCCCCAACTAACCTTCTCCCTTCCTCTTCCCCTGCTCCTAAACTACAGTCCAGCTGATTGGTGCCCCGCAACCCAGGCTTGTGGCCTTTAACCCTCTCAATGTCACCCCCACCCAAAAAAGTCAGTGTTGCATACCAGTGATCATAGGGCTTCTCCTCCCCTCTCCTCTCTATGATCCCTTCGGAGTCACCATGGTCTGATGCTTTCTGCCTTTTGGCTTGTCTCTCTGTGCTCCCATCTGCCCATGTGGCCCTGGGGCCCGGCCTGCATTGCCCACCCCTCTTTGGCCATCTGCGGTCTTGCCTAATTCTCTAATTCCCTTTTTTTGTATGCCACGTAACTCACTCTGGGAGCGGTTCTCTCTCCACTTCACTGCCTTAGTTGCCGTCATTCATCTATTCCATCATTCATCCCCTCATTCACGCAGCACGTTTCAGTGTAAATCTCAGGCTCCCAGCTGGTTGCTCCCCTCCCTTGTCAGTGGGTCTTCCCTGGATTGGCAGATCTATAGGATTGGACCAACATATTAGAGTTTTAGTGTGTTTGCCTTGAACTTTAACAACTGTTGTCAGTTTTACTTGTTTTTTTCCTCACTGTTTCACTTTTCACACTCATCCCCTGTTCTGCCCTTGTCTGTCTCTACCTCACTCACCCTCCCTTCTTTTAACCCCCTCGCTTTATATCTACAGATGGGTGGCTGGGTATGGCTCCATCCCTTTCCCCCTTCCTGGCACCCCTGAGGTCCGCACACATGTTTGAGCAGGTGTACTCATTTTGTCCCGTCCCTGTTTCCCCTTCCCCTCCTTCTTCCCCCTTCTTCTCTCCTCATTGCACTGCTTTGTCTGCTAACGGTGCCTGGGGAGGGCGTGAGTTATAGATACCTTAGGGCACAAGTTATAGTTGCTTGAAAGAACTCTAACTATAACTGCTGAATTTCTATGGTTTTGTACGTGTAAATTCCGAACCTAGTTATGACGTCCCTGTAACCTTTGGTTTTTTTCAGTGAATTTTGAAGGTTATTTTATTTCTATTTCTCAACTATAACATCCCTGTAACCTTTGTTTTTTTCAGTGAATTTCTAAGGTATTTTTTACGTAAAGTAGTTTTCATTACTATACATTAATCAAACCACCACCGTGCATGGCCTTTGGCTGTGCGCATCAGCTGTTGACTGCAGAGCCTGGCCAGTGGCAAGGCTCTGTGGCAAACCCATATAGCCACCCAACCCTGCATTTTACATGGCCTTCTGCTATGCGCAGCGGAGGTTATCCACAGGGTCTGGCCTGCAGCCAGTCCTGAAGTCAACCCCTATAACAATCTATCCCTGCATGGCCCTCACTCCCCAGGCTGATCGCGGCCCCAGGGGCTCCTTCCCCCATGGCCCAGCATAAATATTTACATTTTTTTCGGGAGGTGGGGTCACATGCCCCCCCCTGCCCAATCTCCACCCTGGGAACCCTAACCCCTGGGGACTAGCCTAAACATTTAAATTTTTGGGGGGAAGAGGGCCACACAGCCTCCTTCCTCAGGCTGATTTCAGCCCCTGGGACCCCATCCCCTGGACCCACCCTAAATATCTATTTTTGTTCTGGGGGGCAATCAGCCCCCATCCCCAGGCCAATCTCAGCCCCAGGGACAACATCCCCCAAGGCCTACACATTTAGGGTTTAGCCTAATGTTTTTTTGTTGTTGATAGATGGGCAGAGGTCCCCCTCCTCAGGGCTGATCTCGACCCCGGGGACCCCATTCCCCAGGGCCCACCCATGTGACCTGGGTTCCCTACAGGGCACCCAGTGACAATGCTGGGGACCATGGTGGGAGCCTGAACCCCCCACGGTCCCTGCTGGCTCCACACCTCCTATGGGAGCCAGTATTGCTGAGTGCAATCATTTCCTCTGTCTCCTTGCCTGCCTTTTTGTGGGCAGGGAGATGGAGGAAACCTCTGCTCCGATGAAGGAAGAGCTGTTTGACAGCTCTCCCTTCATCGTACCAGAGTGTTTGGTGTGGCTTAGCGGCAGCTGTCAAAGCTGCAGTCAAGCCACAGCAAACAGCTATGTCCCAGGGGTGGGCACCCTGGGACATAGCAAGAGCTAGCCCTTGACCTGATCCCCGGGCCATCAGTGGCTCCTCATGGGGGGCTGCGTGGTGTTCCCCTCCAACATGCATAGCCACAGGGAATTGGAGGTCCCCTGGGCTGTAGGGGGTACAAAATGGATCCCCCTTTCTATTTTTTACACTTTGCCCTGGGGAGATGGTTGTCCCCATGACTGCGGGGTGCCAATCCGCCCCCTACTCATCATTAAATGAACGCCCTGGGCAGTGTTCAAGTTTGCCCCAGGGAGGTGATTGTCCCCAGGCCTGCTGGGGAAGCCACACAGCCCCCCACAAAGATCTAAATGATAGTTCCGGGGAGGTGGTGGTCCCTAGGACTGCAGGGGGGCAGCACAGCCTCTGCATAGATTTAAATGATAGCCTCGGGAAGGTGGTGTTCCCTGGGGCTGCGGGGCGGTCACGCGGACCCCGCATAGATTTAAATCAAAGCCTCGGGGAAGTGGTGGTCCCTGGGGCTGCGGGGGGGTTCCTGCGGCCATGCATAAATTTAAATTATAACCCTGGGAAGGTGGTGGTACCTGGTGCTGAGATGGGCCACGAGGCCCCCATTTAAAAAAAAATGCCCCCTGGACCTGGCCTACCTGGGGGCTTATTAAAAAAACTATTGCTGAAGTCCATGATTGTTTTTCTCTTTTAATTTCTGCTGAAAATTTGCGATGATGTAGCAAATTTGTGGGAAACATTAAAAAAATAACTTTTTTTTTGCTCTGGTGTGGTCCCTCTGGGACCCCAGCACCAGAGCTAGGAGGTCAGTGTGTCTCTAACCTGGCCCCTTGTCTTTTTTCTTTCACACTTTTTCAGTTCGACTCTGCTCAAACCAAGTCCCAAGATGACTGCCGACACTTCCTGATCTGAAGTGTTGGTAGCCAACCAGAGCTGTGCATTTGCTGTGCACGAGCTCTTAATCTTGCGCGAAGTCGTTGCAACCTCAGAAATATAAATTTGTTTTCCCTGTAATGTTAAAAAAAAACTACTTAATGGATGTGCACCAAATAAGCAAAAGCACAATCTGCATACCAAAAGCTAGCTTTCTGCCAAATTTGATGTAATTCCATCCAGGGGTTCGGGCTGTAGCCTTGTTCAAAGGTACTATGGTAAGTAACATGGGAAACACAACTTTTTTACCACCCTTTTTCTCGGCCCCTACTCAGTGGATCATCCTGAAACTTTCCGTGCACAACAAAAATTACCAGGGGACTTTTTAGGAACATTTCATGAAGATTTGTCAAACAGTGTCATAGATATAGGCAAGTCAAAAAACACTTTTTTCTGTGAAAGTATGGTCCTAACTATAACTACCTAGTGGCCACTAGGTAACATATATATGTATATATATATATATGTATATATATATATATATATATATATTTTTTTATATATATATATATATATATATATATATATATATATATATTCACTGAAAAAAACAAAGATTACGTGGACGTTATAGTTACATTTTAAGCGTGCAATACCATAGAAATTCACTTGTTATAGTTATAGTTATTTCAAGTAACTAAAACTCGTGTCCTAAGATAACTATAACTTGCACCCCCATCATGCCCACCACCATGCACAGTTTTTTCTGAATAATTTTACAGAAAATGTTACAGTGATATTATCAATGATGTTATGAAAGATGTTGTGAGTGCAGTAATATCTGGGGTAAGTAGCAGAGCATGGCAAGGCTGTGCATTTTAGTTACCTTAGGGCACGAGTTATAGTTACTTGAATTATGTCTAAATATAACAGGTGAATTTCTATGGTTCTATGGTTTTGTGAGTGCAAAATGTGAGCCTAACTATAACATCCCCGTAACCTTTGTTTTTCCTTATTGAATTACTGTTTTATCAATTCTATTTCCTAACTATAATGTCCCTGTAACCTTTATTTTTTTAATTGAATTTCAATTTTTTAGCATCATTTTGAGAACTATATGATAATCTAACCCCGCACCACACATGTCCTTTGGCTGTGATTGCCAAAGGTAGGGAGCAGGGCCTGGCTTCGCAGCCAACCCCCTATAACTCTGCACCACACATAGCCTTCGGCGGGGCATGTTGGGGGGTGGCCAGGACCTGCAGCCATCCCCCATAGCCACCCAACCCTATGCCATGCATGGACTTTGGCCATGCATGGCGGGGGTTGGTCACACCCCCATACCTCTTATAGCCATCTAACCACATGCCATGCAACCACCCAACACCTCCATCAAGCCATGTTGCCATTGTATTCACTGCAATGGCACAGAAAGATGTATGTGCTTATTTTTAGCATTTTTACCACACACATTAAATCTTCAAGTTAATGCATGTTTTGCTGACAGCAGAGCTGGAAACTAGGCCTGGGCAGAGTTCACGGAGTTCCACTATGTGGAACGCCACAATGTGACCAAAAAACTTGGCTGCGTGGAGTTCCACAAGCAGTGGAGTGCTTTAAGTCACGGCGTTCATAATAATTTTCAAAGCTGGGTGTTTGTCCCATGCTGAAAACTCAGCACGAATGGCACCACATGCAGCGCAAGAGGGGGCTGCTTCTTTTCTGCCACTTGAGTAGATTTTATACGCGAGCAGCAACTTCCTCAATGCGAACCGAAGATTTTTCAATGCAGGTGGTAGCGACCATCCGCGACCACCCGGGTTGAGAAATCTTGCTGGGAGGTCATGATTTTCCTTGCTCCTGCTCACCAATTTAACATTGGCAAGTGGGAATAAGGAAAAAACTCCACTCTGCTCTGCTACGCAGAGTGTAGAGTGGAAAAAACTCTACAAACTCCACCAAGGGAGCAGAGTTCACCGCCCACCCCTACTGGAAACACGATGAGGCAATTACTGCCCTGTGTCTTGGAGCTCTATTGTCAACAAAAAACTAACTCAAAGATTTTTGCCACTGAGGATGCCTAAAAATAAGTGCAGAGACAACATCTATGCCGGTGCAGAAAATTACAGCATGAAAATGCCCCTAGTGTTTTTTTCAATACAATCAAAAGCAGAAAGTTAAAAGTTTGATGTTTATGGTATTTGTTGAGATGTTTTGAAATTGAATATTTCTTGTCAAATATGTAGATATAACGGTAACTCTGTGGAATCACTGTTTTTTTGCGCATGTATAGTGATACACATTAATGTTTTTGACATAGGTTTGATATTTTAATACACAACAAATGTGAGGTGGCAGTTTAGAAAGTGTTGAACATGATATTCAGGTCCATGAAACAAGAAACAATGCATGCTATTTTGTAAACAATGAAAAGAAATGCACTTTTAATCCATATCAGTTTATTGATAAATTAGGAGTGCACATACCCACATCCGGATTGTGAGGTACTGATGCCAATGCCAGCCTTGTGCCTTTCTGTGAATCTGACTACAAGAACTCAATAGAAGAAACACTATCTAAAAGACTGTGAAGAACGTAGGAGGATAAGAGAAGGGAGAAAAACTGCAATGTCACAGCAAAGGGCATATTTATACTCTGTTTGCGCCGGAATTGCGTGTTTTTTTTTTACGCAAATCCGACGCATAACTAACTCCATATTTATACTTTGGCGTTAGACCCGTCTAGCGCCAAAGATCTTGGAGTTTGCGTAATTATTTTGCGTGGACACCTACCTTGCGTTAATGATATGCAAGGTAGGCGTTCCCGTCAAAAAAATGACTCCGAGGCATGTGCGCCGTATTTACACTCCTGGTAAAAAATGACGCCCGGGAGTGGGCGGGTCAAAAAAAATGACGTCCAGCCGTTTTAGCGTCATTTTTTAACGCCTAGTCAGGGCAGGCGTTAAGGGACCTGTGGGCTCGGAAGGAGCCCAGAGGTGCCCTCCCATGCCCCCAGGGACACCCCCTGCCACCCTTGCCCACCCCAGGAGGACACCCAAGGATGGAGGGACCCATCCCAGGGAACTTAAGGTAAGTTCAGGTAAGTATTTTTTTTTAAAAAAATTGTGGCATAGGGGGGCCTGATTTGTGCCCCCCTACATGCCACTATGCCCAATGACCATGCCCAGGGGACAGAAGTCCCCTGGGCATGGCCATTGGGCAAGGGGGCATGACTCCTGTCTTTGCTAATACAGGAGTCATTTCAATGGGGCTTGGGAGTAAAAAAAATGGCGCTAATCGGGTTGAGGCGAAAATTTTGCCTCAGCCTGACTTGCCCCATTTTTTGGTGCCCAAGCTCCATTTTCCCCTACGCCGGCGCTGCCTGGTGTAAGTCATTTTTTTTGACGCACACCAGGCAGCTCCGCCGGCTAACGTCATTCCATAAATACGGCGCCCGCATGGCGCTTTGGAATGGCGTTAGCCGGCGTTAAATTTTTTGACGCACAACTGCGTTGGCGCAGTTGTGCGCCAAAAAGTATAAATACGGTCCCCAATGTCTTAGGACTGCTTCCAGTACTCTCTGTAGGTACCAACCACCTAGGCGGGACACAGTATATTATTGTGTGTGGACATCAATTGAAAAAGTAATATTATTGAAGCATGTTGAATTAGTTGGTGACATTCGTAACAGTAGGCTAAGGGTAAGGCATCACCAGCAGCATTACTAAACACTTCAGCAGTGGGCGGAGATGAGGAGATGATAGCAGCTGGACCCCTAGTGCTGGTTTACAGTGGTAGGTAATTGGAAAGTTGCAGTGTACAGGTTAAGCAGGATATCATCAAAGGGAAACCAAAGGGAGTGACCAAAACACAAATGGAGCACATGAAGGGAAGTTCGGGTGCAAACTGGTATGAGAGTGACAAATACCAACAAAATGAACAGTTGCCAGGAAAGGTGTAAGCATTTGTGCTGGGTTAAATACTGTCTCTTTGTTGTTTGAACTGTAACTACTCTACCTTCATAGATTGGGAAGTCTTTGTACTCTCCGATTGAAACAGGTACCCTGATGCAATGGTAAAGACACTAACATTGCCAGCACTTCTAACGTTGTATTACAGATATCAACAGTCTCAATGTCAATTTTTCTCGTCCTGGGGCATGATATTTCCACCAAAATTGTAAGACCTCCTTCCAACCCTTGCAACTCACAACTAGACTGTGGGTTTTAGAGTAACAATCCCCAAACTTGGGAAGTAATACAGTACAATCAGAGTAGAAAATACTATTACATTTTTTGGGTGTTAGAAGTTGGATCTCTAGTTGGCAGAGGTATTCACCCTGTCCAAGTAGAGACCGCAATTCTAGTAGGGTAAGTCACAACACAACCTAAATTATCATGTGCTCACCCTCGAGCAGCTTGGCAAAGAGCAGACAGGCTCAACTTAGAAGGCAACGTGTAAAGTATTTGTGTAACAGTAACTGTAATGACATTAAGTATGTTTGACCACTGATTTTGTGTTTCACCACTGTGCATATTAGTTGTTCAATGTTCACCAGTAGCACATTACATTTTGCTTTCAGTTTAGTTGCCTATTGGCTTTAACGTGGCATTAGACATTACATTCTGTATTCAGTTTAGCTGCCTATTGGCTTTAACGTGGCATTAGACATTTTGTATTCAGTTTAGCTGCCTATTGGCTGTATCATGGTGTTAGACATTGCAGTTGAGAGATTGCAGATGATCTGTGTTTTTCCACATGGTAAACCAAGCTGTGTTTTTCATATTTTCTCTCACCGAACACTAGCATGATAAAGAAGCACATATTTTGTGTTTTTCTCTGGTGCAGCCTTGGGAAAAGACAGCCTTGAAAACTTGGCCAACTTTCAGGGCTTGTTTTCTTCCAACTCTGACCTACAGTAGCCAGCATGTTTTGACTATTAGAGGGAAGGGTCTTTTAATCTATAAAAGGTGTATCTGGGCAGCAGCAAGGGGAATTTTCCGAGACTTCAGTCAGGAGCAGACGTCAGCTGCCTGACCTGTCCCGGAAGGGTGGAAAATCTCTTTCTTGCAGTTGAACAGGAGTCATCAATTTGCAGGCATGAGAAAGATGATGAGCAGTAATAGACCCTACGGTGATGAATTCTGACTTTTATTTTAGTTTCCGGGTCCTCTTGCCTGGGGGGGGCTGGCTGTCCCCTTGCTGCTGATTGAAGTGTCACTGCTGGCAAAGGGTGGACTCCAGAACCCATGCACCACAGTGACACTCGAAGCTGGGCTGGTGGTGGCTGAGGTGCTCTTGGGACTCTTTGCAGATGGAGGGGGTGGGTCAGTGGAGGGAAAGAGGTCAAGATTAGCGAGGAAAACTTTCTTAGGACCAAGGTAAAAGGTAGGAGAAGTGGTGATGGGAGTGGAGGAAGAGGATGTGGTTGTAGGAGAGTCAGGTGTGCTGTCTTTGGGTGCAGGTGCTTGTGCTGGAGGCTGTCGTGAGGTGGATGGCTGTTGGGTCTGTGTCTGCCTGCGTTTGTGTGTCTTGGAAGAGGGGGTGACAGACACAGTGGGAGAGGACACAGGGGACGTGTAAATGGTAGTGGGGGTGGTGACTGCACGTGTGCGGACTGGACTGGAGGGTGTGCTGGTGATGGAAGCACTGGCTGATGGTGGTGTGCATGCAGGTGTGAGTGTAGACGTCACAGGGAGGGAGGAGGGAGACGAGGAGGAGGGGGACACAGAGGTGGTAGTGACTGTTGGAATGTCTGCATCTGGGTGTTGCTTGCGTGAATGCTTGTGGGTTCTGTGGTGCTTGTGTCTGGATGAGCTGCCCTTGGGTGTTGAGGTGTGTGCAGGCTGGTCTGATGGTGTGGATGGGATAGGCTGAGGAACAGGAGACAGAGACAGGCTGGAGGCAGTCAGAAGAGGGAGGCTGGAAACAGGGACAATGGCTGCCGTCAGTGCTGAGGCCAGAGCATTGAACGATCGTTGATGGGCAGCCTGACCCGAATGAATGCCCTCCAGGTAGGCATTGCTCCGATGCACCTCCCTTTCTACCCCCTGGATGGCATTCAAAAGGGTAGTCTGCCCAACAATGATGGTCCTCAGGAGGTCAATGACCTCCTCACTGAGGGCAGCAGGGGTAACAGGGGCAGGGGCTGAGGTGCCTGGGGCGAAGGAGACGCCCGCCTTCCTGGGCGAGCGGGCACGGAGCGTAGGCTGAGGGGCTGCTGGGAGGGCGGGGCTGGTGCGCTGGGTGGCGGCTGTACCTGTAGAGGCGGGGGGCCCGGATGTTGCCACCACCGCTAGGGAGCTCCCATCCGAGGACGTGTCGCTGTCGCTGGTGTCACCACAGGTCCCCGTTGTGGTGCTCCCCTCGCCCTCCGGATCACTGGTGCCCTCTGTGTCTGTTCCTGGTCCCACCGGGGCCTTGTGACTTGCAGCTCCCTCGTGCTCCGATGCCAATTCTCCTCCGCCTGATGATGCTAATGCACACATGCACAAGAAGATGAAGAAGAAGGGTGGGGGGAGAAAAACGAAGACCAGGTTGAGTGCATGCAATGTCAACACCGTTGGCGGAGAGGACAGACACAGGAGCCTCATGCACTAAGCCGCGCATTCGGGGTACACTACTCAGTACTTCTGACTAGGACAACAGGTCTAGAGACGACAAAGGCGCACATGTGTGATGCTGGACCATCAATAGCTGTACTTGTCACCCTACAGAGGTGGGGGCCGGGAGCACAGGGCCATGCCTAAAGGAGAGGACTACACTACAGAAATCGCCCTGGCCTAATGTCACCCACAACCCTCCTCCCCCACCCAGACGCCTCCACTGCGCAGAGAGATAGCAGAATGTGCTGATACTCACCCCCTTGTGTCTGCTGTGATGTCCTCAAGCGCCCATCCAAATCAGGGTAGGCCACCGCCAGGATCCGGGACATCAGGCGGGTCAGGGTACGACTGGCACCCCTCCTAGGTTGGGAGGCCATCCCCAGCAGTGACTCGGCGGTCTTCCTGGTCCCGCGGCGGATGTCCTCCCACCTCTTGCGGCAGTGGGTGCCCCGTCTGACGTGGACCCCCAGGGCCCGGACTTCCTTGGCGATGGCACGCCAAATGTCCACTTTCTGATGGGCGCTGACCTATTTTACATGTACAGGGTGGGAAGGAAAAATCATCAATTTTCTGCATGTTAGATGCGATTGGCCCCCCCTCCCCAACCTTGCCATATGGCACATGCTCTCATCTGTCGTGCGTTGCACTCCTCATTCGCACCCCACCCCACCAACTTACATCCACCCCACTCCACACAGGCATAGCCCATTCAATGTGCACCCAGTGTACTTACCTGTTGGTCTGGAGGACCGTAGAGTAACGCATTCTGGGGGAGGACCCCATCCACAAGTTTCTCCAACTCCTCAGACGTGAAGGCAGGGGCCCTTTCCCCAGTCGCAGCAGCCATTGTCACTTCCAGACCGAGGTCACAGCAGCACTTGCAGTATAGGTCCTCTCCTGTGGGTGATCAGGTCTCGAGTGATTAAGCAGATAGAAAATGGCGGTCACGCCTGCGGTGGTGCGTACCGCGACCGCCGGCGCACCTCGTCATTGGCTCCTGAAACCCATAGGCCTCAATGTTAGCCAATGAGCTTCGTATAGCGGCCTTCGACCGCCTACCGCCATGGTGTGCCACGCCAGCGCATTGACCTCACATCCCATTGTCCCACTTCACAGGTCAGGCAGCCGCCATTTCAAGGGCCCACATGTCATAATTTGTACTGTGTCACACAGGCCTAGGCCTTGCATTGCCACACATACACGCCTTTCAATACATAGATAATCGTGTGCTATGCATGCAGTGGTGAACGTACTTGTGATTTGCTTGAGTCTGTGCTCCATGTTGTCCTTCCTAGGCACCGTCCGCTGGGACTTGCGAGGAGAAGGATGAATCCTCGCGTGTACCGACCGCTGGTGGACCTGTTGACAATGGAAGAACGCCATATCATACTACGATACCGACTTGACCGAGCCACTATACATGAACTGTGTGCCCAGCTGGAGCCAGCCCTGATGTCCCCCATCCGCCAACCCACAGGAATTCCCCCTCTAGTGCAGGTTCTGTCAGTCCTCCATTTTTTGGCAAGTGGCTCATTCCAGACAACAGTGGCCATGTCATCTGGAATGTCTCAGCCTATGTTTTCAAAAATCTAGAGTGTTGTCTGCCCTGACGAAACACATGCGGCGCTACATTGTATTCCCTGAGGAGGTTGATTTGGCCACTGTGAAGGGTGATTTTTATGCCCTTGGACATATCCCCAACATAATTGGTGCCATTGATGGGACCCATGTGGCTTTAGTACCCCCAAAAGACGATGAGCAGGTGTACAGAAACAGGAAAAGTTACCATTCTATGAACGTCCAGGTGGTCTGTTTGGCTGACCAGTACATCTCCCATGTGAATGCCAAGTTCCCTGGGTCAGTGCATGACGCGTATGCGATGCGAAATAGCAGCATCCCTTATGTGATGGAACAGCTACAGAGACAACGTGTGTGGCTAATTGGTGACTCTGGTTACCCCAACCTGCCTTGGCTATTGACCCCAGTGAGGAATCCCCGGACCAGGGCAGAGGAACAGTACAATGAGGCCCATGGGCGAACTAGGATGATCATTGAAAGAACCTTTGGCCTCCTGAAGGCCAGGTTTAGGTGCCTGCATATGACAGGGGGATCCCTGATGTACTCACCAAAGAAGGTGTGCCAGATCATCGTGGCCTGCTGTATGCTTCACAATCTGGCATTGCGACGTCAGGTGCCTTTCCTGCAGGAGGATGGTCCAGATGGTGGTGTTGAAGCAGCTGTGGAGCCTGCGGAGAGTGAAGAGGAGGAAGACGAAGAGGACGACCCAGACAACAGGGACAGAGTTATCCAACAGTATTTTCAGTAGCACACAGGTAGGAATCACCCACGCCATTTAACATTTACTGAAAGCCCCCTGCATCTTTACTTTGTGTATTTCCACCCAGTTCTTTTAAACTGATGTTTGATTTTCCCTTCCCTTTTCAGTGCAGTATGACCCACTGCGTGACTTCTGCTTGGTTAGCCCATGGACTAATGCTTATTGACATTGGTATGTTGTCATCACATAAATAACAGAACATTATTGATAAGTAATGTGTTATACATTTGTAAATAATACAGGCTGACTCCAGAATGATTTCAGTGCAATGAGTGATGTATTTTTAGTGCTAGATATTGGTACATGATATTAAAACGGTGATGGGTGAGGGTGGAGTTATGTCCATGGCAGAGTCCAGTTCTCGGTAGCACAGGTGCATTGTCCATATGCCTGTGGAAGGATGGAGCAGGGGCAGTTCAAGGTTGGACAGGGTGACACTGTGGGACAGTGGAATGACATCCGGGGGGATATTAGGCTGGCGGGGGTCTTGGCATCCTACTCTGTCTTCCTTTGAGATCTCAGGTTCCTCTTGCGGGGTGGTTGTTCTTCAGCAGGAGGTGGGGTTCTGGTGGCCCGTCGTTCTGTGGGGGCCTCCTGACCACTAGCGCCGGCGGAGGTGGTAGGCTGTTCCTGGCTAGTGACAGGGGCCCTTTGTGGTGCCACATGGTCCCGCAATGTGGTTTCTATCCGGTTGAGGGCCTGGACTATGGTCCCCATAGCCGTAGCGATGTTCCTGAGTTCATTGCTGAACCCCATGTACCGTTCCTCCTGCTGTGCCTGGATCTCGGTGAACCTGGCCAGTACTGTCGCCATCGTCTCCTGGGAGTGATGGTATGCTCCCATGATGGTGGTGAGGGCCTCTTGGAGAGTCGGTTCCCTGGGCCTGTCCTCCCCCCCCCTGTGGCACAGCAGCCCTCCCAGTTGCCCTGTTTCCCCGGGCCTCTGTCCCCTGGACGGTGTGCCCACTACCACTGCCCCCAGGTCCCTGTTGTTGTTGGGGTGTTGGGTCAGCCTGGGTGCCCTGTAGTGGCGGACACACCGCTGATTGACGCGTCCGCGAGACAGAGGCATGGGCCCGCTGGGTGGGAGCTGTGCTTGTGTTCCCAGAGGGGGTTGGGTCTGCTGTGGCCTGTGTCTGTGTGTGGGGAACCGACTGTCCAGAGGTCCCCGATGGTCCGGGCTGGTCATCAGGTTCTAGGTCGACAGAGCTGCTGTCCTCGCTGGGGGCCTGTTCTGGGGGTGGGATGGACAAATCTGGACCCTCCGTGGCGGTGTGTTGGCGTTCGGGCCCTGCAGGGGTAAAGGAGTATGGTTATTGTTTCGGTGTGTGCCATGCCGTGCATTTTGAGTGCCCTTGGCCCACAGTGCTGGCATTCCCTTGTGGGAGGTGTTGTGAGGGTGGTGGGGGGGGGGGGGTGTATGGGTATGTGCAATGGTCATGCTTTGGTGGTGGCTGTCTATGGTTTGTGTTGGCATTCAGGGGTTGGTGTTGTTTAGGGTGGGTTGTGCTGGTGAGACATTGGCAGGGAGGTTGTGTGCTGGGGGGTTGAGATTGGGGGTGAGGGGGGGGGGTTTGGCATGCTGGTGGTTGGGGGGGGGTGAAGTAGTTGAGATTCAACTTACCAGAGTCCATTCCTCCGTGTACTCCAGCGAGGCCATCAGGATGCAGGATGTTTACCACCTCTTGCTCCCATGCTGTGAATTGGGGTGGAGTGGGTGGGGGTCCGCCGCCAGTCTTCTGCACAGCGATGTTGTGTCGCGACACCATCGAGCGCACCTTTCCCCGTAGGTCGTTCCATCGCTTTCTGATATCTTCCCGATTTCTGGGATGCTGTCCCACAGCGTTGACCCTGTCTACGATCCTTTGCCATAGCTCAGCCTTCCTTGCTATAGTGGTGTGCTGCACCTGTGTGCCGAAGAGCTGGGGCTCAATCCTTATAATTTCCTCCACCATGACCCTGAGTTCTTGGTCCGAGAACCTGGGGTGTCTTTGGGGTGCCATGGGGTGGTGTGGATGAGGTGTGGGGTGGTGTTTGTGGTGATGTGCGTGGTGATATGTGGTGATGTGTGCGTAGATGTGGTGTGGGTGATGAAGTTGGGTTCCTGTGTGTGTTAGGGTTTTCTATTGCTGTGCTCGCTCTCTCTATCTCTATCTCTCTCGCCTTCTCTCCGATTTCCAACTAGTGGGGGTTTGTGGGTGATGTGGGTGTGTGTTTTATAGTTGATTGGATGTGTGGGAGCGTTGTTTGTATGTGTGTCAGGTGTGTGTATTTCAAATTGTCCAATGTGGCTGTGTTTTGGAGCTGTGTGTGTATTTTGAGCGCAGCGGTGTGCACCGCCAATGGAATACCGCGGTTGAAAGACCGCCGCGTGGATTGGTGGGTCAGAATGGCATGGGCGTGTTTGTGTTGGCGTGACGGTGGAGGTTTGGTCATCTCCAGTTTTCCGCGGCCCGCTGATGAGGCGGCCTTCCTTGGATGTCGGATTGTTGGCGGTTTCACAGTTGGTGGTCAGAATGACCGTGGCGGTTTACCGCGGCCGCGGCGGTAGAATGGCAGACTTCTGACCGGCGGTAAGGGCCTTTTACCGCCGAGGTCAGAATGACCCCCTAAGTCTTTGGTGGTACTGAGACTTCAGAACAGCCCCGGGAGAACACTTGTGGGGGAGGTCAGAGTCCTTCCAGCAGAGTCAGGGCCAGCAGGGCAAAAAGCAGGAGAGCAGTCCTTCCAGAAAAGCAGTCCAGATGAGTCCTTTGGGCAGCACAGCAGTCCCTCTGACAGAGTCCAGTTGTAGGTCCAGAAATGTCTCAGTTTAGGGGGTCACACACCCAGAATATATTCCCAAATGTGCCTCAAAGTGTGGTTTTGAAATGCACTAGTTCCCCTTTCAACCCAGTCATGTCTGCCAGATGATCTGTGGGAGGTTATCAGTCCTTTTTGGTTCAGGTTAGGCCACTAGCCTTTGAAGTGTGAGAGCCCTCCCACCCTTCATTCCCAGGAAGACCCATCAGTATGCAGAAGAATGCAAATGCAGTTGAGTGTCCTGTGTTAATGGCTGTCTGGGTAGAATGCACAAATGGAGCTGTCAACCAGCACACATGGATTGGAGACAGGCTGTAAGGCACGGAGGGCAGTAAGTGCAGAGAAATGTATACTTTCTAAAAGAGGCATTTCTAAAATAGAAATGCTAAATTCAACATAACCAGTAAGCAGGATTTCTCACTGTCATTCTAACCTAACCTAGCATGACAATGCCACTCCTCTCAGATCAGAAATTACCACTTAAAGGCATATAAGGGTATTCCCAATGCTGGCCTATGAGAGGAACAGGCTTCACAGAAGTGAAAATTAACTTTGGGTGTTTTTCACTACCAGGACATATAAAACTTACAAGTATGTTGTATTAAGCTTGTGTTGAGAATGGAATGTAGAAGGTTGGGGTGGAATCAGGGGCTTTGAAACTGTGACAGTTGTCGCTCTGTGTCCACCCTGTTGGTTATGCGATACTGAGGATTAAAGAATTCATAGTGAAAATACAATTTATGTGAAGTACCTTCTTTCTTCAAAGTACATGCCCTGTCTTTTACTTACATGGCACTCTGCCCTATGAGTTACTTAGGGCCAACCTTAGGGGTGTCTTGTATGAAATAAAAAGATAATTTAAGGCTTGGCAAGTAGTTTGTATTGCCAAGTCAAAATGGCAATGAAACAGCACACATAAGCATTGAAATGGCAGGCCTGAGACATGGTTAAGAGGCTACTAATGTGGGTGGCACAATCAGTGTTGAAGGCCCAATAGTAGCATTTAACTTACAGGCCCTGGGCACATGTAGTGCACTTTACTAGGGACTTACAAGTTAATTAAATATGCCATTTGGGTATAATCTAATGTTACCATGTTTCACTGAGAGAACACATGCACTTTAGGACTGGTTAGCAGTGGTAAAGTGCTTAGAGTCCTAAAGCCAACAAAAATGAGGTCAGAAAAAGAGGAGGAAGGTAAAAAGTTTGGGTGTCCCTTCAGAGAGGACCATGTTCCAATACTGGGTTTCATTATCAATAAACAATTGGCCTTAAAAGGGCACAAACAACGCCTTATCCACACATGTATTCACACGGTATTTCAGTGTTTTTTTACAGTCTCTCCCTTACCTGAAAAGTAGATTCTTCCAGCTAGGTAGTGTCGATTCAGCCTGTCTGTATCCAAGGAGATTCTGAATAGAGCAGCTGCTGCCTCCTCCCTTCCCACGGGGGCTGGGCTTCAGTTGAATTGGCCCTTATTTACGTTTCTATTGGTTGTTGCATATGGTGTTGTGATAGGTTGTTGGGGGCTGTTTTTTCGATTGGTTTAGGGATTAGGGTACGTTTGTGATTGGTAGTAGGGTTGAGATTCTGATTGGTTTCTGGTTACTAGGGTTGGGTTTGTGATTGGTAGTAGGGTTGAGATTCTGATTGGTTCCTAGTTACTAGGGTTGGGTTTGTGATTGGTAGTAGGGTTGGGATTCTGATTGGTTCCTGGTGACTAGGGTTGGGTTTGTGATTAGTAGTAGGGTTGAGATTCTGATTGGGTCCTGGTTACTAGGTTTGGGTTTGTGATTGTAGTAGGGTTGAGATTATGATTGGTTCCTGGTTAGTAGGGTTGGGTTTGTGATTGGTCATCAGGATTAGGGGTTTGAATGGTGATTAGGGTTGGGTCTCCCATTGGTTGTGTGATTTAGGGTTACAAATCTGATTGGTTAGGGTTAGGACCAGGTGTCTATTGGCCAGTGGGGCTATTTAAGACTAGGACTCAAGGCGTCTCAGCCCGGACGTTGAGGCTAAGGGCGGAGAGGACAAGGGCAGCTGCCTGTTTGGGCCTGTTCGGGACTGGTATGGCCTAGGCCCAGAAATGCTGCCCAATTTCCTATTTATCAGAAAGGACCTTACTCTCTACACATCCATCAACATGCAAACATATTATCTGCAAAGCCATCCAACTCCTGCATCACAAACTGACCACATACAGATTGCAATGTCTCATCATCCATCACAATACCCCATATACAACACCTATACACATATCCACCACAACTACAACAGTAAAAGACATACATTCTCACAGCAAACACTACTCTGTTCACTCCCACTAACACAACCTGCCAACACCCACACAACACAAAACCACATTATACATTACTTTCAGCCATCCAGATACATACTCACTGTTCATACAGACCAACTGCACTATCCTCTATTTGTTCAACACAGACCCCCTTTCATCATTACAATACCTAAACCCAGCCTTCAAACACACCATCTACAAACGCCCATCCCTGTTTTCACCAATTCATACAACCATACAATCCTCACACTCCACTCCACCACACATATTACCTCTTCCAGTCATCACAACTAACACAAACTCCCCTGACACATATCCATCCCCTATTACAAATCTCATACACTCATCTCCAAAACACATTAACACCCCCTGTAATACTCTAATTACACTCACTAGCACTAACTCACATACAAATCCCTCACAGAAAACCACTACACCAATATTCCCTCTCAGTATTCCACAAAAACAATACAGACCACACACATCAGCACATCAAATTAACACAAGCGTTCATTATACTTATCGTCACACCCACCACCACCCTCATAACTACACAAAGAATACAAATCGTGACCAATCTTTAGCCCTAAATTCTCACCCCACAAAAACATCTACCACGAGCACCCCAACACAGCAGCATTCATTCACCAGCCTCTTTTCCGTTGCACAATCTAATAAAATGTTGGTGCCGTTTTCTCTCTGAGCAAGGTAGCTTCAATGACTGGGTCCTCAATTCAAACTAGGAGGCAACTACGTTTGAGGAACTGGAAAGCAGATTCCAATCAAAAATCTTTCTTAGGAAAATTGACAAAATTGCTTTTCCAGAAGCTAAATTTTGTGGTGCTCCACAGAAGGGAATTATTACTGAAGACAGAGAGCTTATAATGCCAATGAAGGATCAAGGAATAGATTCTGGGGAAATAAAAGAGCTTTCTGGGTCATTTTTTGACTGACGGTAAGACAAATCTGCTCTTTTGAGGAAGGTGCCAGTGGTGGTGCTGGAGGGAGAAGGTATCTTCCTCCAAAAAATCACAATCTCAGCAACCAGATGTGGGGTTCCAAACACAGTCAAAGTTCTGGCTATATTTACAAAAGCAAGGACATTGCAGTGGGAAATCAAATGTCTTCTTGACGAGAAGCCTAGAATGCCTCAATTTCAGACCTGTGTGTCTTGGACGTTATAGAAAAGGGTTACAGGATTACCTTTGATTCTTTCCCGCCAGAGTGTTTTCTGTACACTCCTCTGCTGGTTAGGCTAATGAAGAGGAAGGCTCCCAAAAGGGGTCAAGGAGTATATTCCATACTATTTCTGGTTAAAAAAAGGCCTCAAAGGACTTCGGACTAGTCCGGTGTAAAATATGTCAATTCATATATACCTCATGTCAGATTGAAGATGGTGTCACTTCAGGACCTGCATATTTGAACCAAGCCAATGTTCTGGCATCACTGGATCTAATGTATGTATATATTCATGTACCAATACATCTGAATTCTCAGTGTTTTCCCAGGTTCTGCGTTGACAATCATCATTATCAGTTCCAGGTATTGCCATTTGGGCTTTTTTCTTCACCAAGAGTTTTCAGTAAGGTGATAGCATCTTTGCTTGGAGCCATTCAAGAGAAGGAATTTCATATCTTTCTTTACCTACATTGATGCCCGTTCTCTCTCCTTGGCCCCCCACACTGTCCACCAGGTCTCCGGGTAGCCTAGCATGCAGTTGCTTTTCATGGAAGTTGTCTCTCTGGCCAAAATGATGCCCTAGTCCCCTCGGAACATACAATAGACCTGATCCTAATGGAAATCACAGTGGGGGGCATAAATTGAAGGTCAGAGAGGAGAAGATGACAGACCTCATAGCAGAGAAGAAGTCCATCTAGGCGAACATCACCGGCTTCAATGGCAAGATGGAGAGACTGGATCTACACCTGTTCACACTGAAAGCAAGCATCGGTTGCATCCCAGACAGGGACCACGGACTCCGGGTCTTGTGTGACAAGTTTGTCGACTCAAACACAGAATCTAAGGGGTCAACATCCTCTTCTATATGATTCCGGAAAAGGCAGAGGGGGCTGACATCCGTGGCATCCTTCTAGTCCTGCTCCCCATCCTCCTGGAGCTTATCGTCCTGCACCTGCTGGAAATGCAGGTGTCCCACAGTATGCTGTTGACCCAGCAACTGGGATTAATAGGATTGATGCTCATTATAGCTTGTTTCCTCTGCCACAAACAGTCCCAGCAGATAATTGCAGCAGCATAGACACATGGGCCCTATGACTATGGATGCCACAAGATCCAAATCTTGGCTGACAATTTCAGGGAGATGAATGGGAAGCAGAGGGCTTTCCTGTCCCTTAGGCCCCAACTGAGCAAGTGAAACATACAGGGGCATATTTATACTCCGTTTGCGCCGAATTTGCGTCGTTTTTTTTTACGCAAATTCGACGCAAAACTAACTCCATATTTATACTTTGGCGTTAGACACGTCTAGCGCCAAAGTTCATGGAGTTAGCGTCATTTGTTTGCGTGAACACCTTCCTTGCGTTAATGATATGCAAGGTAGGCGTTCCCGTCTTAAAAAATGACTGCGATGCATATGCGTCGTATTTATACTCCCGGGCAAAAATGACGCCCGGGAGTGGGCGGGACTAAAAAACCCGCATTTGCGCCGGATTTTAGCGCCTGGGTCAGGGCAGGCGTTAAGGGACCTGTGGGCTCAGAATGAGCCCAGAGGAGCCCTCCCCTGCCCCCAGGGACACCCCCTGCCACCCTTGCCCACCCCAGGAGGACACCCAAGGATGGAGGGACCCACCCCAGGGACATTAAGGTAAGTCCAGGTAAGTATTTTTTTTAATTTTTTTTTGTGGCATAGGGGGGCCTGATTTGTGCCCCCCTACATGCCACTATGCCCAATGACCATGACCAGGGGACATAAGTCCCCTGGTCATGGCCATTGGGCAAGGGGGCATGACTCCTGTCTTTGCTAAGACTGGAGTCATTTCAATGGGGGATGGGCGTCATAAAAAAATGGCACAAATCGGGTTGTGGCGATTTTTTTGCCTCAGCCTGACTTGCACCATTTCTGGACGCCCATACGCCATTTTCCCCCTACGCCGGCGCTGCCTGGTGTACGTCGTTTTTTTTAACGCACACCAGACAGCGCCGGCGGCTAACGCCGGCTAACGTCATTCAATAAATACGGTGCCCGCATGGTGCTTCGGAATGGCGTTAGCCGGCGCGAATTTTTTGGGCGCAAAACTGCAGTGGCGCAGTTTTGCGTCAAAAAGTATAAATATGGCCCACAGTTTGGCCTCTTTGTGCCGATGTGCATGTGGATCATGATGGAAGTCAAATCCAGGGACTTCTATGATCTAAAGGAACTGCAGTTTTTCTTAGACAGTCTGCATAACAGGGCCATGGACACAGCTCTGGCTGCCCCCAACCCCTCCATCCCTGTCCTGGCAGGGCCACTGGTGGGGATGAGGACAAAGAGCCCCACTGATCCTGACATCAGGACAGGTCACACCAATTGCAGAGTGGCAGGGAGAAGATGATTAGGGTAGTGACGTAGCTGACTCAGGACAGGGGCCATGACAAGTCTCACTCACCACTAAAGTTCAACCCACCCAACGACTGACTTACCCAGCATCTGCAATTGTTGTATCCTTGAGTCTTTATATCTTTGAGATTGACAGCTGAGGGTGGCATGTCTGTTTCTTGTCAATTACTTGTTCATGGAATACTTCATGCTTGCTTGATACTGTTTGCACGGTTTCTTCTCCCAGCCTTGCCCCTCCTGCCTGCCAAGTCCATTGGACTGCATGTGGTCCCTTTTAAGTGGGTGTGCATGGCTGGCCTAGGAGTCATGACGACCTGGAGAGAGTGAGGCTTTTCCCCCAACTATCGAAAAAACAACAGGGGAGGGGCAGAAAAATGGGATATTCGGAGTCTAACTCCTGGTCCCGTGTGTAAAGTTCCCACTAGACAGTCAATCAAATAAAGATTACACACGGTTCCATCTAGTACTGTGGGTGTCTTTCAAGTAAAAAGCTTGGTCAGTAGATGAGAACCGAGGCTTTTCGAAGCAAGAGCCCTCACTCACCATCCGGTGACATGCTTCATCATAGGGCCAGCTCCTCGTCAGGCCGGCGCTGCAATGCCTGACGGGCCCCACAAGGGGGCTCTTTGCCGGAGATCTTTTACGAATCGAGTATAGCCGGTCAAAAAACAAAGAAGTGAAGGATTGGTAAATAGAAAAATGTAAAATGCCTAGAGGTAACTACTAATAATTTTAATTCTCGTGCTTATACCTCTGACAAGATTAAAAACCAGAATAAGGGGAGTTAGTGGGATAATGACCACGAACCCCATAGAAATACACATAGGTATAGTAGAAATAATGTCTCTTAGAGAAAAATGGCATATAAGAGACGGAGCACACAGGGTCCCCTGTGTCACTCTATGTAGTGGGTCAACATGTTTCTCGCTAATTACAGAAGAATTAACTTATGCGATTCATCAGGACCTAGTAACATACCTAATCCTATAGATCGTGGGAATTTCCACAAATATGATAATCAAAAACCTAAAAGAATGTAGAAGAAAGAAAGAAACCACAATTAACATAACATAGTTCATATACAGGAAAAATTCACACTAAATTACATTGTGCAACCCCAAATCGAAGTGCAAAATCACTCAGGTGCCAAGTGGTATATGAACATTTTATACGAGCAAGAACAAGTGCGAGGCCAATTAGGCAGAAAAACATCCACATTGCTTACCCTCCAAAAATTAATGGTAGGGCCACATCGGGGGAGTTCAGGCTAAAAAATCAACTCTGATCTAAATATATACACAAAAGAGGGAACATAAGAAAAACTGTAATCGAAACGTTTGATACTCCACTAATCTAGTTGAACAGCATATTTAAATAGTGATAAGGGAGTACAAAATTCACTAATACGCTCCTGTATCCAAACGTTAGATTAGTGGTAATTCATCTCAAATTTGCAAGGAGCGTAAAAAGTATTGGAAAGTATTACTATCTGTTAAAGCACGATCACAAAGAAAGCATGCTTCAAAAGGGGGCAAGGAAGGAAAGCCACTATGTTATGTTAATTGTGGTTTCTTTCTTTCTTCTACATTCTTTTAGGTTTTTGATTATCATATTTGTGGAAATTCCCACGATCTATAGGATTAGGTATGTTACTAGGTCCTGATGAATCGCATAAGTTAATTCTTCTGTAATTAGCGAGAAACATGTTGACCCACTACATAGAGTGACACAGGGGACCCTGTGTGCTCCGTCTCTTATATGCCATTTTTCTCTAAGAGACATTGGGCCTGATTCTAACTTTGGAGGACGGTGTTAAACCGTCCCAAAAGTGGCGGATATACCACCTACCGTATTACGAGTTCCATAGGATATAATGGACTCGTAATACGGTAGGTGGTATATCCGCCACTTTTGGGACGGTTTAACACCGTCCTCCAAAGTTAGAATCAGGCCCATTATTTCTACTATACCTATGTGTATTTCTATGGGGTTCGTGGTCATTATCCCACTAACTCCCCTTATTCTGGTTTTTAATCTTGTCAGAGGTATAAGCACGAGAATTAAAATGATTAGTAGTTACCTCTAGGCATTTTTTATTTTTCTATTTACCAATCCTTCACTTCTTTGTTTTTTGACCGGCTATACTCGATTCGTAAAAAATCTCCAGCAAAAAGCCCCCTTGTGGGGCCCGTCAGGCATTGCAGCGCCGGCCTGACGAGGAGCTGGCCCTATGATGAAGCATTTCACCGGATGGTGAGTGAGGGCTCTTGCTTCGAAAAGCCTCGGTTCTCATCTACTGACTAAGCTTTTTACTTGAAAGAAACCCACAGTACTAGATGGAACCGTGTGTAATCTTTATTTGATTGACTGTCTAGTGGGAACTTTACACACGGGACCAGGAGTTAGACTCCGAATATCCCATTTTTCTGCCCCTCCTCTGTTGTTTTTTCGATGATTTAGTGTAGCCTTTGGCTACGGGGCGTCCTTCTTTCTCTTTATTTTTTTCTTTTTACACCCCAATAGACTATGGCCCTCATTCTGACCTCGGCGGTCTTTTCGCAAGACCGCCGAGTTACCGCCGCGGTGAAGACCGCCGACCGCGGCGGTATGCCGCTGTGCGCATTCCGACCACTGGGAGCGTTCCGCCGGGAAACCGCCGGCAGCCAGACTGGCGGTCGGCGGGAAAGTGGAGACTGGTCAACCTCCACCGCCACGCCAGCAGAACACCGCCCCCAGAATTACGACCCACATTTCTGTGTGGCGGTCTTCTGTTGGCGGTGTGCTGTCGGCGGTCACGTCCCTATGGCTCCCGTCGCCTCCCGGAGGACCAACGCACAAGGTAAGTTGACCGTCCGTGAGGGGAGGGGGAGGGGGGGTGTTGTGTGATGTGGGCGTGCATGGGGGTGTGCGTGTGAGTGTGTAGAGGGGGTGTGGGAGTGCGTGTATGTGGGCGGGGGGTGCTGCTGTGTCTATGGGTAATGTGTGCTGTTCGGCAGGTGCGCATGTCTGCATGTATGTGTGCGGGTATGTGTCCCCGTTGTGTATGTGTGTGTAGGGGGTGTGTATATGTGCCTGTTGGGGGTGTGTGCATGTCGGGGTGCATGTATGTGCATGTCGGGGTGGGGGTGGGGAGGGGGTTCGTACCACCTCTGGGGGGTGGCAGGGGGGTGGAGGGTGTGGGGGGAGGACTCGGGTGGGTAGTGGGGGGTGGGGGAGACCCCTATCAGTGCCAGGGAAGGAATTCCCTGGCCCCGATAGTGCCTACCGCCATGGTTCGCATGGCGGTTCCCGACCGCCAGAAACCGCGGCGGTAGGCAGGGTCATGATACCGTTGGCGGTCTTGGGACGACCGCCGGGCCGGAGTGCGCAAACTCCAGCCCGGCGGTCATGACCGCCGTGGCGGTCGGAGTGGGCAAGTGGCGGTCGATCGCGGCGGTGACCGCTGCGGTCAGAATGCCATTTTTCTGACCGCTGGTCTGTTCGCGGTCCGACCGCCGCCTCTCCGCCGACCGCCAAGGTCAGAATGAGGGCCTATATCTGGTGGTGAAATATGTCGGACCTACAGGGTCTTAGCTTTGATGATAGCATGGTGCAGGCTATCCTACAAACTCCCTCTATTCTAGGGGATGATAGCAGTGGCCCCTCTATTGGCACCAAAGAGGACTAGACTAAATTATCAACTCTCAAGAAGGAACTTATCAAGACCGTTTTACACGGTACTATCATGACTGAATATCTCAGGGCCAATATATCTCCAAACGGCCTTATTGTCACTAATGTACCCAGGATCTTCCTCCAAGATCTTCAATTTCGCCTGGATTGGTCACAGATATCGTGGAAATGCACTCGTGATTGGTTAATCCTTATTATTAACACCTCGAAACGTTTGGCAGACTCCATTACCATCCAGATTTCCATCACCGAAGCAGCTATGAAAACCACGGTCCAACTTGCCCAATTTAAGTCTCGCCTAGCCGAGATCAATACGAAACTTAATGAGACAAAAGAGTATCTAACACGCCAGAAAATTAATAAATTACAGAAAGACATCAAACGCTTCAGTAGAGAGAAAGTGCATCCTTACACTAAAGACGACTATCAATGTGAGGGCTCTTCTGAGACTTCAGATGACTCTGATACCTCACAACGGAGGCCCCGTTTTCCACAGAATAGCTCCAGCTCGGATAACTGGAGCGGAGATGAGGGACAGAGACTGAATCGGAATCGCTACGCTCCACCGACCCATTTTAACCCTCCTTTTCCTTACCAGTCGATACCACATTGGCAAACAATGCCTATGCCTTATTTTCAACCACAGCCCCAATACAACTTCAACCCTTTTTTAGGAAGAGGCCGGGTAGAGGCAGAGGCAGAAACAGAAGGAGAGGAAGAAATGTCCATTGGGCACAGGAAGAGCCTCAGATGATCACCAGAAGCCGCAGTGTGACAAGCCAAAAGAGACCCTAGTGGTCAACCTTTCAAGCTCCACCTTGACCCTACCAGAGCTAACAGTTCTGGAGAGAGGTTTAGGCTTTGTTCCTACTCCAAGGGAAGATCAATTTAGACTACACTGTGAGATGGCAGCCTTGTTTCGCAAAGTTAGGCTGCATTTCTTCTTTAAAGACCGTCTAAGTGTGGAGACTAGGGGAGATACTAATTTAAGGAACCCTTCCACTTTCATGCCCCCTAGCACCTCGGTCCCACTGGAAGTACTTACTTTTGAAAAGGCGGTCCGACATGAAATTCAGCACCTTAACCCTCCTAAAGTTTTCCAGAACATCTCCAAATTAGAACGGGTGGCTATTAACTCTTTATCTTCCAACCCTGATATCACGCTAAAACCAGCAGATAAAGGCGGTGCTATTGTGGTTATGGATACCACCTACTACCAACAGGAATGTAGAAGACTGCTCAGTGACACTTCTTACTACCGCCCTATCTCCACTGATCCGACTCCACGTCTACAACGTAAAATTTGTGGTATGATTTCGGAAGCAGAGTCAGCCGGTTGGATTACTCGACAAGAAGCGGAATTCCTTGACACAAAGTATCCCAGAATTCCATACTTTTACTGTCTTCCAGAAATCCATAAAGGTCTCCCTCCTCCAGGCCGCCCTATAGTGTCTGGTATCGGCTCTTTATTAGAGCCTCTGTCTAAATTTTGTGACTTCTTCCTGCAACCTATCATACAGAGAACATCCACCTTTTTGAAGGACACAAAAGACACTTTAGTTCTACTGAATGACATAAATGAGTCTGGCACTACTGACATACTGATCTGTCTAGATGTAGAGGCGCTCTATACCAATATCCCACAAGAAGCCACACTCACCGCTGTAGAGGAAATACTCTTAGCTGATACATGGACTTACAATACCCCAGTGAGCTTCATTATGCAATGTGCCAGTGTGGCCCTTCAAGAGAACTTCTTTCAATTTGAGAAAAGCCTCTTTCACCAGATGCAAGGTACATCTATGGGGAGCACTTTTGCGCCAAGTCTGGCTTGCCTTTACATGTTTACATTTGAACAACGCCATATTTTGACCCCTGAACAACCATTTTTTTCCAACATCATATTGTGGCGTCGATACATAGATGATATTTTGGTAATTTGGAGGGGCGAGATGGACTTTGCGATAGCCTTTACCCAATGGGTTAATACCTTGGATACCCATCTTCGTTTCAGCTCTACCGTCTCTGACAAAGAAGTCTCTTTTTTGGACTTACGAATCTCACTTAGGGATGGCTTCCTTAATTCATCTATATACCACAAACCCACGGATCGTAACAGTCTTTTACTTTACAACAGCCACCACCCTAAAGCCCTACGAGATAACCTACCTTTTGGTCAATTCCTTAGGATACGACGTAACTGCTCAGACAAAAACGATTACCACACACAAGCTAACACTCTATGTCACAAACTCTGTGAACGCAACTATCCCCTACCTAATATTCGGCAGGCAAAAAAGAGGGCGGGCAATATCCCTAGAGATATATTACTGACCAACAATACCCGTTCCCAACAGACTAGATTAACTTGCGTCACTACTTTCACCCCCCTCAGTAACCAAATAAAAGGTATTATCCGCAGGCTCTGGCCCATTCTCACTAGTGCAGGTGCCACTCTAGAACGTCCTCTATTTGCCTTTAAAAGAACTCCCAATATTAAGGATTTGGTGGTCCATACAAGACCCACAGTTAATCGGCCCCCTAACAATTCGGGCTCTGGTCAATGGCTTAAAGTAAGGGGGCATCACCCTTGTGGCTCCTGCAATGTTTGCCCCTTCAATGACAATATCCGAGAGGTAGATATAGGTGAACAAAAGACCTGGCAACTTAGATCCCATACCAACTGTCGGACTAAGAATTGTATCTACATGATTACCTGCCCGTGCAATTTGAAATACATTGGCATGATGACCAGGATGGTGAAAATTCGTATTAACGAACACCGTAGCACCGTCAGGTGTAAAAGATCCTCCACGAAACTGACTAATCACTTTGTTGAGAAACAGCACGGACCTAATGATATGAAATGGTTGGTTTTAGAAACTATGAGAGATAGCATTGACAGTACCAAGAAGCTTTTTGAGAAAGAACAACGATGGGTCTTCAGACTTCAGACCCATGTACTTGGTCTGAATGACGATATTCAATGGACTAATTTTATCCATTAACAATAACACCCAGCTTTCTCTGTTTGTTTACTATGGCCATTTTTGATTGTCTCATACTAAGATCCATAACTATACATACTTTACAAATGATTCACAAACATTTATCGATCCCTGGCTGTGATAACCTCCTTTATTGACTGTGATGACACTCTTAACGATTTGGTTATTTGTACCTTCCAATATGGCCGACAAACTTCTGCCTTTTTCTATGTGCATCCTCCAAAATGGCCGACATCTTTCTCGTGCTGACGAGTCCTTCTTCTATTTCCGACCTAATTCTCCTTTAAAAAAAACCTTTGATACCAGTATCTACTTTGATACCGGGTGTGGGAACCGGCGTAGGTTAACCGGCAGTGACCGCTTTTTCCTCAAGTAAGTGCCCTTGCTTACATGTGCTATCTCTTATCAGCACCTCTGCTACACCGATTTCCCTTTTTATGAGTCCGGAGGTTCGGCGGTTTTCCCCTGGGACCCCCTCGTCAGTAACAAATGTCCATTTCTGTATCGTGCACACCATGCGCTTTAATAGCGACGCACTGCATTTAGATGACACTCGCTTTCTGTTTTGATTACGCATTTTCACTGCCACATTCCAGCACGAGTATATGCGCTTACAGCAACACGCGCCCTCCGTGTATTCCGATACCAATACATGGGCATCACTACGCGGCTTTCCTTCCTTGCCCCCTTTTGAAGCATGCTTTCTTTGTGATTGTGCTTTAACAGATAGTAATACTTTTCAATACTTTTTACGCTCCTTGCAAATTTGAGATGAATTACCACTAATCTAACGTTTGGATACAGGAGCGTATTAGTGAATTTTGTACTCCCTTATCACTATTTAAATATGCTGTTCAACTAGATTAGTGGAGTATCAAACGTTTCGATGACAGTTTTTCTTATGTTCCCTCTTTTGTGTATATATTTAGATCAGAGTTGATTTTTTAGCCTGAACTCCCCCGATGTGGCCCTACCATTAATTTTTGGAGGGTAAGCAATGTGGATGTTTTTCTGCCTAATTGGCCTCGCACTTGTTCTTGCTCGTATAAAATGTTCATATACCACTTGGCACCTGAGTGATTTTGCACTTCGATTTGGGGTTGCGCAATGTAATTTAGTGTGAATTTTTCCTGTATATGAACTATGTTATGTTAATTGTGGTTTCTTTCTTTCTTCTACATTCTTTTAGGTTTTTGATTATCATATTTGTGGAAATTCCCACGATCTATAGGATTAGGTATGTTACTAGGTCCTGATGAATCGCATAAGTTAATTCTTCTGTAATTAGCGAGAAACATGTTGACCCACTACATAGAGTGACACATAGGACCCTGTGTGCTCCGTCTCTTATATGCCATTTTTCTCTAAGAGACATTATTTCTACTATACCTATGTGTATTTCTATGGGGTTTGTGGTCATTATCCCACTAACTCCCCTTATTCTGGTTTTTAATCTTGTCAGAGGTATAAGCACGAGAATTAAAATTATTAGTAGTTACCTCTAGGCATTTTAAATTTTTCTATTTACCAATCCTTCACTTCTTTGTTTTTTGACCGGCTATACTCGATTCGTAAAAGATCTCCGGCAAAGAGCCCCCTTGTGGGGCCCGTCAGGCATTGCAGCGCCGGCCTGACGAGGAGCTGGCCCTATGATGAAGCATGTCACCGGATGGTGAGTGAGGGCTCTTGCTTCGAAAAGCCTCGGTTCTCATCTACTGACCAAGCTTTTTTACTTGAAAGAAACCCACAGTACTAGATGGAACCGTGTGTAATCTTTATTTGATTGACTTTTCCCCCAACTAACCTTCTCCCTTCCTCTTCCCCCGCTCCCAAACTACAGTCCAGCTGATTGGTGCCCTGCAACCCAGGCTTGTGGCCTTTAACCCTCTCAATGTCACCCTCACCCAAAAAGGTCAGTGTTGCATACCAGTGATCATAGGGCTTCTCCTTCCCCTCTCCTCTCTATGATCCCTTCGGAGTCACCATGGTCTGATGCTTTCTGCCTTTTGGCTTGTCTCTCTGTGCTCCCATCTGCCCATGTGGCCCTGGGGCCCGGCCTGCATTGCCCACCCCTCTTTGGCCATCTGCGGTCTTGCCTAATTCTCTACTTCCCTTTTTTTGTATGCCACGTAACTCACTCTGGGAGCGGTTCTCTCTCCACTTCACTGCCTTAGTTGCCGTCATTCATCTATTCCATCATTCATCCCCTCATTCACGCAGCATGTTTCAGTGTGAATCTCAGGCTCCCAGCTGGTTGCTCCCCTCCCTTGTCAGTGGGTCTTCCCTGGATTGGCAGATCTATAGGATTGGACCAACATATTACAGTTTTAGTGTGTTTGCCTTGAACTTTAACAACTGTTGTCAGTTTTACTTGTTTTTTTCCTCACTGTTTCACTTTTCACACTCATCCCCTGTTCTGCCCTTGTCTGTCTCTACCTCACTCACCCTCCCTTCTTTTAACCCCCTCGCTTTATATCTACAGATGGGTGGCTGGGTATGGCTCCATCCCTTTCCCCCTTCCTGGCACCCCTGAGGTCCGCACACATGTTTGAGCAGGTGTACTCATTTTGTCCCGTCCCTGTTTCCCCTTCCCCTCCTTCTTCCCCCTTCTTCTCTCCTCATTGCACTGCTTTGTCTGCTAATGGTGCCTGGGGAGGGCGTGAGTTATAGATACCTTAGGGCACAAGTTATAGTTGCTTGAAAGAACTCTAACTATAACTGCCGAATTTCTATGGTTTTGTACGTGTAAATTCCGAACCTAGTTATGACGTCCCTGTAACCTTTGTTTTTTTTCAGTGAATTTTGAAGGTTATTTTATTTCTATTTCTCAACTATAACATCCCTGTAACCTTTGTTTTTTTCAGTGAATTTCTATGGTATTTTTAACGTAAAGTAGTTTTCATTACTATACATTAATCCAACCACCACCGTGCATGACCTTTGGCTGTGCGCATCAGCTGTTGACTGCAGAGCCTGGCCAGTGGCAAGGCTCTGTGGCAAACCCCTATAGCCACCCAACCCTGCATTTTACATGGCCTTCTGCTATGCGCAGCGGAGGTTATCCACAGGGTCTGGCCTGAAGCCAGTCCTGAAGTCAACCCCTATAACAAGCTATCCCTGCATGGCCCTCACTCCCCAGGCTGATCTCGGCCCCAGGGGCTCCTTCCCCCATGGCCCAGCTTAAATATTTACATTTTTTTCGGGAGGTGGGGTCACATGGCCCCCCTGCCCAATCTCCACCCTGGGGACCCTAACCCCTGGGGACTAGCCTAAACATTTAATTTTTTTGGGGGGAAGAGGGCCACACAGCCTCCTTCCTCAGGCTGATTTCATCCCCTGGGACCCCATCCCCTGGACCCACCCTAAATATCTATTTTTGTTCTCGGGGGCAGCCAGCCCCCATCCCCAGGCCAATCTCAGCCCCAGGGACAACATCCCCCAAGGCCTACACATTTTTTTTTTTGTGGGGTGAGTGGGGGCCGCATGGCCCCCCTCCCCAGGCCAATTTTGGCCCTGGGGCCCCCACCCCTCAGGGTTCAGCCTAATGTTTTTTTGTTGTTGATAGATGGGCAGAGGTCCCCCTCCTCAGGGCTGATCTCGACCCCGGGGACCCCATTCCCCAGGGCCCACCCATGTGACCTGGGTGCCCTACAGGGCACCCAGTGACAATGTTGGGGACCATGGTGGGAGCCTGAATCCCCACGGTCCCTGCTGGCTCCACACCTCCTATGGGAGCCAGTATTGCTGAGAGCAATCATTTCCTCTGTCTCCTTTCCTGCATTTTTGTGGGCAGGGAGATGGAGGAAATCTCTGCTCCGATGAAGGAAGAGCTGTTTGACAGCTCTCCCTTCATCGGACCAGAGTGTTTGATGTGGCTTAGCGGCAGCTGTCAAAGCTGCAGTGAAGCCACAGCAAACAGCTATGTCCCAGGGGTGGGCACCCTGGGACATAGCATGAGCTAGCCCTTGACCTGATCCCCGGGCCATCAGTGGCTCCTCATGGGGGGCTGTGTGGTGTTCCCCTCCAACATGCATAGCCACAGGGAAGTGGAGGCCCCCTGGGCTGTAGGCGGTACAAAATGGACCCCCTTTCTATTTTTTACACTTTGCCCTGGGGAGATGGTTGTCCCCATGGCTGCGGGGTGCCAATCCGCCCCCTACTCATCATTAAATGAACGCCCTGGGCAGTGTTCAAGTTTGCCCCAGGGAGGTGATGGTCCCTGGCCTGCGGGGGAAGCCACTAAGCCCCCCCACAAAGATCTAAATGATAGTTCCGGGGAGATGGTGGTCCCTAGGACTGCAGGGGGGCAGCACAGCCTCTGTATAGATTTAAATGATTGCATTGGGAAGGTGGTGTTCCCTGGGGCTGCGGGACGGTCACGCGGACCCCGCATAGATTTAAATCAAAGCCTCGGGGAAGTGGTGGTCCCTGGGGCTGCGGTGGGGGTTCCTGCGGCCATGCATAAATTTAAATTATAGCCCCCATTTAAAAAAAAATGCCCCCTGGACCTGGCCTACCTGGGGGCTTATTAAAAAACAATTGCTGAAGTCCATGATTGTTTTTCTCTTTTAATTTCTTTTAATTTCTCCTGCAAATTTGCGACGATGTAGCAAATTTGTGGTGGAACATTAAAAAAAATAACTTTTTTTTTGCTCTGGTGTGGTCCCTCTGGGACCCCAGCACCAGACCTAGGAGGTCAGTGTGTCTCTAACCTGGCCCCTTGTCTTTTTTCTTTCACACTTTTTCAGTTCGACTCTGCTCAAACCAAGTCCCAAGATGACTGCCAACACTTCCTGATCTGAAGTGTTGGTAGCCAACCAGAGCTGTGCATTTGCTGTGCACAAGCTCTTAATCTTGCGCGAAGTCGTTGCGACCTCAGAAATACAAATTTGTTTTCCCTGTAATGTTAAAAAAAAACTACTTAATGGATGTGCACCAAATAAGCAAAAGCACAATCTGCATACCAAAAGCTAGCTTTCTGCCAAATTTGATGTAATTCCATCCAGGGGTTCGGGCTGTAGCCTTGTTCAAAGGTACTATGGTAAGTAACATGGGAAACACAACTTTTTTACCCCCCTTTTTCTCGGCCTCTACTCAGTGGATCATCCTGAAACTTTCCGTGCACAACAAAAATTACCAGGGGACTTTTTAGGAACATTTCATGAAGATTTGTCAAACAGTGTCATAGATATAGGCAAGTCAAAAAAGACTTTTTTCTGTGAAAGTATGGTCCTAACTATAACTACCTAGTGGCCACTAGGTAACATATATATATGTGTGTATAAATATATATATATATATATATATATATATATATATATATATATATATATATAAATATATATATATATATATATATATATATATATATTCACTGAAAAAAACAAAGATTGCGTGGACGTTATAGTTACATTTTAAGCGTACAATACCATAGAAATTCACTTGTTATAGTTATAGTTATTTCAAGTAACTAAAACTCGTGTCCTAAGATAATTATAACTTGCACCCCCATCATGCCCACCA
The DNA here is from genome assembly GCF_031143425.1 of Pleurodeles waltl. Classification (NCBI taxonomy): domain Eukaryota; kingdom Metazoa; phylum Chordata; class Amphibia; order Caudata; family Salamandridae; genus Pleurodeles; species Pleurodeles waltl. The sequence goes on along the minus strand of NC_090444.1, from coordinate 1,019,297,521 downwards.
CCATGCACAGTTTTTTCTGAATAATTTTACAGAAAATGTTACAGTGATATTATCAATGATGTTATGAAAGATGTTCTGAGTGCAGTAATATGTGGGGTAAGTAGCAGAACATGGCAAGGGTGTGCATTTTAGTTACCTTAGGGCACGAGTTATAGTTACTTGAATTATGTCTAAATATACCAGGTGAATTTCTATGGTTCTATGGTTTTGTGAGTGCAAAATGTGAGCCGAACTATAACATCCCCGTAACCTTTGTTTTTCCTTATTGAATTACTGTTTTATCAAGTCAATTTCCTAACTATAATGTCCCTGTAACCTTTATTTTTTTAATTGAATTTCTATTTTTTAGCATAATTTTTAGAACTATATGATAATCTAACCCCGCACCACACATGTCCTTTGGCTGTGATTGCCAAAGGTAGGGAGCAGGGCCTGGCTCTGCAGCCAACCCCCTATAACTCTGCGCAACACATAGCCTTTGGCAGGGCATGTTGGGGGTGTGGCCAGGACCTGCAGCCATCCCCCATAGCCACCCAACCCTATGCCATGCATGGACTTTGGCCATGCATGGCGGGGGTTGGTCACACCCCCATACCTCTTATAGCCATCTAACCACATGCCATGCAACCACCCAACACCTCCATCAAGCCATGTTGCCATTGTATTCACTGCAATGGCACAGAAAGGTGTATGTGCTTATTTTTAGCATTTTTACCACACACATTAAATCTTCAATTAATGCATGTTTTGCTGACAGCAGAGCTGGAAACTAGTCCTGGGCAGAGTTCACGGAGTTCCGCTATGTGGAACGCCACAATGTAACCAAAAAACTTGGCTGCGCTACGTGGAGTTCCACAAGCAGTGGAGTGCTTTAAGTCACGGCGTTCATGATAATTTTCAATGCTGGGTGTTTGTCCCACGCTGAAAACTCAGCACGAATGGCACCACATGCAGCGCAAGAGGGGGCTGCTTCTTTTCTGCCACTTGAGTAGATTTTATACGCGAGCAGCAACTTCCTCAATGCGAACCGAAGATTTTTCAATGCAGGTGGTAGCGACCATCCGCGACCACCCGGGTTGAGAAATCTTGCTGGGAGGTCATGATTTTCCTTGCTCCTGCTCACCAATTTAACATTGGCAAGTGGGAATAAGGAAAAAACTCCACTCTGCTCTGCTACGCAGAGTGTAGAGTGGGAAAAACTCTACAAACTCCACCAAGGGAGCAGAGTTCACCGCCCACCTCTACTGGAAACATGATGAGGCAATTACTGCCCTGTGTCTTGGAGCTCTATTGTCAACAAAACACTAACTCAAAGATTTTTGCCACTAAGGATGCCTAAAAATAAGTGCAGAGACAACATCTATGCAGGTGCAGAAAATAACAGCATGAAAATGCCCCTAGTGTTTTTTTCAATACAATCAAAAGCAGAAAGTTAAAAGTTTGGTGTTTATGGTATTTGTTGAGATGTTTTGAAATTGAATATTTCTTGTCAAATATGTAGATATAACGGTAACACTTTGGAATCACTGTTTTTTTGCGCATGTATAGTGATACACATTAATGTTTTTGACATAGGTTTGATATTTTAATACACAACAAATGTGAGGTGGCAGTTTAGAAAGTGTTGAACATGATATTCAGGTCCATGAAACAAGAAACAATGCATGCTATTTTGTAAACAATGAAAAGAAATGCACTTTTAATCCATATCAGTTTATTGATTAATTAGGAGTGCACATACCCACATCCGGATTGTGTGGTACTGATGCCAATGTCAGCCTTGTGCCCTTCTGTGAATCTGACTACAAGAACTCAATAGAAGAAACACTATCTAAAAGACTGTGAAGAACGTAGGAGGATAAGGGAAGGGAGAAAAACTGCAATGTCACAGCAAATGTCTTAGGACTGCTTCCAGTACTCTCTGTAGTTTCCAACCACCTAGGCGGGACACAGTATATTATTGTGTGTGGACATCAATTGAAAAAGTAATATTATTGAAGCATGTTGAATTAGTTGGTGACATTTGTAACAGTAGGCTAAGGGTAAGGCATCACCCGCAGCATTAATAAACACTTCAGCAGTGGGCGGAGATGAGGAGATGATAGCAGCTGGACCCCTAGTGCTGGTTTACAGTGGTAGGTAATTGGAAAGATGCAGTGTAGAGGTTAAGCAGGATATCATCAAAGGGAAACCAAAGGGAGTGACCAAAACACAAATGGAGCACATGAAGGGAAGTCCGGGTGCAAACTGGTATGAGAGTGACAAATACCAACAAAATGAACAGTTGCCAGGAAAGGTGTAAGCATTTGTGATGGGTTAAATACTGTCTCTTTGTTGTTTGAACCGTAACTACTCTACCTTCATAGATTGGGAAGTCTTTGTACTCTCCGATTGAAACAGGTACCCTGATGCAATGGTAAAGACACTAACATTGCCAGCACTTCTAACATTGTATTACAGATATCAACAGTCTCAATGTCAATTGTTCTCGTCCTAGAGGCATGATATTTCCACCAAAATGGTGAGACCTCCTTCCAACCCTTGCAACTCACAACTAGACTGTGGGTTTTAGAGTAACAATTCCCAAACTTGGGAAATAATACAGTACAATCAGAGTAGAAAATACCATTACATTTTTTGGGTGTTAGAAGTTGGGTCTCTAGTTGGCAGAGGTATTCACCCTGTCCAAGTGGAGACCACAATTCTAGTAGGGTAAGTCACAACACAACCTAAATTATCATGTGCTCACCCTCGAGCAGCTTGGCAAAGAGCAGACAGGCTCAACTTAGAAGGCAATGTGTAAAGTATTTGTTTAACAGTAACTGTAATGACATTAAGGGGGTCATTCCAACCCTGGCGGTCGGTGATAAAGCGGCGGCCAACCCGCCAACAGGCAGGCGGTCCAAAAAACGGAATTCTGACCCTGGCGGGACCCGCCAACACAGGCCGCCACTTTAACACTCCGACCGCCACGGCGGGACAGACAAACAGCGCGGCGGTCACCGCCAACAGGCAGGCGGCAGACAATGTACCGCCCACAGTATCACAACTCACCAATCCGCCACCTTTTCCGGGGCGGGAGCCCCGCCGATAAAAACACGGCGGAAACAGACTACGAACGGGAAAACGCTCACCTCTATACACTCCACGAGGACGGAGGACAGCATGGAACCCGAATTAAACATCCTACCAGCTCTTGTCTACCTGCTCATCTACCACGAGTACGAACTCCGGCGCAGAAGACAACGGTGAGTACTGCACCTACGACACAGGGGAGGGGGGAGGACGAAAGGTTACGGGCACACACATACGCCCCCCCCCAACTATCAACATACCAATGCAGAGCAACAACTGAGTGACACCCCGCAAACCCCCCTGAAAAATGCAAAGACACAATAAAATTTCAATTTAAATTTATGTATAAATTAGGTTCATTGAAGTCATGGAAAATTATCGTCATGAAATATCAAAGCAAAAATCATGATCAGTGCGAAAGCTATGTACATAGTCAATAAGTCCTGCTCAGTGTGTCAAATATCCACAGTCCGTGGGCCAATGTCTACCAAACACATGGGCAAAGCCCACATAGGAGACCTGAGTCCGTTGGAGAGAACACTGCTGGGGCATCAGATGACAAAACTACAGGCACCTCAGGGGAAAGGGAAGGGGGGGCACCTCAGCCACAGGAGTCCACGACAACAGAACCACGAAGGGGCCACCATGCCCACTGTGCCATCCTGGGGAGTGCAAAGCCACAGTCCATCAGGTGGATTACAGACTCCACTGGTCATGGAGGAGGCAGGGTGCCCAGAGTGCAGCGTGAAAACTAGCTCGACACAGAACCGGCACTGTCAATGGGCCAGCGGAGCGGTGCTTGAGACGGCGGGGCCCAGTGGAGCGGTGCTTGACAGGAAGGGCCCAGCGGAGCGGTGCTTGACAGGAAGGGCCCAGCGGAGCGGTGCTTGACAGGAAGGGCCCAGCGGAGCGGTGCTTGAGACGGCGGGGCCCAGCGGAGCGGTGCTTGACAGGAAGGGCCCAGCGGAGCGGTGCTTGACAGGAAGGGCCCAGCGGAGCGGTGCTTGAGACGGCGGGGCCCAGCGGAGCGGTGCTTGACAGGAAGGGCCCAGCGGAGCGGTGCTTGACAGGAAGGGCCCAGCAGAGCGGTGCTTGAGACGGCGGGGCCCAGGGAGCGGTGCTTGACAGGAAGGGCCCAGCGGAGCGGTGCTTGACAGGAAGGGCCCAGCAGAGCGGTGCTTGAGACGGCGGGGCCCAGCGGAGAGGTGCTTGACAGGAAGGGCCCAGCGGAGCGGTGCTTGAGATGGCGGGGCCCAGCGGAGCGGTGCTTGAGACGGCGGGGCCCAGCGGAGCGGTGCTTGACAGGAAGGGCCCAGCGGAGCGGTGCTTGAGATGAAAGGCCCAGCGGAGCGGTGCTTGACAGGAAGGGCCCAGCGGAGCGGTGCTTGAGACGGCGGGGCCCAGCGGAGCGGTGCTTGAGACGGCGGGGCCCAGCGGAGCTTGACAGGAAGGGCCCAGCGGAGCGGTGCTTGACAGGAAGGGCCCAGCGGAGCGGTGCTGTAGACGGCGGGGCCCAGCGGAGTGGTGCTTGACAGAAAGGGCCCAGCGGAGCGGTGCTTGACAGGAAGGGCCCTGCGGAGCAGTGCTTGAGATGGCGGGGCCCAGCGGAGCGGTGCTTGACAGGAAGGGCCCAGCGGAGCGGTGCTTGACAGGAAGGGCCCAGCGGAGCGGTGCTTGAGACGGCGGGGCCCAGCGGAGCGGTGCTTGACAGGAAGGGCCCAGCGGAGCGGTGCTTGACAGGAAGGGCCCAGCGGAGCTGTGCTTGAGACGGCGGGGCCCAGCGGAGCGGTGCTTGACAGGAAGGGCCCAGCGGAGCGGTGCTTGACAGGAAGGGCCCAGCGGAGCGGTGCTTGAGACGGCGGAGCCCAGCGGAGCGGTGCTTGACAGGAAGGGCCCAGCAGAGCGGTGCTTGAGACGCCGGGGCCCAGCGGAGCGGTGCTTGAGACGGCGGTGCCCAGCGGAGCGGTGCTTGACAGGAAGGGCCCAGCGGAGCGGTGCTTGACAGGAAGGGCCCAGCGGAGCGCTGCTTGAGACGGCGGGGCCCAGCAGAGAGGTGCTTGAGACAGCGGGGCCCTGTTCAGCGGTGCCTGTCTTCACGGCGGGGCCCTGTTCAGCGGTGCCTGTCTTCACGGCGGGGCCCTGTTCAGCGGTGCCTGTCTTCACGGCGGGGCCCTGTTCAGCGGTGCCTGTCTTCACGACGGGCCCTGTTCAGCGGTGCCTTTCTTCTCAGCGGGGCCCTGTTCAGCGGTGCCTTTCTTCTCGGTCGGGGCCCTGTTCAGCGGTGCCTGTCTTCATGGCGGGGCCCTGTTCAGCGTTGCCTGTCTTCACTGCGGGGCCCTGTTCAGCGGTGCCTTTCTTCACGGCGGGGCCCTGTTCAGCGGTGCCTGTCTTCACGGCGGGGCCCTGTTCAGCGGTGCCTTTCTTCTCGGCGGGGCCCTGTTCAGCGGTGCCTTTCTTCTCGGCGGGGCCCTGTTCAGCGGTGCCTGTCTTCACGGCGGGGCCCTGTTCAGCAGTGCCTTTCTTCTCGGCAGGGCCCTGTTCAGCGGTGCCTTTCTTCTCGGCGGGGCCCTGTTCAGCGGTGCCTGTCTTCACGGCGGGGCCCTGTTCAGCGGTGCCTTTCTTGTCTATCAAGGGAGCCAGACCTGGCCAGGACTCCCTGCTTAGTCGCCCTCCGACCGTGCAGTTGCTGGACCCTCCTGTGACGGAGTCCTGGGCCCGTGGGTGTCCTCCGTCACACCCGGGATGGGGCTTGTGTGGCCCTCCTGGTCCGCGCCCCTGCTGGCTGACTTCTCCGCCCTGCTGCCCTTGCCCTCCTTCGATGAGGCTCTCTGGCCCTTGCCTGCCCTTGATGTTGTGGCAGGTGACGGGCCACGACTTTGCTCCTTGGGGGCAGCCGTGTCAGCCTTCTCACGGCGGGCCTTGGTTTTACGGGTTCTCTTTCCGGGGGGGGGGGCTGGCTGTTCCCTTGCTGCTGGCCGATGTATCTGTGCTGGGAAAGGGTGGACTCCAGAACCCGTGCACAATGGTCAGACTTGATGCAGGGCTGGTGGTGGCTGAGGTGCTCTTCGGACTCTTACCAGATGGAGGGGGTGGGTCAGGTGGTGCAAAGAGGTCAAGTTTGGAGAGGAAAAGTTTTTTAGGAGCAATGGGAAGGGTAGGTGCAGTGGGTATGGGAGTGGAGGGAGAGGATGTGGTTGTAGGAGAGTCAGGTGTGCTGTCTATGGGTGCAGGTGCTTGTGACGTAGGCTGTCGTGTGGTGGTTGGCTGTTGTGTGGGTGGCTACCTGCGTTTGTGTGTTTTGGAAGAGGGGGTGACAGACACAGTGGGAGAGGACACAGGGGACGTGTAAATGGCAGTGGGGGTGGTGACTGCACGTGTGCGGACTGTACTGGAGGGTGTGGAGGTGATGGAAGTACTGGCTGATGGTGGTGTGCATGCAGGTGTGAGTGGAGACGTCACAGGGAGGGGGGAGGGAGACGAGGAGGAGGGGGACACAGAGGTGGTAGTGACTGTTGGCATGTCTGCATGTGGATGTTGCTTGGGTGAATGCTTGTGGGATCTGTAGTGCTTATGTCTGGATGAGCTGCCCTTGGGTGTTGAGGTGTGTGCAGGCTGGTCTGATGGTGTGGATGGGATAGGCTGAGGAACAGGAGACTGGGAGACGGTGGAGGCAGTTAGAATAGGGAGGCTGGAAACAGGGACAATGGCTGCCGTCAGTGCTGAGGCCAGAGCATTGAACGATCGTTGATGGGCAGCCTGACCCGAATGAATGCCCTCCAGGTATGCATTGCTCCGATGCACCTCCCTCTCTACCCCCTGGATGGCATTCAAAAGGGTAGTCTGCCCAGCAATTATGGTCTGTAGGAGGTCAATGACCTCCTCACTGAGGGCAGCAGGGGTAACTGGGGCAGGGCCTGAGGTGCCTGGGGCAAAGGAGATGCCCGCCTTCTTGGGCGAGCGGGCACGGAGCAAAGGCTGAGGGGCTGCTGGGAGGGCGGAGCTGGTGCGCTGGGTGGCGGCTGTACCTGTTGAGGCGGGGGCATGGATGTTGCCGCCACCGCTAGGGAGCTCCCTTCCGAGGACGTGTCAGTGTCGCTGGTGTCACCACGGGTCCCCGTTGTGGAGCTCCCCTCGCCCTCCGTATCACTGGTGACCTCGGTGTCTGTATCATGGCCCACCGGGGCCTTGTGAGTTGCAGCTCCCTCGTGCTCCGATGCCAATTCTCCTCCGCCTGATGATGCTAATGCACACATGCACAAGAAGATAAAGAAAAAGGGTGGGGAGAGAAATAAAGACAGGTTGAGTGCATGCATTGTAAACACCGTTGTCGGAGAGGACAGACACAGGAGCCTCCAGCACTACGCCGCGCAATCGGGGTACACTACTCAGTACTTGTGACTAGGCCTACAGGTCTATGGACAACAAATGCACACATGGGTGATGCTGGACCATGGATTGCTGTACTTGGCACCCTACAAAGGTGGGGGGCGGGGGCACAGGGCCATGCCTAAAGGAGGGGACTACACTACAGAAAGCGCCCTGGCCTAATGTCACCCACAGCCCTCCTCCCCCACCAAGGCACCTCCACTGCGCGTAAAGATAGCAGAATGTGCTGGTACTCACCCCCTTGTGTCTGCTGTGATGTCCTCACGCGCCCATCCAAATCGGGGTAGGCCACCGCCAGGATCCGGGACATCAGGGGGGTCAAGGTACGACTGGCACCCCTCCTACGTTGGGAGGCCATCCCCAGCAGTGACTCGGCGGTCTTCCTGGTCCAGCGGCGGATGTCCTCCCACCTCTTTCGGCAGTGGTGCCCCGTCTGTTGTGGATCCCCAGGTCCCGGACTTCCTTGGCGTTGGCACGCCAAATGTCGAATTTCTGATGGGCGCTGACCTATTTGACATGTACAGGGTAGGAAAGAAAATTTCAACATTTTTCTGCATGTTAGATGTGATTGCCCCCCCTCCCCAACCCTGCCATGTGGCACATGCTCTCATCTGTCGTGCCTTGCACTCCTCATTCGCTCCCCACCATCTTACATCCACCATACGCAACCCAGGCATAGCCCATTCAACGTGCACCCAGTGTACTTACCTGTTGGTCTGGAGGACCGTAGAGTAGCGCATACTGGGGCAGGACCCCATCCACAAGTTTCTCCAACTCTTCTGAAGTGAAGGCAGGGGCCCTTTCCCCAGTCGCAGCAGCCATTGTCTCTTCCAGACCGAGGTCACAGCAGCACTTGCAGTATAGGTCCTCTCCTGTGGATGATCAGGTCTCGAGTGATTAAGCAGATAGAAAATGGCGGTCACGCCCGCGGCGGTGCGTACCGCGACCGCCTGCACACATCGTCATTGGCTCCTGAGACCCATAGGGTTCAATGTTAACCAATGCTGCTTTGCGCCGCGGTCTTCGACCGCCTACCGCCACGGTGTGCCACGCCAGCGCAGTGACCTCACATCCCACTGTCACACTTCACAGGTCAGGCAGCCGCCATTTCAAGGGCCCACATGGCATGATTTCTACTGCGTCACACAGGCCTAGGCCTTGCATTGCCGCTCATACAAGCCGTTCCATGCATAGCGATTCGTGTACTGTGCAAGCTGTGTGAACGAACCTGTGGGTTGCTTGACTCTGTGCTCCATGTTGTCCTTCCTAGGCACCGTCCGCTGGGACTTGCGAGGAGAAGGATGAATCCTCCTGTGTACCGACCGCTGGTGGACCTGTCGACAATGGAAGAACGACATATTATACTTCGATACCGACTTGACCGTGCCACTATACATGATCTGTGTGCCCAGCTGGAGCCAGATCTGATGTCCCCCATCCGCCAACCCACAGGGATTCCCCCTCTGGTGCAGGTTCTGTCAGTACTCCATTTTTTGGCAAGTGGGTCTTTTCAGACAACAGTGGCCATGTCATCAGGGATGTCTCAGCCTATGTTTTCTAAGGTTTTGGCCAGAGTGTTGTCTGCCCTGATGAAATACATGCGGAGATACATTGTTTTCCCTGAGGAGGGTGATTTGGCCACTGTGAAGGGTGATTTCTATGCCCTTGGACATATCCCCAACATCATTGGTGCCATTGATGGGACCCATGTGGCTTTAGTACCCCCATAAGACAATGAGCAGGTGTACAGAAATAGAAAAAATTACCATTCGATGAATGTCCAGGTGGTCTGTTTGGCTGACCAGTACATCTCCCATCTAAATGCCAAGTTCCCTGGGTCAGTGCATGATGCGTATGTCATGCGAAATAGCAGCATCCCTTATGTGATGGAACAGCTACAGAGACATCGTGTGTGGCTAATAGGTGACTCTGGTTACCCCAACCTGCCTTGGCTATTGACCCCAGTGAGGAATCCCCGGACCAGGGCAGAGGAACGGTACAATGAGGCACATGGGGGAACTAGGAGGATTATAGAACGGACCTTCGGGGTTCTGAAGGCCAGGTTTAGGTGCCTGCATATGACAGGTGGATCCCTAATGTACTCACCAAAGAAGGTGTGTCATATCATCGTGGCCTGCTGTATGCTTCACAATCTTGCATTGCGACGCCAGGTGCCTTTCCTGCAGGAGGATGGTCCAGATGGTGGTGTTGTAGCAGCTGTGGAGCCTGTGGAGAGTGAAGAGGAGGAAGACAACGGGGACGACACGGACAACAGGGACACAGTTATACAACAGTATTTTCAGTAGCACACCGGTAAGAATCACCCATGCCATTTTACATTTACTTCTGGCTTCCTGCATCTCTACTTTCTGTGTTTCCCCCCCAGTTCCTTTTAACTGATTTTTGACTTTCCCTTCCCTTTTCAGAGCTGTATGACCCACAGCGTGACTTCTGCTTTGTTTGCCCATGGACTAATGCTTATTGACATTGGTATGTTGTCATCACAATGTAACTGAACATTATTGCACCGTTATGTGTAATACATTTGTAAAGAATACAAGCAGACTCCTGAAATTTGAAGTGCAATTGGTGATTTATTTTAAGTGCTGCATATAGGTCCATGATAGTAAAACGGTGATGGGTGGGGGTGGAGTAATGTCCATGGTAGAGTCCAGTTCTCAGTCGCACAGGTGTATTGTCTATATGCCTGTGGAAGGATGGAGCAGGGGCAGTTCAAGGTTGGACAGGGTGACAATGTGGGACAGTGGGATGACATCAGGGGGTATCTTATGCTGGCGGGGGTCTTGGCATCCTACTCTGTCTTCTTGTGTGATCTCAGGTTCCGCTTGCGGGGTGGTTGATCTTCAGCAGGAGGTGGGGTTCTGGTGGCCTGTCGTTGTGTGGGGGCCTCCTGTCCACTAGCGCCGGCGGAGGTGGTAGGCTGTTCGTCGTCCGGGCTAGTGACAGGGGCACGTTGGGGTGCCACATGGTCCCGCAATGTGGTGACTATCTGGTTGAGGGCCAGGACGATGGTCCCCATTGCGGTACCGATGTTCCTGAGTTCGTCTCTGAACCCCATGTACCATTCCTCCTGCTGTGCCTGGATCTCCTGGAACCTGGCCAGTACCGTCGCCATCGTCTCCTGGGAGTGGTGGTATGCTCCCATGATGGTGGTGAGGGCCTCTTGGAGAGTGGGTTCCCTGGGCCGGTCAACCCCCTCTCGCACAGCAGCCCTCCCAGTTCCCCTGTTTCCCCGGGCCTCTGTCCCATGGACGGTGTGCCCACTACCACTGCCCCCAGGTCCCTGTTGTTGTTGGGGTGGTGGGTCAGCCTGGGTGCCCTGTAGTGGCGGACACACCGCTGATTGACGCGTCCTGGAGACAGAGGCATGGGCCCGCTGGGTGGGAGCTGTGCTGGTATTCCCAGAGGGGGTTGGGTCTGCTGTGGCCTGTGTCTGTGTGTGGGGAACCGACTGTCCAGAGGTCCCCGATGGTCCGGGCTGGTCATCAGGTTCTAGGTCGACAGAGCTGCTGTCATCACTGGGGGCCTGTTCTGGGGGCGGGATGGACAAATCTGGACCCTCCTGGCCGGTGTGTTGGCGTTCGGGCCCTGCAGGGGTAAAAGAGTATGGTTATTGCTTCTGTGTGTGCCATGGCGTGCGAATTGTGGGTGCCCTTGTCCCCCAGTGCTGGCATTCCCTTGTGGGAGGAGTTGTGAGGGTGGTTTGTGGGGGGGGATGGGTATGTGCAGTGGTCATGCTTAGGTGATGGGTGTCCATAGTTTGTGTTGGCATTCAGGGATTGGTGTTGTGTTGGGTGGGTTGTGCTGGTGAGACATTGGCAGGGAGGATGTGTGCTGGGGGGTTGGGGGTGAGGGTGGGTGTGTGGGTTGGCATGCTGGTGGTTGGGGGGGGTGAAGTAGTTGGGATTAGACTTACCAGAGTCCATTCCTCCGCCTACTCCAGCGAGGCCCTCAGGATGCAGGATGTTCAAGACCTCTTGCTCCCATGCTGTGAATTCAGGTGGAGTGGGTGGGGGTCCGCCGCCAGTCTTCTGCACAGCGATATTGTGTCTTGACACCATCGACCACACCTTCCCCCGTAGGTCGTTCCAGCGCTTTCGGATGTCTTCCCGGTTTCTGGGATGCTGTCCCACAGCGTTGACCCTGTCGACGATCCTTTGCCAAAGCTCCGCCTTCCTGGCTATTGTGGTGTGCTGCACCTGTGTGCCGAATAGCTGGGGCTCTACCCTAATTATTTCCTCCACCATGACCCTGAGTTCTTGGTCCGAGAACCTGGGGTGTCTTTGGGGTGCCATGGGGTGGTGTGGGGTGGTGTTTGTGGTGATGAGTGTGGTGTGTGTGTGGTGGTGTGTGGTGTTTTGTGTGTGGATGTAGTGTGGGTGATGATGTTGTGTTCCTCTGTGTGTGTGTTGGGGTTTTCGATAGCTGTGCTCTCTCTCTCTCTCTCTCGCCTTCTCTCCGAATTTCTAGTAGTGGGGGTTTGTGGCTGATGTGGGTGTGTGTTTTATAGTTGATTGGATGTGTGGGAGTGGTGTTTGTATGTGTATCAGGTGTGTGTATTTCTAATTGTCCAATGTGGCTGTGTTTTGGAGCTGGGTGTGTATTTTGACCGCGGCGGTGTGTACCGCCAATGGAATACCGCGGTTAAATGACCGCCGCGTGGATTCGTGGGTCGTAATGGCATGGGCGTGTTTGTGTTGGCGTGACGGTGGAGGTTTGGTCATCTCCAGTTTATCGCTGACCGCTGATGAGGCGGCCTTCCGTGGATGTCGGATTTTTGGCGGTTTGGCAGTTGTGGGTCAGAATGACCGTGGCGGTTTACCGCGGCCGCGACGGTAGAATGGCGGTCTTCTGACCGGCGGTAAGAGCCTTTTACCGCCGAGGTCAGAATGACCCCCTAAGTATGTTTGACCACTGACTTTGTGTTTCACCACTGTGCATATTAGTTGTTCAATGTTCACCAGTAGCACATTACATTTTGCTTTCAGTTTAGCTGCCTATTGGCTTTAACGTGGCATTAGACATTACATTCTGTATTCAGTTTAGCTGCCTATTGGCTTTAACGTGGCATTAGACATTTTGTATTCAGTTTAGCTGCCTATTGGCTGTATCGTGGTGTTAGACATTGCAGTTGAGACATTGCAGATGATCTGTGTTTTTCCACATGGTAAGCCAAGCTGTGTTTTTCATATTTTCTTTCACCGAACACTAGCATGATAAAGAAGCACATATTTTGTGTTTTTCTCTGGTGCAGCCTTGGGAAAAGACAGCCTTGAAATCTTGGCCAACTTTCAGGGCTTGTTTTCTTCCAACTCTGACCTAAAGTAGCCAGCATGTTTTGACCATTAGAGGGAATGGTCTTTTAATCTATAAAAGGTGTATCTGGGCAGCAGCAAGGAGAATTTTCCGAGACTTCAGTCAGGAGCAGACGTCAGCTGCCTGACCTGTCCCGGAAGGGTGGAAAATCTCTTTCTTGCAGTTGAACAGGAGTCATCAACTTGCGGGCATGAGAAAGATGATGAGCAGTAATAGGCCCTACGGTGATGAATTCGGACTTTTATTCTTTGCTTTGACAGTTATTCTATAATATAATCACATATATATGCTGTGTACATTGCGATTGAGAATCACTTTGATATATTTTCCTCTCATTGCTGTGACTATTTTTAAACGTGTGCCTCCAACCTACTAATCTCCTCTCTCAGGAACCTCGTGGTGAAGTAATAATAAATGTCTTCTTTAAACTAAGAAGAGCATTCCAGAGATTGTTTTCAGCTCGGTCATTAGTGAAAGCAACACAGTAACACAGTGAAAACACCACAAAATGTACACCACATCAGTTTAGGAAGATACATAGGGGTCATTTTGACCCTGGTGGTATGTGACCGCCAGGTCTAACATGACAGAAGCACTGCCAACAGGCTGGCGGTGCTTCCTGGTGCATTACGACCACGGCGGAAGCGCTGCGGTCGCACCGCAGGGGGCCGGCGGTTTTCTGCCACAATGGCCCCGGCGGTAGTAATCCGCCAGGGCAGCGCTGCTACGACCGCCAGCCTTTTCCTGGCGGTTTGAACTGCCAGGAAAAGGCTGGTGGTATGGGGAGTCGCGGGCCCCCTGACAGGGCCCCATGCGGCTTTTCACTGTCTGCTATGCATTTGGAGCCGGCTCCTGTGTTGCGGCCCACATCCCCGCTGGGCCGGTGGGCGGAAACTTGGTTTCCGCCCGCCGGCCCAGCTGGGATGTCAAAATGGGCACAGCGGCAGTTACAACTGGTTACAACTTGCCGCCCGCCAAAGTTGTAATAACCCCCATAATATTTATCTGAATAAACTAAGACCAAAACAACATAAATCCAATATGCACAAATCATGGTATCATTTTTGAAAAGTTTAGATAAGTCTCAATCCTTAAGAATCAGTAAGTGTATTATTTGAACACATAGTACCTGGGACACTTAAAAAATAACAACGCAGGGGGCCACAGAGGAGGAGATTCTTTGAAAAGTAAAGTGAGGCATCAGTTTTTCTGACATGGCAAAGGCAATGCATTGTTTCTTTCCACCAGCAAAGTGATGCTCCGATTTCTGAGCATTCAGCTTTGGATCCTTACTGCGATGCAGGGTATTTTGATGCCCAGGGACGAGGCATGTAATATCCAATGCATGTTGTGAAGAGGCAACAGGTGCTGTATTGATGCTGTGATTTTTCAGCTGCGAGACTGATGCTGCATCGATTCTGCAGATGTTTCATTCAATTTTGCAGGTGTTTCATCAGTTTTTCCATTGCTTTGGATTTTCTCCAGATTAAGGGCCGTATTTATACTTTTTGGCGCACAACTGCGCAAACGCAGTTGTGCGTCAAAAAATTTAACGCCGGCTAACGCCATTCCAAAGCGCCATGCGGGCGCCTTATTTACGGAATGACGTTTGCCGGCGGAGCTGACTTGTGTGCGTCAAAAAAAATGACCCACACCAGGCAGCGCCGGCGTAGGGGAAAATGGAGCTTGGGCGTCAAAGAATGGGGCAAGTCGGTCTGAGGCAAAAAATCTGCCTCAACCCGAATTGCGCCATTTTTCTTTGCTCCCACCCTCCATTGACATGACTCCTGTCTTACCAAAGACAGGAGTCATGCCCCCTTGCCCAATGGCCATGGCCAGGGGACTTCTGTCCCCTGGGCATGGTCATTGGGCATAGTGGCATGTAGGAGGGCACAAATCAGGCCCCCCTATGCCACAAAAATAAAAAATAAAAAATACTTACCTGAACTTACCTTAAGTTCCCTGGGATGGGTCCATCCATCCTTGGTCGTCCTCCTGGGGTGGGCAAGGCTGGCAGGGGGTGTCCCTGGGGGCAGGGGAGGGCACCTCTGGGCTCCTTCCGAGCCCACAGGTCCCTTAACGCCTGCCCTGACCAGGCGTTAAGAAATGACGCAAAAGCAGCTGGACGTCATTTTTTTTGACCCGCCCACTCCCGGGCGTCATTTTTGCCCGGGAGTATAAATACAGCGCACATGCCTCGGAGTCATTTTTTAGAAGGGAAAGCCTACCTTGCATATCATTAACGCAAGGAAGGTGTCCACGCTAAAAAATGACGCAAACTCCAAGATCTTTGGCGCTAGACGGGTCTAACGCCAAAGTATAAATATGGAGTTCGTTTTGCGTCGGATTTGCGTAAAAAAAAACAACGCAAATCCGGCGCAAACAGAGTATAAATATGCCCCTAAGTCTTTGGTGGTGCTGAGACTTCAGAACAGCCCCGGGAGAACACTTGTGGGGGAGGGCAGAGTCCTTCCAGCAGAGTCAGGGCCAGCAGGGCAAAAAGCAGGAGAGCAGTCCTTCCAGAAAAGCAGTCCAGATGAGTCCTTTGGGCAGCACAGCAGTCCCTCTGACATAGTCCAGTTGGAGGTCCAGAAATGTCTCAGTTTAGGGGGTCACACACCCTGAATATATTCCCAAATGTGCCTCAAAGTGTGGTTTTGAAATGCACTAGTTCCCCTTTCAACCCAGTCATGTATGACAGAAGATCTGTGGGGGTTTATCAGTCCTTTTTGGTTCAGGTTAGGCCACTAGCCTTTGAAGTGTGAGAGCCCTCCCACCCTTCATTCCCAGGAAGACCCATCAGTATGCAGAAGAATGCAAATGCAGTTGAGTGTCCTGTGTTAATGGCTGTCTGGGTAGAATGCACAAATGGAGCTGTCAACCAGCACACATGGATTGGAGACAGGCTGTAAGGCACGGAGGGCAGTAAGTGCAGAGAAATGTATACTTTCTAAAAGAGGCATTTCTAAAACAGTAATGCTAAATTCAACATAACCAGTAAGCAGGATTTCTCACTGTCATTCTAACCTTACCTAGCATTACAATGCCACTCCTCTCAGATCAGAAATTACCACTTAAAGGCATATAAGGGTATTCCCAATGCTGGCCTATGAGAGGAACAGGCTTCACAGAAGTGAAAATTAACTTTGGGTGTTTTTCACTACCAGGACATATAAAACTTACAAGTATGTTGTATTAAGCTTGTGTTGAGAATGGAATGTAGAAGGTTGGGGGTGGAATCAGGGGCTTTGAAACTATGACAGTTGCCGCTCTGTGTCCACCCTGTTGGTTATGCGATACTGACGATTAAAGAATTCATAGTGAAAATACAATTTATGTGAAGTACCTTCTTTCTTCAAAGTACATGCCCTGTCTTTTACTTACATGGCACTCTGCCCTATGAGTTACTTAGGGCCAACCTTAGGGGTGTCTTGTATGAAATAAAAAGATAATTTAAGGCTTGGCAAGTAAGCTTTGTATTGCCAAGTCAAAATGGCAATGAAACAGCACACATAAGCATTGAAATGGCAGGCCTGAGACATGGTTAAGAGGCTACTAATGTGGGTGGCACAATCAGTGCTGAAGGCCCAATAGTAGCATTTAAGTTACAGGCCCTGGGCACATGTAGTGCACTTTACTAGGGACTTAGAATTGAATTAAATATGCCAATTGGGTATAATCCAATGTTACCATGTTTCACTGAGAGAACACATGCACTTTAGGACTGGTTAGCAATGGTAAAGTGCTTAGAGTCCTAAAGCCAACAAAAATGTGGTCAGAAAAAGAGGAGGAAGGTAAAAAGTTTGGGTGTCTCTTCAGAGAGGACCATGTTCCAATACTGGGTTTCATTATCAATAAACAATTGGCCTTAAAAGGGCACAAACAACGCCTTATCCACACATGTATTCACACGGTATTTCAGTGTTTTTTTACAGTCTCTCCCTTACCTGAAAAGTAGATTCTTCCAGCTAGGAAGTGTCGATTCAGCCTGTCTGTATCCAAGGAGATTCTGAATAGAGCAGCTGCTGCCTCCTCCCTTCCCACGGGGGCTGGGCTTCAGTTGAATTGGCCCTTATATACGTTTCTAATGGTTGTTGCATATGGTGTTGTGATAGGTTGTTGGGGGCTGTTTTTTTGATTGGTTTAGGGATTAGGGTACGTTTGTGATTGGTAGTAGGGTTGAGATTCTGATTGGTTTCTGGTCACTAGGGTTGGGTTTGTGATTGGTAGTAGGGTTGAGATTCTGATTGGTTCCTAGTTACTAGGGTTGGGTTTGTGATTGGTAGTAGGGCTGGGATTCTGACTGGTTCCTGGTGACTAGGGTTGGGTTTGTGATTAGTAGAAGGGTTGAGATTCTGATTGGTTCCTGGTTACTAGGTTTGGGTGTGTGATTGTAGTAGGGTTGAAATTATGATTGGTTCCTGGTTAGTAGGGTTGGGTTTGTGATTGGTCATCAGGATTAGGGGTATGAATGGTGATTAGGGTTGGGTCTCCCATTGGTTGTGTGATTTAGGGTTACAAATCTGATTGGTTAGGGTTAGGACCAGGTGTCTATTGGCCAGTGGGGCTATTTAAGACTAGGACTCAAGGCGTCTCAGCCCGGACGTTGAGGCTAAGGGCGGAGAGGACAAGGGCAGCTGCCTGTTTGGGCCTGTTCGGGACTGGTATGGCCTAGGCCCAGAAATGCTGCTCAATTTCCTATTTATCAGAAAAGGACCTTACTCTCTACACATCCATCAACATGCAAACATATTATCTGCAAAGCCATCCAACTCCTGCATCACAAACTGACCACATACAGATTGCAATGTCTCATCATCCATCACAATACCCCATATACAACACCTATACACATATCCACCACAACTACAACAGTAAAAGACATACATTCTCACAGCAAACACTACTCTGTTCACTCCCACTAACACAACCTGTCAACACCCACACAACACAAAACCACATTATACATTACTTTCAGCCATCCAGATACATACTCACTGTTCATACAGACCAACTGCACTATCCTCTATTTGTTCAACACAGACCCCCTTTCATCATTACAATACCTAAACCCAGCCGTCAAACACACCATCTACAAACGCCCATCCCTGTTTTCACCAATTCATACAACCATACAATCCTCACACTCCACTCCACCACACATATTACCTCTTCCAGTCATCACAACTAACACAAACTCCCCTGACACATATCCATCCCCTATTACAAATCTCATACACTCATCTCCAAAACACATTAACACCCCCTGTAATACTCCAATTACACTCACCAGCACTAACACACATACAAATCCCTCACAGAAAACCACTACACCAATATTCCCTCTCAGTATTCCACAAAAACAATACAGACCACACACATCAGCACATCAAATCAACACAAGCGTTCATTATACTTATCGTAACACCCACCCCCACCCTCATAACTACACAAAGAATACAAATCGTGACCAATCTTTAGCCCTAAATTCTCACTCCACACAAACATCTACCACGAGCACCCCAACACAGCAGCATTCATTCACCAGCCTCTCATCCGTTGCACAATTTAATAAAATGTTGGCGGTGTTTTCTCTCTGAGCAAGGTAGCTTCAATAGCTGGGTCCTCAATTCAAACTAGGAGGCAACTACGTTTGAAGAACTGGAAAGCAGATTCCAATCGAAAATCTTTCTTATGAAAATTGACAAAATTGCTTTTTCAGAAGCTAAATTTTGTGGTGTTCCACATAGGGGAATTATTACTGAAGACAGAGAGCGTATAATGCCAATGAAGGATCAAGGAATAGATTCTGGGGAAATAAAAGAGCTTTCTGGGTCATTGTTTGACTGACGGTAAGACAAATCTGCTCTTTTGAGGAAGGTGCCAGTGGTGGTGCTGGAGGGAGAAGGTATCTTCCTCCAAAAAATCACAATCTCAGCAACCAGATGTGGGGTTCCAAACACAGTCAAAGTTCTGCCTATATTTACAAAAGCAAGGACATTACAGTGGGAAATCATATGTCTTCTTGACGAAAAGCCTAGAATGCCTCAATTTCAGACCCATGTGTCTTGGACGTTATAGAAAAGGGTTACAGGATTACCTTTGATTCTTTCCCACCAGAGTGTTTTCTGTACACTCCTCTGCTGGTTAGGCTAATGAAGAGGAATGCTCCCAAAAGGGGTCAAGGAGTATATTCCATACTATTTCTGGTAAAAAAAGGCCTCAAAGGACTTCAGACTAGTCCGGGTGTAAAATATGTCAATTCATATATACCTCATGTCAGATTGAAGATGGTGTCACTTCAGGACCTGCATATTTGAACCAAGCCAATGTTCTGGCATCACTGGATCTAATGTATGTATATCTTCATGTACCAATACATCTGAATTCTCAGTGTTTTCCCAGGTTCTGCGTTGACAATCATCATTATCAGTTCCAGGTATTGCCATGTGGGCTTTCTTCTTCACCAAGAGTTTTCAGTAAGGTGATAGCATCTTTACTTGGAGCCATTCAAGAGAAGGAATTTCATATCTTTCTTTACCTACATTGATGCCCGTTCTCTCTCCTTGGCCCCCCCACACTGTCCACCAGGTCTCCGGGTAGCCTAGCATGCAGTTGCTTTTCATGGAAGTTGTCTCTCTGGCCAAAATGATGCCATAGTCCTCTGTGGGCTCCTCGGAACACACAATAGACCTGATCCTAAAGGAAATCACAGTGGGGGGCATAAATTGAAGGTCAGAGAGGAGAAGATGACAGACCTCATAGCAGAGAAGAAGTCCACCCAGGCGAACATCACCGGCTTCAATGGCAAGATGGAGAGACTGGATCTACACCTGTTCACACTGAAAACAAGAATCGGTTGCATCCCAGACAGGGACCACGGACTCCGGGTCTTGTGTGACAAGTTTGTCGACTCAAACACAGAAGCTAAAGGGTCAACATCCTCTTCTATGTGATTCTGGAAAAGGCAGAGGGGGCTGACATCCGTGGCATCCTTCTAGTCCTGGTCCCCATCCTCCTGGAGCTAATCATCCTGCACCTGCTGGAAATGCAGGTGTCCCACAGTATGCTGTTGAGCCAGCAACTGGGATTAACAGGATTGATGCTCATTATAGCTTGTTTCCTCTGCCACAAACAGTCCCAGCAGATAATTGCAGCAGCATAGACACATGGGCCCTATGACTATAGATGCCACAAGATCCAAATCTTGGCTGACAATTTCAGGGAGATGAATGGGAAGCAGAGGGCTTTCCTGTCCCTTAGGCCCCAACTGAGCAAGTGAGACATACAGTTTGGCCTCTTTGTGCCGATGTGCATGTGGATCATGATGGAAGTCAAATCCAGGGACTTCTATGATCTAAAGGAACTGCAGTTTTTCTTAGACAGTCTGCATAACAGGGCCTTGGACACAGCTCTGGCTGCACCCAACCCCTCCATCCCTGTCCTGGCATGGCCACTGGTGGGGATGAGGACAAAGAGCCTCACTGATCCTGACATCAGGACAGGTCACACCAATTGCAGAGTGGCAGGGAGAAGATGATTAGGGTAGTGACGTAGCTGACTCAGGACAGGGGCCATGACAAGTCTCACTCACCACTAAAGTTCAACCCACCCAACGTCTGACTTACCCAGCATCTGCAATTGTTGTATCCTTGAGTCTTTATATCTTTGAGATTGACAGCTGAGGGTGGCATGTCTGTTTCTTGTCAATTACTTGTTCATGGAATACTTCATGCTTGCTTGATACTGTTTGCATGGTTTCTTCTCCCAGCCTTGCCCCTGCTGCCTGCCAAGTCCATTGTACTGCATGTGGTCCCTTTTAAGTGGTGTGCATGGCTGGCCTAGGAGTCATGACGACCTGGAGAGAGTGAGGCTTTTCCCCCAACTAACCTTCTCCCTTCCTCTTCCCCCGCTCCCAAACTACAGTCCAGCTGATTGGTGCCCCGCAACCCAGGCTTGTGGCCTTTAACCCTCTCAATGTCACCCCCACCCAAAAAGGTCAGTGTTGCATACCAGTGATCATAGGGCTTCTACTTCCCCTCTCCTCTCTTTGATCCCTTCTGAGTCACCATGGTCTGATGCTTTCTGCCTTTTGGCTTGTCTCTCTGTGCTCCCATCTGCCCATGTGGCCCTGGGGCCCGGCCTGCATTGCCCACCCCTCTTTGGCCATCTGCAGTCTTGCCTAATTCTCTACTTCCCTTTTTTTGTATGCCACGTAACTCACTCTGGGAGCGGTTCTCTCTCCACTTCACTGCCTTAGTTGCCGTCATTCATCTGTTCCATTATTCATCCCCTCTTTCACGCAGCACGTTTCAGTGTGAATCTCAGGCTCCCAGCTGGTTGCTCCCCTCCCTTGTCAGTGGGTCTTCCCTGGATTGGCAGATCTATAGGATTGGACCAACATATTAGAGTTTTAGTGTGTTTGCCTTGAACTTTAACAACTGTTGTCAGTTTTACTTGTTTTTTTCCTCACTGTTTCACTTTTCACACTCATCCCCTGTTCTGCCCTTGTCTGTCTCTACCTCACTCACCCTCCCTTCTTTTAACCCCCTCGCTTTATATCTACAGATGGGTGGCTGGGTATGGCTCCATCCCTTTTCCCCTTCCTGGCACCCCTGAGGTCCGCACACATGTGTGAGCAGGTGTACTCATTTTGTCCCGTCCCTGTTTCCCCTTCCCCTCCTTCTTCCCCCTTCTTCTCTCCTCATTGCACTGCTTTGTCTGCTAACGGTGCCTGGGGAGGGCGTGAGTTATAGATACCTTAGGGCACAAGTTATAGTTGCTTGAAAGAACTCTAACTATAACTGCCAAATTTCTATGGTTTTGTACGTGTAAATTCCGAACCTAGTTATGACGTCCCTGTAACCTTTGGTTTTTTTCAGTGAATTTTGAAGGTTATTTTATTTCTATTTCTCAACTATAACATCCCTGTAACCTTTGTTTTTTTCAGTGAATTTCTATGGCATTTTTAACGTAAAGTAGTTTTCATTACTATACATTAATCCACCCACCACCGTGCATGGCCTTTGGCTATGCGCATCAGCTGTTGACTGCAGAGCCTGGACAGTAGCAAGGCTCTGTGGCAAACCCCTATAGCCACCCAACCCTGCATTTAACATGGCCATCTGCTATGCGCAGCGGACATTATCCACTGGGTCTGGCCTGCAGCCAGTCCTGAAGTCAACCCCTATAACAATCTATCCCTGCATGGCCCTCACTCCCCAGGCTGATCTCGGCCCCAGGGGCTCCTTCCCCCATGACCCAGCCTAAATATTTACATTTTTTTCGGGAGGTGGGGTCACATGGCCCCCCCTGCCCAGTCTCCACCCTGGGGACCCTAACCCCTGGGGACTAGCCTAAACATTTAGTTTTTGGGGGGGGAAGAGGGAGACACAGCCTCCTTCCTCAGGCTGATTTCAGCCCCTGGGACCTCATCCCCTGGAACCACCCTAAATATCTATTTTTGTTCTGGGGGGCAACCAGCCCCCATCCCCAGGCCAATCTCAGCCCCAGGGACAACATCCCCCAAGGCCTACACATTTATTTTTTGTGGGGTGAGTGGGGGCCGCATGGCCCCCCTCCCCAGGCTAATTTTGGCCCTGGGGCCCCCACCCCTCAGGGTTTAGCCTAATGTTTTTTTGTTGTTGATAGATGGGCAGAGGTCCCTCTCCTCAGGGCTGATCTCGACCCCGGGGACCCCATTCCCCAGGGCCCACCCATGTGACCTGGGTGCCCTACAGGGCACCCAGTGACAATGTTGGGGACCATGGTGGGAGCCTGAACCCCCACGGTCCCTGCTGGCTCCACACCTGCTATGGGAGCCAGTATTGCTGAGAGCAATCATTTCCTCTGTCTCCTTGCCTGCATTTTTGTGGGCAGGGAGATGGAGGAAACCTCTGCTACGATGAAGGAAGAGCTGTTTGACAGCTCTCCCTTCATCGGACCAGAGTGTTTGATGTGGCTTAGCGGCAGCTGTCAAAGCTGCAGTCAAGCCACAGCAAACATCTATGTCCCAGGGGTGGGCACCCTGGGACATAGCAAGAGCTAGGCCATGACCTGATCCCCAGGCCATCAGTGGCTCCTCCTGGGGGGCTGCGTGGTGTTCCCCTCCAACATGCATAGCCACAGGGAAGTGGAGGTCCCCTGGGCAGTAGGGGGTACAATATGGACCCCCTTTCTATTTTTTACACTTTGCCCTGGGGAGATGGTTGTCCCCATGGCTGCGGGGTGCCAATCCGCCCCCTACTCATCATTAAATGAACGCCCTGGGCAGTGTTCAAGTTTGCCCCAGAGAGGTGATGGTCCCCGGCCTGCGGGGGAAGCCACACAGCCCCCCCACAAAGATCTAAATGATAGTTCCGGGGAGGTGATGGTCCCTAGAACTGCAGGGGGGCAGTACAGCCTCTGCATAAATTTAAATTATAGCCTCGGGAAGGTGGTGTTCCCTGGGGCTGCGGGGCGGTCACGCAGACCCCGCATAGATTTAAATCAAAGCCTCAGGGAAGTGGTGGTCCCTGGGGCTGCGGGGGGTTCCTGTGGCCATACATAAATTTAAATTATAGCCCTGGGAAGGTGGTGGTACCTGGTGCTGAGATGGGCCACGAGGCCGCCCATTTAAAAATAAATGCCCCCCTGACCTGGCCTACTTGGGGGCTTATTAAAAAACAATTGCTGAAGTCCATGATTGTTTTTCTCTTTTAATTTCTCCTGCAAATTTGCGACGATGTAGCAAATTTGTGGGGAACATTAAAAAATAACTTATTTTTTGCTCTGGTGTGGTCCCTCTGGGACCCCAGCACCAGAGCTAGGAGGTCAGTGTGTCTCTAACCTGGCCCCTTGTCTTTTTTCTTTCACACTTTTTCAGTTCGACTCTGCTCAAAACAAGTCCCAAGATGACTGCCAACACTTCCTGATATGAAGTGTTGGTAGCCAACCAGAGCTGTGCATTTGCTGTGCACGAGCTCTTAATCTTGCGCGAAGTCGTTGCGACCTCAGAAATACAAATTTGTTTTCCCTGTAATGTTAAAAAAAAACTACTTAATGGATGTGCACCAAATAAGCAAAAGCACAATCTGCCTACCAAAAGCTAGCTTTCTGCCAAATTTGATGTAATTCCATCCAGGGGTTCGGGCTGTAGCCTTGTTCAAAGGTACTATGGTAAGTAACATGGGAAACACAACTTTTTTACCCCCCTTTTTCTCGACCTCTACTCAGTGGATCATCCTGAAACTTTCCGTGCACAACAAAAATTACCAGGGGACTTTTTAGGAACATTTCATGAAGATTTGTCAAACAGTGTCATAGATATAGGCAAGTCAAAAAACACTTTTTTCTGTGAAAGTATGGTCCTAACTATAACTACCTAGTGGCCACTAGGTAACATATATATATGTATGTATACATATATATATATATATATATATATATATATATATATATATATATATATATGTATGTATATATATATATTCACTGAAAAAAAAAAAGATTACGTGGACGTTATAGTTACATTTTAAGCGTGCAATACCATAGAAATTCACTTGGTATAGTTATAGTTATTTCAAGTAACTAAAACTCGTGTCCTAAGATAACTATAACTTGCACCCCCATCATGCCCACCACCATGCACAGTTTTTTCTGAATAATTTTGCAGAAAATGTTACAGTGATATTATCAATGATGTTATGAAAGATGTTGTGAGTGCAGTAATATGTGGGGTAAGTAGCAGAGCATGGCAAGGGTGTGCATTTTAGTTACCTTAGGGCACGAGTTATAGTTACTTGAATTATGTCTAAATATAACAGGTGAATTTCTATGGTCCTATGGTTTTGTGAGTGCAAAATGTGAGCCTAACTATAACATCCCCGTAACCTTTGTTTTTCCTTATTGAATTACTGTTTTATCAATTCTATTTCCTAACTATAATGTCCCTGTAACCTTTATTTTTTTAAGTGAATTTCTATTTTTTAGCATAATTTTGAGAACTATATGATAATCTAACCCCGCACCACACATGTCCTTTGGCTGTGATTGCCAAAGGTAGGGAGCAGGGCCTGGCTCTGCAGCCAACCCCCTATAACTCTGCGCCACACATAGCCTTTGGCGGGGCATGTTGGGGGTGCAGCCAGGACCTTCAGCCATCCCCCATAGCCACCCAACCCTATGCCATGCATGGACTTTGGCCATGCATGGCGGGGGTTGGTCACACCCCCATACCTCTTATAGCCATCTAACCACATGCCATGCAACCACCCAACACCTCCATCAAGCCATGTTGCCATTATATTCACTGCAATGGCACAGAAAGGTGTATGTGCTTATTTTTAGCATTTTTACCACACACATTAAATCTTCAAGTTAATGCATGTTTTGCTGACAGCAGAGCTGGAAACTAGGCCTGGGCAGAGTTCACGGAGTTCCGCTATGTGGAACGCCACAATGTGACCAAAAAACTTGGCTGCGCTACGTGGAGTTCCACAAGCAGGGGAGTGCTTTAAGTCACGGCGTTCATGATAATTTTCAATGCTGGGTGTTTGTCCCACGCTGAAAATTCAGCACGAATGGCACCACATGCAGCGCAAGAGGGGGCTGCTTCTTTTCTGCCACTTGAGTAGATTTTATATGGGAGCAGCAACTTCCTCAATGCGAACCGAAGATTTTTCAATGCAGGTGGTAGCGACCATCCGCGACCACCCGGGTTGAGAAATCTTGCTGGGAGGTCATGATTTTCCTTGCTCCTGCTCACCAATTTAACATTGGAAAGTGGGAATAAGGAAAAAACTCCACTCTGCTCTGCTACGCAGAGTGTAGAGTGGGAAAAACTCTACAAACTCCACCAAGGGAGCAGAGTTCACCGCCCACCCCTACTGGAAACACGATGAGGCAATTACTGCCCTGTGTCTTGGAGCTCTATTGTCAACAAAACACTAACTCAAAGATTTTTGCCACTGAGGATGCCTAAAAATAAGTGCAGAGACAACATCTATGCCGGTGCAGAAAATAACAGCATGAAAATGCCCCTAGTGTTTTTTTCAATACAATCAAAAGCAGAAAGTTAAAAGTTTGGTGTTTATGGTATTTGTTGAGATGTTTTGAAATTGAATATTTCTTGTCAAATATGTAGATATAACGGTAACACTGTGGAATCACTGTTTTTTTGCGCATGTATAGTTATACACATTAATGTTTTTGACATAGGTTTGATATTTTAATACACAACAAATGTGAGGTGGCAGTTTAGAAAGTGTTGAACATGATATTCAGGTCCATGAAACAAGAAACAATGCATGCTATTTTGTAAACAATGAAAAGAAATGCACTTTTAATCCATATCAGTTTATTGATAAATTAGGAGTGCACATACCCACATCCGGATTGTGTGGTACTGATGCCAATGCCAGCCTTGTGCCTTTCTGTGAATCTGACTACAAGAACTCAATAGAAGAAACACTATCTAAAAGACTGTGAAGAACGTAGGAGGATAAGGGAAGGGAGAAAAACTGCAATGTCACAGCAAATGTCTTAGGACTGCTTCCAGTACTCTCTGTAGGTTCCAACCACCTAGGCGGACACAGTATATTATTGTGTGTGGACATCAATTGAAAAATTAATATTATTGAAGCATGTTGAATTAGTTGGTGACATTTGTAACAGTAGGCTAAGGGTAAGGCATCACCCGCAGCATTACTAAACACTTCAGCAGTGGGCGGAGATGAGGAGATGATAGCAGCTGGACCCCTAGTGATGGTTTACAGTGGTAGGTAATTGGAAAGATGCAGTGTAGAGGTTAAGCAGGATATCATCAAAGGGAAACCAAAGGGAGTGACCAAAACACAAAAGGAGCACATGAAGGGAAGTCCGGGTGCAAACTGGTATGAGAGTGACAAATACCAACAAAATGAACAGTTGCCAGGAAAGGTGTAAGCATTTGTGCTGGGTTAAATACTGTCTCTTTGTTGTTTGAACTGTAACTACTCTACCTTCATAGTTTGGGAAGTCTTTGTACTCTCCGATTGAAACAGGTACCCTGATGCAATGGTAAAGACACTAACATTGCCAGCACTTCTAACGTTGTATTACAGATATCAACAGTCTCAATGTCAATTTTTCTCGTCCTAGGGGCATGATATTTCCACCAAAATGGTGAGACCTCCTTCCAACCCTTGCAACTCACAACTAGACTGTGGGTTTTAGAGTAACAATTCCCAAACTTGGGAAGTAATACAGTACAATCAGAGTAGAAAATACCATTAAATTTTTTGGGTGTTAGAAGTTGGGTCTCTAGTTGGCAGAGGTATTCACCCTGTCCAAGTAGAGACCACAATTCTAGTAGGGTAAGTCACAACACCACCTAAATTATCATGTGCTCACCCTCGAGCAGCTTGGCAAAGAGCAGACAGGCTCAACTTGGAAGGCAATGTGTAAAGTATTTGTGTAACAGTAACTGTAATGACATTAAGTATGTTTGACCACTGACTTTGTGTTTCACCACTGGGCATATTAGTTGTTCAATGTTCACTAGTAGCACATTACATTTTGCTTTCAGTTTAGCTGCCTATTGGCTTTAACGTGGCATTAGACATTACATTCTGTATTCAGTTTAGCTGCCTATTGGCTTTAACGTGGCATTAGACAATTTTGTATTCAGTTTAGCTGCCTATTGGCTGTATCGTGGTGTTAGACATTGCAGTTGAGACATTGCAGATGATCTGTATTTTTCCACATGGTAAACCAAGCTGTGTTTTTCATATTTTCTCTCACCGATAACTAGCATGATAAAGAAGCGCATATTTTGTGTTTTTCTCTGGTGTAGCCTTGGGAAAAGACAGCCTTGAAAACTTGGCCAACTTTCAGGGCTTGTTTTCTTCCAACTCTGAACTACAGTAGCCAGCATGTTTTGACCATTAGAGGGAAGGGTCTTTTAATCTATAAAAGGTGTATCTGGGCAGCAGCAAGGGGAATTTTCTGAGACTTCAGTCAGGAGCAGACGTCAGCTGCCTGACCTGTCCCGGAAGGGTGGAAATTCTCTTTCTTGCGGTTGAACAGGAGTCATCAACTTGCGGGCATGAGAAAGATGATGAGCAGTAATAGGCCCTACGGTGATGAATTCTGACTTTTATTCTTTGCTTTGACAGTTATTCTATAATATAATCACATATATATGCTGTGTACATTGCGATTGAGAATCACTTTGATATATTTTCCTCTCATTGCTGTGACTATTTTTAAACGTGTGCCTCCAACCTACTAATCTCCTCTCTCAGGAACCTCGTGGTGAAGTAATAATAAATGTCTTCTTTAAACTAAGAAGTGCATTCCAGAGATTGTTTTCAGCTCGGTCATTAGTGAAAGCAAAACAGTAACACAGTGAAAACACCACAAAATGTACACCACATCAGTTTAGGAAGATACATAGGAGTCATTTTGACCCTGGCGGTACGTGACCGTCAGGTCTAAAATCACAGAAGCACCGCCAACAGGCTGGCGGTGCTTCCTGGTGCATTACGACCACGGTGGAAGCGCTGCAGTCGCACCGCCGGGGCCGGCGGTTTTCTGCCACAATGGCCCCGGCGGTAGTAATCCGCTGCCCAGGGGATTACGAGTCCCCGACCGCCAGCCTTTTCCTGGCGGTTTGAACCGCCAGGAATAGGCTGATTGGTATGGGGAGTCGCAGGGCCCCCTGACAGGGCCCCATGTGGCTTTTCACTGTCTGCTATGCAGACAGTGAAAAGCGCGACAGGTGCAACTGCACCCTTTGCACGGCCGCAACACCGCCGGCTCCATTTGGAGCCGGCTCCTGTGTTGCGGCCCAGCGGGGATGTCAAAATGGGCACCTCGTTAGTGCGGCCGCATTGGCGTCCGCACACCGGTTATTTATCTGAATAAACTAAGACCAAAACAACATAAATCCAATATGCACAAATCATGGTATCATTTTTGAAAAGTTAGATAAGTCTCAATCCTTAAGAATCAGTAAGTGTATTATTTTAACACATAGTGCCTGGGACACATAAAAAATAACAACGCAGGGGGCCACAGAGGAGGAGATGCTTTGAAAAGTAAAGTGAGGCATCAGTTTTTTTCACATGGCAAAGGCAATGCATTGTTTCTTTCCACCAGCAAAGTGATGCTCCGATTTCTGAGCATTCAGCTTTGGATCCTTACTGCGATGCAGGGTATTTTGATGCCCAGGGACGAGGCATGTAATATCCAATGCATGTTGTAAAGAGGCAACAGGTGCTGTGTTGATGCTGCGATTTTTCAGCTGCGAGACTGATGCTGCATCGATTCTGCAGGTATTCCATTGAATTTTGCAGGTGTTTCATCAGTTTTTCCATTGCTTTGGATTTTCTCCAGATTAAGGGGGTCATTCCGACCCCAGCGGTCAAGGACCGCCGGGGATGCGGGAGCACCGCCAACAGGCTGGCGGTGCTCCTCAAGACATTCTGCCCGCGGCGGTTCAGCTGCGGTCAGAACAGGAAAACCGGCGGTCTCCCGCCGGTTTTCCGCTGTCCTGCAGAATCCTCCATGGCGGCGCAGCTTGCTGCGCCGCCATGGGGATTCTAACACCCCATACCGCCATCCTGTTCCTGGCGGGTCGCCCGCCAGGAACAGGATGGCGGTATGGGGTGTTGTGGGGCCCCTGGGGGCCCCTGCAGTGCCCATGCCAATGGCATGGGCACTGCAGGGGCCCCCGTAAGAGGGCCCCACTTTGTATTTCAGTGTCTGCTTTGCAGACACTGAAACACGCGACGGGTGCCACTGCACCCATCGCACATACCCACTCCGCCGGCTCCATTCGGAGCCGGCTTCCTCGTGGGGAGGGGTTTCCCGCTGGGCTGGCGGGCGGCCTTCTGGAGGTCGCCCGCCAGCCCAGCGGGAAAGCCAGAATGGCCTCCGCGGTCTTTCGACCGCGGAGCGGCCATATGGCGGCTCCCTCCAGGCGGGCGGCTCCTGCCGCCCGCGGGGGTCAGAATGACCCCCTAAGTCTTTGGTGGTGCTGAGACTTCAGAACAGCCCCGGGAGAACACATGTGGGGGAGGGCAGAGTCCTTCCAGCAGAGTCAGGGCCACCAGGGCAAAAAGCAGGAGAGCAGTCCTTCCAGAAAAGCAGTCCAGATGAGTCCTTTGGGCAGCACAGCAGTCCCTCTGACAGAGTTCAGTTGTAGGTCCAGAAATGTCTTAGTTTAGGGGGGTCACACACCCAGAATATATTCCCAAATGTGCCTCAAAGTGTCGTTTTGAAATGCACTAGTTCCCCTTTCAACCCAGTCATGTCTGCCAGAAGATCTGTGGGGGGTTATCAGTCCTTTTTGGTTCAGGGTAGGCCAATAGCCTTTGAAGTGTGAGAGCCCTCCCACCCTTCATTCCCAGGAAGACCCATCAGTATGCAGAAGAATGCAAATGCAGTTTAGTGTCCTGTGTTAATGGCTGTCTGGGTAGAATGCACAAATGGAGCTGTCAACCAGCACACATGGATTGGAGACAGGCTGTAAGGCACGGAGGGCAGTAAGTGCAGAGAAATGTATACTTCCAAAAGAGGCATTTCTAAAATAGTAATGCTAAATTCAACATAACCAGTAAGCAGGATTTCTCACTGTCATTCTAACCTTACCTAGCATGACAATGCCACTCCTCTCAGATCAGAAATTACCACTTAAAGGCATATAAGGGTATTCCCAATGCTGGCCTATGAGAGGAACAGGCTTCACAGAAGTGAAAATTAACTTTGGGTGTTTTTCACTACCAGGACATATAAAACTTACAAGTATGTTGTATTAAGCTTGTGTTGAGAATGGAATGTAGAAGTTTGGGGGTGGAATCAGGGGCTTTGAAACTGTGACAGTTGCCGCTCTGTGTCCACCCTGTTGGTTATGCGATACTGAGGATTAAAGAATTCATAGTGAAAATACAATTTATGTGAAGTACCTTCTTTCTTCAAAGTACATGCCCTGTCTTTTACTTACATGGCACTCTGCCCTATGAGTTACTTAGGGCCAACCTTAGGGGTGTCTTGTATGAAATAAAAAGATAATTTAAGGCTTGGCAAGTAGTTTGTATTGCCAAGTCAAAATGGCAATGAAACAGCACACATAAGCATTGAAATGGCAGGCCTGAGACATGGTTAAGAGGCTACTGATGTGGGTGGCACAATCAGTGCTGAAGGCCCAATAGTAGCATTTAAGTTACAGGCCCTGGGCACATGTAGTGCACTTTACTAGGGACTTACAAGTGAATTAAATATGCCAATTGGGTATAATCCAATGTTACCATGTTTCACTGAGAGAATACATGCACTTTAGGACTGGTTAGCAGTGGTAAAGTGCTTAGAGTCCTAAAGTCAACAAAAATGTGGTCAGAAAAAGAGGAGGAAGGTAAAAAGTTTGGGTGTCCCTTCAGAGAGGACCATCTTCCAATACTGGGTTTCATTATCAATAAACAATTGGCCTTAAAAGGTCACAAACAACGCCTTATCCACACATGTATTCACACGGTATTTTAGTGTTTTTTTACAGTCTCTCCCTTACCTGAAAAGTAGATTCTTCCAGCTAGGAAGTGTCGATTCAGCCTGTCTGTATCCAAGGAGATTCTGAATAGAGCAGCTGCTGCCTCCTCCCTTCCCACGGGGGCTGGGCTTCAGTTGAATTGGCCCTTATATACGTTTCTATTGGTTGTTGCATATGGTGTTGTGATAGGTTGTTGGGGGCTGTTTTTTCGATTGGTTTAAGGATTAGGGTACGTTTGTGATTGGTAGTAGGGTTGAGATTCTGATTGGTTTCTGGTTACTAGGGTTGGGTTTGTGATTGGTAGTAGGGTTGAGATTCTGATTGGTTCCTAGTTACTAGGGTTGGGTTTGTGATTGGTGGTAGGGTTGGGATTCTGATTGGTTCCTGGTGACTAGGGTTGGGTTTGTGATTAGTAGTAGGGTTGAGATTCTGATTGGTTCCTGGTTACTAGGTTTGGGTTTGTGATTGTAGTAGGGTTGAGATTATGATTGGTTCCTGGTTAGTAGGGTTGGGTTTGTGATTGGTCATCAGGATTAGGGGTATGAATGGTGATTAGGGTTGGGTCTCCCATTGGTTGTGTGATTTAGGGTCACAAATCTGATTGGTTAGGGTTAGGACCAGGTGTCTATTGGCCAGTGGGGCTACTTAAGACTAGGACTCAAGGCGTCTCAGCCCGGGCGTTGAGGCTAAGGGCGGAGAGGACAAGGGCAGCTGCCTGTTTGGGCCTGTTCGGGACTGGTATGGCCTAGGTCCAGAAATGCTGCCCAATTTCCTATTTATCAGAAAGGACCTTACTCTCTACACATCCATCAACATGCAAACATATTATCTGCAAAGACATCCAACTCCTGCATCACAAACTGACCACATACAGATTGCAATGTCTCATCATCCAACACAATACCCCATATACAACACCTATACACATATCCACCACAACTACAACAGTAAAAGACATACATTCTCACAGCAAACACTACTCTGTTCACTCCCACTAACACAACCTGCCAACACCCACACAACACAAAACCACATTATACATTACTTTCAGCCATCCAGATACATACTCACTGTTCATACAGACCAACTGCACTATCCTCTATTTGTTCAACACAGACCCCCTTTCATCATTACAATACCTAAACCCAGCCTTCAAACACACCATCTACAAACGCCCATCCCTGTTTTCACCAATTCATACAACCATACAATCCTCACACTCCACTCCACCACACATATTACCTCTTCCAGTCATCACAACTAACACAAACTCCCATGACACATATCCATCCCCTCTTACACATCTCATACACTCATCTCCAAAACACATTAACACCCCTGTAATACTCTAATTACACTCACCAGCACTAACTCACATACAAATCCCTCACAGAAAACCACTACACCAATATTCCCTCTCAGTATTCCACAAAAACAATACAGACCACACACATCAGCACATCAAATCAACACAAGTGTTCATTATACTTATCGTCACACCCACCCCCACCCTCATAACTACACAAAGAATACAAATCGTGACCAATCTTTAGCCTTAAATTCTCACTCCACACAAACATCTACCACGAGCACCCCAACACAGCAGCATTCATTCACCAGCCTCTCTTCCGTTGCACAATTTAGATCCTTACATAATGATCCACATGCTCCTCCACCAACCCTAGCCCATACTTCTTCCACACTAAACAGACGCAAACAAAATAAACAACATGCCACTCGTAACAACTTCACATCCCGTTGTCTATTACATAATAAGGCTACCCTAGAAAAAAAAATACACTCTTCATGTCTCTTTCAGCAACCAAGTCCACCATCCACACACACTGACCTGCAATGCCTCCTAAGCCTGCTGGAAGAAGAACACTATCTTGAAAAACAAGAGTATTGTGACCCTCACACAGTTATAACAACTAACAGCACACCTGCTACAAGCTCAAAATATACTGCTCACCCTTCTCCTAAACAAAACAACATCACCACTAACACACTTTTTCTAAACTGACAGCTCGTAAATGCTCGGTCACTCTAAAAAAACAAGCACCACATCTACAACCTGCTCACAGACATACAACCTGACTTACTATTCATAACAGATTAATGGTTGGGAGATGACATGGCCCCAGTGTTGCATGAAACCCCTCCTTCAGACTATCAAACCGTCACACAAAACCGTATAGGCAAGAGAGGAGGTGTACTAGCTATTATATTCAAACAAGCTATAAATCTCAGTAAAACAGACAACATTTCTAAACAGGGTTGTGAATCCCTCCTCACCAGATGCCACCCTTTTCCAACTTCCTCCTGTAACTTTCTACTCCTTTACAGACCTCCGCCTCACAACTCAACATTTCCAGACGCTTTTCTAGATACAGTCTCAAACCTTATTACATTATACTCAAACCTATGCATTCTTGGGGACCTAAACATTTGGTTTGACGAACCCAACATGCCCCATCCAAATCTATAACCAATGGCCTAGTCACATTGAACCTACATCAGATTGTACACAATCCCACACACATCGCTGGACACATCCTAGATGTCATTTTTGCTAAGCCTGAACTAATTACCATTCATAGCATCATGCCAATCACATGGTCAGCCCACCATTTGTTAACTATCCGACATAAAACTCCACAAATCAACACACCCCACAACTACTTTCATACATGCACCTATCGACCTTGGAGCATACTCAATTTTGATGACTTAGAAACACAACTAACAGCCAACACAGATCTAGACACAATTAATTCTGTTCCAAAACTGTCTGAGTGGCTACAGGAAGCTTTTGATATCCTAATACCACTTGGAAAAACTAAACAGGACAAAAGAAAACCAACACCTTGGAGAAACACAGAACTTAAAAAGATAAAGCAGCAAATCAGAAAGTTGCAGCAGACCTGGCTCAAATCAAACAACAGTCAAGACAAACTGCAGCTACACAAACTTAACAGAATATACAAATCATCAATCAAAAATGCTAAAATAGGTACTACTAAAATTCAAAATGCTAAATCTGCAACCAAAGAATTTTATAAAATTCTCAATGAATTTCGAAAACCTAAATGCATGGAAGGAAGTCATCCCACTGCTCAAGATTTCACAAACAAACTGGCAACTCATTACACAACCAAGGCAGACACATTGGAGTCCTATTCAAAACAGAAGAAAACCATCAGCACCAACCCCTTTCCTAAAATACCCTCTAAGAATAAACCAACCCAGCCTCTAAAAGTCCTTCAAACAAATATCACAAGGTGAATTTATGGATTTGGTCAAAGCAAGCAGACCTTCCGGTTGCCCTTTTTACCCTTGCCCACCACACATCTTCAAGAACATTCTTTTATCTACTTCTGCTGCCACACCTGTTAGAAAAATCATCAACAACTCTTAAACTACAGGAACCTTCCTGTAGACCTGAAAAAAGCATACATACGACAGTTAGTAAAGAAAACAACCCTAGACCCGCAGGACCCCAACAACTACAGACCAATCACAAATTGATCTTTCCTAGCCAAACTGATAGAAAGAGTAGCATTCGCCCAGATGTCACAATTCATTGAAGACATTTCCATACTATCAGACTACCAAACTGGATTCCACCCAGGAAGAGGCACGGAATCGGCCCTCATAGCAATCTGGGATGATCTTAAAAACACAGTCGACCACAATGTAGTTGCTGCACTACTTCTCTTGGACCTCTTGGCTGCCTTTGATATGGTTCACCACTCTAATTCAAAGACTCCACGAAGCCGGCATAGAAGGGACTGCTCGCGACTGGATTACATCCTACCTTAAAAAATGAACTAATATCATCTATTCTCTCCCTTTCTCATCTAAACCCTACCTCACAAAAGCAGGGTCCCCCAAAGATCAATCATCTCACCTTTGCTTTTCAACATCTACATGATATCACTACCAGAACTGATCAATGATTTTCAACTCACATGCTACAACTATGCAGATGACTCACAAATACTACTTAAATTAGAATGCCCCAAAAACATTGAAAACTCACAAATCTTCAGTTGCCTCAGAGCCGTTGATCAGTGGATGACTCAGAGCCATCTCAAACTAAATGCCTCCAAAACAGAAATACTCATATGTGGTGACTGGAAAAATGATGACCCACTGTGCGCCTGGCCTGACGAGCTCGGGCCACCGCCTCAATTATTTGAGGAAGTTAAAAGCCTTGGAATTACCATGGATTCCAAGTTAATAATGAATGCCCACATGGACAAATTAGCACGAACAAGCTTCATCACCTTGAAGACTCTACAACACATCTTCCCTCACCTCAGATTTTCACACAAGGTGCAGGCTACTATCTTGCTTGTACTATCCAAACTGGATTATGCCAATGGCCTCTACCATGGATCATCTCTATCTAATATGAAAAAACTACAATGTATTCATAACTCCGCTACCAGGCTACTATTACATGTAAAGCCACAAGCCCACATCTCACCTGCCTTGAGAGCACTTCCCTAGTTACCTGCTGCCAGAAGATGCACCTTCAAGCAGCTTTGTATCACCCACAAAGCTATACATGGAACAGGACCAATCTTTATCAGAAACAAAATAATGAAATACATTCAACAAAGAAACCTCCGCTCAAGATTGGCACCCCGCCTTAGAACACCACTGTACAAGAAAAACACCATAGGTGGTACATCCTTCTCTGCTCAAGCAGCCAAACTATGGAATTCATTATCCCCAAATATAAGATACTCAGATAACTATCTTGTCTTCAGAAGACTAATCAAGAGTTGGCTCTGGACTGTTGATAAATATGTTTAATCTGATTATGTGTATATTTTCTAGATATATAGGGGGTCATTCCAACCCTGGCGGTCAGTGTTAAAGTGGCGGCCAACCCGCCAACAGGCAGGCGGTAAAAAAAATGGAATTCTGACCCTGGCGGAAACCGCCAACAGAGACCGCCACTTTAACACTCCGACCGCCACGGCGGGACAAACAAACAGCGCAGCGGTGACCGCCAACAGACAGGCGGGAGACAATGTACTGCCCACCCTATCACAACCCACCAATCCGCTACCTTTTCCGGGGCGGTAGCCCCGCCGATAAAAACACGGCGGAAACAGACATTACGAACGGATAACGCTCACCTCTACACACTCCACGAGGAATCTGGACAGCATGGAACCCTAACTACACATCCTACCAGCTATTGTCTTCCTGCTCCTCTACCAGGAGCACGAATGCCGGTGCAGAAGACAACAGTGAGTACTGCACCTACGACACAGGGGAGGGGGAGGCAAAAAATTACGGGGACACACATACGCGACACACCCACCCTCACCCACAACTACATACACATCAATGCAGAGCAACAACTCAGAGTGACACCCCCAAACCCCCCAGAAGAATGCAAAGACAAAACAAAATGACCATGAAATTTGAAGTATATTGTACGGCTAAATATATCAAACATCTATAACTACAGTATATATACATATGTAAATTGTCCTGTCCAAATTGGGTATCAGCCATTGTTCGTGGGCCAATGGGCCTAAACACATGGGCAAAGCCCACACAGGATACCCGACTCCAATGGAGAGAACACTGCAGGGGCATCAGATAGGAAAACTACAGGCACTTCAGGGGGAAGGGAAGGGGGGGCACCTCAGCCAGATGAGTCCACGACACCAGATCCACGAGGGGCCTCCATGGCCACTGTTCAATTCTGGGGAGTGCAAAGCCACAGTCTCACAAGTCTCTACAGTGGATGGATTGCCCACTGTGCCATCCTGGGGAGTGCAAAACCACAGTCTCACAAGTCTCTACAGTGGGTGGAAGGCCCACTGTGCCATCCTGGGAAGTGCAAAGCCACAGTCTCACAAGTCTCTACAGTGGGTGGATTGCCCACTGTGCAATCCTGGGGAGTGCAAAGCCACAGTCTCACGAGTCTCTACAGTGGGTGGATTGCCCACTGTGCCATCCTGGGGAGTGCAAAGCCACAGTCTTACAAGTGGATTACAGACTCCACTGGTTCTGGAGGAGGCATGGTGCCCAGAGTGCTTCGTGCAGCCCTGCCCGACACCGATGCGGGCCTGCCCCTTCTGCCAATGGGCCAGCGGTGCTTGAGACGGCGGTGCCCAGCGGAGCGGTGCTTGAGTTGAAGGGCCCAGTGGAGCGGTGCAGAGACGGCGGTGCCCAGCGCAGCGGTGCTTGAGATGAAGGGCCCAGCGGAGCGGTGCAGAGACGGCGGTGCCCAGTGGAGCGGTGCTTGAGTTGAAGGGCCCAGCGGAGCGGTGCAGAGACGGCGGTGCCCAGCGGAGCGGTGCTTGAGTTGAAGGGCCCAGCGGAGCGGTGCAGAGACGGCGGTGCCCAGCGGAGCGGTGCTTGAGCTGAAGGGCCCAGCGGAGCGGTGCAGAGACGGCGGTGCCCAGCGGAGCGGTGCTTGAGATGAAGGGCCCAGCGGAGTGGTGCAGAGACGGCGGTGCCCAGCGGAGCGGTGCTTGAGTTGAAGGGCCCACCGGAGCGGTGCAGAGACGGCGGTGCCCAGCGGAGAGGTGCTTGAGTTGAAGGGCCCAGCGGAGGGGTGCTTGAGATGAAGGGCCCAGCGGAGCGGTGCAGAGACGGTGGTGCCCAGCGGAGCGGTGCTTGAGATGAAGGGCCCTGTTCAGCGGTCCTTGAGACGGCGGTGCCCTGTTCAGCTGTTCTTGACTTGAAGGGGCCTGTTCAGCGGTTCTTGGCTTGAAGGGCCCTGTTCAGCGGTGCTTGGCTTGAAGGGCCCTGTTCAGCGGTTCTTGAGACGGCGGTGCCCTGTTCAGCGGTTTTTGACTTGAAGGGCACTGTTCAGCGGTTCTTGAGATGGCAGTGCCCTGTTCAGCGGTTCTTGACTTGAAGGGCCCTGTTCAGCGGTTCTTGACTTGAAGGGCCCTGTTCAGCGGTGCTTGGCTTGAAGGGCCCTGTTCAGCGGTTCTTGAGACGGCGGTGCCCTATTCAGCGGTTATTGACTTAAAGGGCCCTGTTCAGCGGTTCTTGACTTGAAGGGCCCTGTTCAGCGGCTCTTGAGACGGCGGTGCCCTGTTCAGCAGTTATTGACTTGAAGGGCACTGTTCAGCGGTTCTTGACTTGAAGGGCCCTGTTCAGCGGTGCTTGGCTTGAAGGGCCCTGTTCAGCGGTTCTTGAGACGGCGGTGCCCTGTTCAGCGGTTATTGACTTGAAGGGCACTGTTCAGCGGTTCTTGACTTGAAGGGCCCTGTTCAGCGGTTCTTGAGACGGCGGTGCCCTGTTCAGCGGTTCTTGACTTGAAGGGCCCTGTTCAGCGGTGCTTGGCTTGAAGGGCCCTGTTCAGCGGTTCTTGAGACGGCGGTACCCTGTTCAGCGGTTATTGACTTGAAGGGCCCTGTTCAGCGGTTCTTGACTTGAAGGGCCCTGTTCAGCGGTGCTTGGCTTGAAGGGCCCTGTTCAGCGGTTCTTGAGACGGCGGTGCCCTGTTCAGCGGTTCTTGACTTGAAGGGCCCTGTTCAGCGGTTCTTGACTTGAAGGGCCCTGTTCAGCGGTGCTTGGCTTGAAGGGCCCTGTTCAGCGGTGCTTGGCTTGAAGGGCCCTGTTCAGCGTTTCTTGAGACGGCGGTGCCCTGTTCAGCTTTCCTCCCTTTGGCAGTGTGCCAGGTGGCATCCCACTCCCTGACGGTGCCAGGGTAGTGCTTTTGGAGCCTGCTGTCTTTGGCCTCTCGCGCCGGGCACTGGCTTTCTTGCCTTTTTTTTCAGGGGGTGGGCTGGCCGTCTCTTTACTCCTAGCCGAAGTAGCTGGCCTTGAAGGTGGTGGACTCCAAAATCCTTGGACTATTGTCTTTGTAGGGCCAGGTTTTGTGGTGGCTGAGGTGCTGATTGGAGTCTTATGAGATGGAGGGGGTGGGTCAGTTGTTGGAAAGAGGTCAAGGTTGGAAAGGAAAATCAATTTAGAAAGACAGGGACGGGTAGTTGTAGTGGGTATGGGAGTGGAGGAAGAGGATGAGGTTGTAGGAGAGTGAAGTCTGGTGTCTTTGGGTGCAGGTGCTTGTGCTGGAGGCTGTCGTGAGGTGGATGGCTGTTGGGTGGGTGACTGCTTGCGTTTGTGTGGTTTGGAAGAGGGGGTGACAGACACACTGGGAGAGGACACAGGGGACGTGTAAATGGTAGTGGGGGTGGTGACTGCACGTGTGCGGAGTGTTCTGGTGGGTGTGCTGGTGATGGACGTAGTGGCTGAAGATGTTGTGCATGCAAGTGAGTGGAGACGTCACAGGGAGGGAGGAGGGAGACGAGGAGGAGGGGGACACAGAGGAGGCAGTGGCTGTTGGCATGTCTGCATGTGGATGTTGCTTGGGTGAATGCTTGTGTGATGTGTGGTGCTTATGTCTGGATGAGCTTCCCTTGGGTGTTGAGGTGTGTGCAGGCTGGTCTGTAGGTGTGTCTGGGATAGGCAGAGGTACAGGGGAGTGGGACTGGGTTGAGGAAGTTGGAGGAGGGAGGCAGGAGACAGGGACAATGGCTGCCGTCAGTGCTGAGGCCAGAGCATTGAACGATCGCTGATGGACAGCCTGACCCGAATGAATGCCCTCCAGGTATGCATTACTCCGGTGCACCTCCCTTTCTACATCCTGGATGGCATTCAAAAGGGTAGACTGCCCAACAATGAGCGTCCTCAGGAGGTCAATGACCTCCTCACTGAGGGCAGCAGGGGTAACTGGGGCAGGGCCTGAGGTGCCTGGGGCGAAGGAGATGCCCACCTTCCTGGGTGAGCGGGCACGGAGCGAAGGCTGAGGGGCTGCTGGGAGGGCGGAGCTGGTGCGCTGGGTGGCGGCTGTACCTGTTGTTGCTGTGGGCACGGATGTTGCCGCCACCACAAGGGAGCTCCCTTCCGAGGACGTGTCTGTGTCGCTGGTGTCACCACGTATCCCCGCTGTGGAGCTCCCCTCGCCCTCCGTCTCACTGGTGAAATCCGAGTCAGTTGTATGGCCCTCCATGGCCATGTGAGATGCAGCTCCCTCGTGCTCCGATGCCACTTCTCCTCCGCCTGGTGATGCTAATGCACACATGAACAGGAAGACCACCAAAAAAGGGGGGGGGGTGGAGAAACAAAGACATGTTGAGTGCATGCATTGGCGACACCGTTGGCGGAGAGAACAGACACAGAAGCCCCCTGCACTACGCCGCGCACTTGGGGTATACTACTCAATCTGTGGGACATGGCCTACAAGCCTATGGACGACATCTCCACACATAGGTGACACAGGGCCATGAATAGCTGTACTAGGCAACCTACAGAGGTGGGGGGCGGGGGCACAGGGCCATGCCTAACGGAGGGGCCTAGCCCACAGAAATTGCCCTGGCCTAGGGATACCCGCAGCCCTCCTCCCCCACCCAGACACCTCCAATGTGCGCAAAATCAGCAGAATGTGCTTGTACTCACCCCCTTGTGTCTGCTGTGATGTCCTCACGCGCCGATCCAAATCGGGGTAGGCCACCGCCAGGATCCGGGACATCAGGGGGGTCAAGGTACGACTGGCACCCCTCCTACATTGGGAGGCCATCCCCAGCAGAGCCTCCGCGGTCTTCCTGCTCCTGCGGCGGATGTCCTCCCACCTCTTCCAGCAGTGGGAGCCCCGTCTGTTGTGGACCCCCAGGGTCCGGACGTCCTTGGCAATGGCACGCCAAATGTCGATCTTCTGATGGGCGCTGACCTATGTGACATGTACAGGGGGAGAAAATAAAAAATCATCACCTTCTGCATGCTCGATGTGAGTGGCCCCCCATCCCCACCCTTGCCATGTGGCACATGCTCTCATCTGTCGTTTGATGCATGCCTCATTCGCTCCCCTCCCCACCATCTTTCATTCACCCCACTCAACCCAGGCATTGGCCACAAAGCATGGTCCCAGTGTACTTACCTGTTGGTCTGGAGGACCGTAGAGTAGCGCAAACTGGGGGAGGGCCCCATCCACGAGTTTCTCCAATTCTTCAGAAGTGAAGGCAGGGGCCCTTACCCCAGTCGCAGCAGCCATTGTCTCTTCCAGACCGAGGTCACAGCAGCACTTGCAGTATAGGTCCTCTCCTGTGGATGATCAGGTATCGAGTGATTAAGCAGATAGAAAATGGCGGTCACGCCCGCGGCGGTGCGTACCGCGGCGGGGCGTACCGCGACCGCCGGCGCACATCGTCATTGGCTCCTGAAACCCATAGGGTTCAATGTTAACCAATGCGGCTTTGCGCCGCGGTCTTCGTTCACCTACCGCCACGGTGTGCCACGCCAGCGCGTTGACTTCACATCCCACTGTCGCACTTCACAGGTCAGGCAGCCGCCATTTCAAGGGCCCCCATATCTTAATTTCTACTGCGTCACACATGCCTAGGCCTTGCATCAACACTCATACAAGCCATTCAATGCATTGAGAATTGTGTACTGTGCAAGCTGTGGGAACGTACCTGTGGGTTGATTGACTCTGTGCTCCATGTTGTCCTTCCTAGGCACCGTCCGCTGGGACTTGCGAGGAGATGGAGGAATCTTCCTGTGTACAGACCGCTGGTGGACCTGTCGACAATGGAAGAAAGACATGTCATACTGACATACAGGCTTGACAGAGCCACTATACAGGAAGTTTGTGCCCAGCTGGAGCCAGACCTGATGTCACCCATCCGCCAACCCACAGGGATCCCCCCTCTAGTGCAGGTTCTGTCAGTACTCCATTTTTTGACAAGTGGGTCATTTCAAACAACAGTGGCCATTTCATCAGGGATGTCTCAGCCTATGTTTTCCAAGGTGTTGTCCAGAGTGTTGTCTGCCCTGCTGAAATACATGCAGAGCTACATTGTTTTCCCTGAGGTGGGCGATTTGGCTACAGTGAAAGGTGATTTTTATGCGCTTGGACATATTGCCAACATCATTGGTGCAATTGATGGGACACATGTTGCTTTGGTCCCCCCCAGCACGAGTGAACAGGTGTACAGGAACAGAAAAAGTTATCATTCCATGAATGTCCAGGTGGTCTGTTTGGCTGACCAGTACATCTCCCATGTAAATGCCAAGTTCCCTGGGTCAGTGCATGACGCGTACATCATGCGAAATAGCAGCATTCCTTACATGATGGAACTACTTCAGAGACACCGTGTGTGGCTAATTGGTAACTCTGGTTACCCCAACCTGTCATGGCTACTGACCCCAGTGAGGAATCCCAGGACAAGGGCAGAGGAACGGTACAATGAGGCCCATGGGCGGACTAGGAGGGTGATCGAGCGGACCTTCGGCCTCCTGAAGGCCAGGTTTAGGTGCCTCCATATGACATGTGGATCCCTAATGTACTCACCAAAGAAGGCGTGCCATATCATCGTGGCTTGCTGTATGCTTCACAACCTGGCTTTGCGACGCCAGGTGCCTTTCCTGCAGGAGGATGGTCCAGATGGTGGTGTTGTGGCAGCTGTGGAGCCTGCGGAGAGTGAAGAGGAGGAAGACGAAGAGGACGACACAGACAACAGAGACACAGTAATACAGCAGTATTTTCAATGACATACAGGTAGGAATCCACACCGGCATTTTACATTTACTTAAAGTCTCCTGCCTCTCTACTGTCTGAGTTTCCCCCCAGTGTATGTTAACTGAGTTGTGAATTTCCCTTCCAATTTCAGAGATGTGGGCCCCACTCCGTGATCTCTGCTTTGTTTACCCATGGACTACAGCTGTGTGACAGTGGTATGTTGTCATCACAATGTAACTGGACATTTTGGCACGGTTCTGTGTAATACATTTGTTCAGAAATACAGGCAGACTCCAGATTATTTTTGTGCAATAAGTGTGTTTATTAAAGTGCTCAATTTTGGGTAATGGTTGCAATTCGGTGTGGGTGATGGTGGAGGAATGTCCATGGCAGAGTCCAGATTTTCAGTCTCACAGGTGCATTGTCCATATGCCTGTGGAAGGTGGAGCAGGGGCAGTTTAAGGTTGGAGAGGGTGACAATGTGGGACAGTGGGACGACAATCAGGGGGTATCCTTTCCTGTCAAGGGTCTTGGCATCCTACTCTGTCTTCTTCCTAGATCTCAGGCCCCGCTTGCGGGGTGGTTCTCCTTCTGCAGGGGGTGGGGTTCTGGGGGCCTGTTGTTCTTGTGTCGGGGCCTCCTGTCCACTAGCGCCGGCGGAGGTGGTAGCCTGTTCTTGGTCCATGCTAGTGACAGGGGCCCTTTGTGGTGCCACATGGTCCCGCAATGTGCTGACAATCTGATTGAGAGCCACAACGATGGTGCCCATTGCGGAACTGATGTTTCTGAGTTCTTCCCTGAACCCCATAAACTGTTCCTCCTGCAGTACCTGGATCTCCTGGAACCTGGCCAGGACCGTCGCCATCGTCTCCTGTGAGTGGTGGTATGCTCCCATGATGGAGGATAGGGCCTTGTGGAGAGATGGGTTCCCTGGGCCTGTCCCCCCCCTGTCGCACAGTAGCCCTCCCAGTTCCCCTG
Organism: Pleurodeles waltl; assembly: GCF_031143425.1. NCBI lineage: Eukaryota > Metazoa > Chordata > Amphibia > Caudata > Salamandridae > Pleurodeles > Pleurodeles waltl. Next base: position 1,019,253,734 of record NC_090444.1, on the reverse strand, counting down.
TTTCCCTGGGCCTCTGTCCCCTGGACCGTGTGCCCACTACCACTGCCCCCAGGTCCCTGTTGTTGTTGGGGTGGTGGGTTAACCTGGGTGCCCTGTAGTGGTGGACACACCGCTGATTGACCTGTCCTGGGTAGGGAGGTTTGGGCCCGCTGGGTGGGTGCTGTGCTGGTGTTACCAGAGGGTGGAAGGTCGGTGTTGGGCTGTGCCTGTGCAAGGGGAACCGACTGTCCCGAGGCCCACGATGGTCCGGGCTGGTCATCAGGATCCAGTAGGGCAGAGCTGCTATCGTCACTGTGGGCCTCTTCTGGGGGTGGAGTGGTGTTGTCTGGACCCTCTGGTGTGGTGACGGTCCTTCGGGTTCCTGCAGGGGCATAAGAGCATGATTATTGCATGTGTGTGTGTAATGGTGTGCAATGGGTGGGTGAGCGTGTACCCCAGTGCAAGCATTCCTGTGTGTGGGTTTGTGTGATGATGGTTAGGGGGTTGTTATGGGTATGTGCAGTGAGCATGCTTTGGTGAGGGGTGACCATGCTTAGTTGTGTCATGCAGGGCTTGGTGTTGGGATGTGTGTGTTATGAGTACATTAGTGAGGAGTTTGAGTGATAGGGGGGGGTGATTGGGGGGGTGTTTGATAGCATGCAGGTAGGGTGGGGGATATGATAGTTAAGATTTGACTTACCAGTGTCCCATCCTCCACCGACTCCTCCGAGGCCCTCTGGATGCATGATGGTCAAGACTTGCTCCTCCCATGTTGTTAGTTGTGGGGGAGGAGGTGGGGGTCCGGCGCCAGTCCGCTGAAACGCGAAGTTGTGCCTGGAGACCGTTGAACGCACCTTCCCCCGTAGGTCGTTCCACCTCTTCCTGATGTCCTCCCTATTTCTTGGGTGCTGTCCCACGGCGTTAACCCTGTTGACTATTCTTCGCCATAGCTCCATCTTCCTGGCTATTGATGTGTGCTATACCTGTGAGCCAAATAGCTGTGGCTCTACCCGGATGATTTCTTCCACCATGACCCTGAGCTCCTCCACGGAGAAGCGGGGGTGTCTTTGGCGTGACATGGGGTGGTGTGTGTGATGTGTGGGGCGGTGTGAGTGTTGATGTGTGTGGTGATGTGTAGTGGTGTGTGGTGTTTTGTGCGTGGGTGTGGGTTGGGTGATGGTGTTGTGTGCCTCTGTTGTCTTGGCTGTGCAGTCTCTCTGGCCTTCTCTCGGTAATTGTGGTCGTAGGGGTTTGTGGGTGATGTGGGTGTGTGTTTTATATTGTGTTGGGTGTGTGGGAGTGGTGTTTGTATGTGTGTCAGGTGTGTGTAATTTGAATTGTCCAATGTGGCGGTGTTTTGGAGATGTGTGTGTATTTTGAGCGCGGCGGTGTGTACCGCCAATGGAATACTGCGGTTGAAAGACCGCCGCGTGGATTCGTGGGTCATAATAGCATGGGCGTGTTTCTGTTGGCGTGACGGTGGAGGATTTGTTATCGCCAGTTTATCACTGACCTTTGGTGTGGCGGACTTGTGTGGGTGTCTGAATTTCGGCGGATTCCGAGATGTGGGTCATAATAGCTGTGGCGGTATTTCGCGCCCGAGGCGGTGTATTGGCGGTCTTCTGCACAGCGGTAAGCGCCTTTTACCGCCAATGTTGTAATGACCCCCTTTATATAACTTTTCAGTGATATCTCTACATTTACTTATTGCATCTTTGATCGTTTTTGGCCTGCATTTATCCAGATAAATATTATATATTTTTCTAAACACTGTGTGGTGTATTTCTGAGGTGTTATATTGTGGTATTTTATGATTTATTGCACAAATACTTTGCACATTGCCTTCTAAATTAAGCCTGACTGCTCAGTGCCAAGCTCCCAGAGGGTGGGCACAGTGTAATTTGGATTGTGTGTGATTTACCCTGACTAGAGTGAGGGTCCTTGCTTGGACAGGGGGTAATCTGACTGCCAATCAAAGACCCCATTTCTAACAATATTGCATTAGTTCCTTATGAATTTGAGTTTGGGAGGACATGCCGCAAGACTTTGTCAGCCGCAGTATGTGTGAGTGTGACGTCATTGGAGCAGCGCTGGGATAGGTTAGTTAGTGAGAAGGGTCGCACATGGATTGGCAGCCGTCCATGAAGCGCAATTGGTTGAGAAGATGGGTGAAGAGAATTCTGGGATTAAAAATCACTTCCTGATTTGATTTAGAATAACATAAAGGTAGCAAAAATGAAACATTTCAAAGCTTTAAAGACTGCTTTAAGTGGAGATACATACATTACATCGAGCATAGGGGAAATTGCACTGCCAGAAGGTACACCAGCTTACATTGTAATCGAAGAGCAGGGCGTCGCACCATGTCTTTGGTTGAAACAATGGTGGAAAGTGACAGAAAGATGGGCGTTTAGCGGTTCATGCCCATGGAACATTTAATTTGAGAAGCTTAGAGAATCTGAGGAGGGTGTTGTACGACGTGAAACCCCCTTTGAGACCAGAACAGTTTGAGGCATTAGTAATCTGGGAATTAGTAGCCAGACAACAACAGCAACAGAAATGTGAAAGGAGGATGAGAAAGGCAGAAAAGACACTAGTGAATTCTAGATGGGACAGTGCTCAGAAATTGTGGAGAACCGAGACTCTACAGGGGATTAAATTGTTTGCTATGATTAAACAGGACAGTGGGAGAGAAGGAAGGAAAGCTACCCCAAAGACAAACAGAAGCCCTCTGAGAGTAGGGAACGGAGATCAAAGGAGTCTAGAGGATGTTTTACATTTGAGGAAGAGTCAGACGATGATGAATTTATTTTACAGTTATTGAGAAATCGTCCCCAACCATCTGCAGCACAAGAGAGTGGTCCAAGTACCAGTGTAAATCCTTCAGCTCCGACACAGCTTAACATGACTACGAATCCAGTGCAGATTAATCCTAGTGTGACACAGAGCCCAATGCAGAGCAGTCTCAATGCACCCACTACTCCAGTAGCACAAAATCAGGTGCCACACTAGAATATCCAGAGGATTTACCCTGACGTGCCCATTGTGGAAACTGCCACAAACCTAATAGTGCCTACATGACAGGTTTTCCAAAAAACGATATTGGTTCAAACAGAGACAACTCCACTTTTACTGCCTCAAGTGCAGTTACAAGGAATGCCAAAGCACACTCCAATAACAGGGACCTAGACAGAGATGTCTGTATTGATGAGTCAGAATATGGGCACTATGCACCCACAGAACTTGAGTATCAGACCAAGGCCAGATGCTGTATCTGTACCCTTCACCATTAGCCCAGTTGTACCTTTGTTCGCACAAGAGAATAACAGTACAACTGAACAGAGAGTCCTGAGTCATAATTCAATGAGGGGAGGACTTAATGAGAGTATCCAAGTAATCTTTCGTATGGGACAGACCTTTGACAGATCAAGATCATTGCTAGACCCTAGTCGATTCGGAGTTCCTCCGGATACTGTCATAGGATCGAATGTTAGTCGAAGTCTGAAATTACTGACGCTGCAGGCCCCGAATACAGTGGTACAACAGGTGCAACATGCCCAGGCCAACAACATTTTGCTGCAAGGTTTGACTGCCCAACAATTGACTGAATGGTTAGACAAGCTGAATACCCCACAAAGTGCTCCTAGGGGAGAGGAGTACTTGAACTATACAAGACTAGGAATGGAAGAAGGTGAGCTCATTGAATGGACTATGGGTGTGAACAGATTAGAGTCCTACACAGAAGTAGAGTGAGGTATCTGTGCCCGAAAATTACGAGGGAAGTGAGCAATGTACATCAAAGGCTAGCAGACCTGGCAGAGAAGTACGGCATAGAAATAGAGGAGATACAGCATTTGAAAAGGAGTTACAGGCTAGATTTTGACACAAAAGACTTTGAGCACATGAGCTCTGCAGGGATGAAGGCACACCTTAGGGAGTTACTCCAAAGTGTCCAGACATGGGGAGCATTAGAAACATGGGAAGGAAGATGAGCAAAGAAAAGAGATAAAAGAAAAATGTATTCTGCAGAACTGACTGCAAATGTGCAGCAGGGTAATGATCCAGTGAAACTTTTACCAATGAGAGAGATTTGGGGAGGGAATTTTGTTCATGTCTCTTTGAGCAGTAGTGATGTTCGGTCTTTTACAAATGGCTATCGAAGTTTGAGAGAGAAACCAGTAGAATGGTACCAGCAGACAGACAGGTTTGTGAAACTTGCAAAATGCCTGTGGAAAGACTTGAACACTCTATTAGAGATAGTAGTTCCAGCTGATCTGTGGATGGAGTGTAAGAGGAGTATAGATTGGTTGACAAAAGAACCAGCGAGAGACACTACTACAGGTGCACTGTCTCCTGAAGTAATGAAATATTACTAAAAGATGACTGAATTTTCGAAAACGAGAATTTTCCCCCAAAACATTGGACAGCTCAGGAAACAAAAGAGTCAATACATGCGTATTATGAGAGATTGTTGCAGGCATTTAAGCATTACAGTGGTACAGAAACGATTGAGCCGAAAGGCATGATTCATTTTGTGTTCAGATTTGTGGAGTGGCTGAGACCTGAAATTAGCCAGATAATTAAGAGTCATTTGACTTGCTGGCAAGCAAAACCGATTGATGAGGTGTTACAGTATACAAAGGACTGTAGTGATGAGATTGAGTTGAAGCAGAGAAAGTTGAAGGCAAAGGCAGTGGTGATGCAGATTATAGCGGCACAAACAGGTATGCAAGGAAGTTTTCCACAGCAACAGCAGCAGCAGGTAAATGTATTGTTTCACAGTCAGATGTGAGGTAGAGGTCGCAGAGGAATTGGTAATGGAAACCGTGGCCCCGATTTGAGTACTGCAGTGGTCCAGAATGATATGCAGGGAATGAAGAGATTGTTGCCTTGTCACGCTTGCAGAGCGGTCGGACATTGGAGGCGGGAGTGTCCGATGATCATACAAGAAGGTCTCATTCAGCAAACAAGTGACATCAACTCGTTCCAAAACATGAGAGGACGGAGAATGAGAGATCATAAACCGAATTTTCCAAAAAATGCAAATCAAATACAAGGTTTTCAACCAATGCAGCAGATGCGAATGCCATGTGTACAAATGACTCAGTTGCAGCCGATGCAACAGCAGGTTCCCATGGTACCTAGACAGAAAATTCTAATACCTCAAGCCCCAGTGGAACAGCAGCAGGTGATGCTTCCTCAACAGGTCACAGGTCAGAGGCTTAACCAAAGTAATAACACAGTTCACCAATTCCCGTTACACAGTGAGATTTTTCCTGTGTGTGGGTTTGTGTGATGATGGTTAGGGGGTTGTTATGGGTATGTGCAGTGAGCATGCTTTGGTGAGGGGTGACCGTTCTTAGTTGTGTCATGCAGGGCTTGGTGTTGGGATGTGTGGTTTGTGTTATGAGTACATTAGTGAGGAGTTTGAGTGATAGGGGACGGGATGAGGGGGAGGGGTGTGTGATAGCATGCAGGTAGGGTGGGGGATATGGTAGTTAAGATTTGACTTACCAGTGTCCCATCCTCCACCGACTCCTCCGAGGCCCTCTGGATGCATGATGGTCAAGACTTGCTCCTCCCATGTTGTTAGTTGTGGGGGAGGAGGTGGGGTCCGGTGCCAGTCCGCTGAACCGCGAAGTTGTGCCTGGAGACCGTTGAACGCACCTTCCCCCGTAGGTCGTTCCACCTCTTCCTGATGTCCTCCCTATTTCTTGGGTGCTGTCCCACGGCGTTGACCCTGTCGACTATTCTTCGCCATAGCTCCATCTTCCTGGCTATTGATGTGTGCTGTACCTGTGAGCCAAATAGCTGCGGCTCTACCCGGATGATTTCTTCCACCATGACCCTGAGCTCCTACACGGAGAAGCGGGGGTGTCTTTGGCGTGACATGGGGTGGTGTGTGTGATGTGTGGGGCGGTGTGAGTGTTGATGTGTGTGGTGATGTGTAGTGGTGTGTGGTGTTTTGTGCGTGGGTGTGGGTTGGGTAATGGTGTTGTGTGCCTCTGTATGGTGGTGTTGTCTTGGCTGTGCAGTCTCTCTGGCCTTCTCTCGGTAATTGTGGTCGTAGGGGTTTGTGGGTGATGTGGGTGTGTGTTTTATATAGTGTTGGGTGTGTGGGAGTGGTGTTTGTATGTGTGTCAGTTGTGTGTATTTTGAATTGTCCAATGTGGCGGTGTTTTGGAGATGTGTGTGTATTTTGAGCGCGGCGGTGTGTACCGCCAATGGAATACTGCGGTTGAAAGACCGCCGCGTGGATTCGTGGGTCGTAATAGCATGGGTGTGTTTCTGTTGGCGTGACGGTGGAGGATTTGTTATCGCCAGTTTATCACTGACCTTTGGTGTGGCGGACTTGTGTGGGTGTCTGAATTTCGGCGGATTCCAAGATGTGTGTCATAATAGCTGTGGCGGTATTCCGCGGCCGCAGCGGTGTATTGGCGGTCTTCTGCACGGCGGTAAGCGCCTTTTACCGCCAATGTTGTAATGACCCCCTTTATATAACTTTTCAGTGATATCTCTACATTTACTTATTGCATCTTTGATTGTTTTTGGCCTGCATTTATCCAGATAAATATTATACATTTTTCTAAACACTGTGTGGTGTATTTCTGAGGTATTATATTGTGGTATTGTATGATTTATTGCACAAATACTTTGCACATTGCCTTCTAAATTAAGCCTGACTGCTCAGTGCCAAGCTCCCAGAGGGTGGGCACAGTGTAATTTGGATTGTGTGTGACTTACCCTGACTAGTGTGAGGGTCCTTGCTTGGACAGGGGGTAACCTGACTGCCAATCAAAGACCCCATTTCTAACATTATTGCATTAGTTCCTTGTGAATTTGAGTTTGGGAGAACATGCCGCAAGACTTTGTCAGCCGCAGTATGTGTGAGTGTGACGTCATTGGAGCAGCGCTGGGATAGGTTGGTTAGTGAGAAGGGTCGCACATGGATTGGCAGCCGTCCATGAAGCGCAATTGGTTGAGAAGGTGGGTGAAGAGAATTCTGGGATTAAAAATCACTTCCTGATTTGATTTAGAATAACATAAAGGTCGCAAAAATGAAACATTTCAAAGCTTTAAAGACTGCTTTAAGTGGAGATACATACATTACATCGAGCATAGGGGAAATTGCACTGCCAGAAGGTACACCAGCTTACATTGTAATCAAAGAACAGGGCGTCGCACCATGTCTTTGGTTGAAACAATGGTGGAAAGTGACAGAGAAAGATGGGCGTTTAGCGGTTCATGCCCATGGAACATTTAATTTGAGAAGCTTAGAGAATCTGAGGAGGGCGTTGTACGACGTGAAACCCCCTTTGAGACCAGCACAGTTTGAGGCATTAGTAATCTGGGAATTAGTAGCCAGACAACAACAGCAACAGAAATTTGAAAGGAGGATGAGAAAGGCAGAAAAGACACTAGTGAATGCTAGATGGGACAGTGCTCAGAAATTGTGGAGAACCGAGACTCTACAGGGGATTAAATTGTTTGCTATGATTACACAAGACAGTGGGAGAGAAGGAAGGAAAGCTACCCCAAAGACAAACAGAAGCCCTCTGAGAGTAGGGAACGGAGATCAAAGGAGTCTAGAGGATGTTTTACATTTGAGGAAGAGTCAGACGATGATGAATTTATTTTACATTTATTGAGAAATCGTCCCCAACCATCTGCAGCACAAGAGAGTGGTCCAAGTACCAGTGTAAATCCTTCAGCTCCGACACAGCTTAACATGACTACGATTCCAGTGCAGATTAATCCTAGTGTGACACAGAGCCCAATGCAGAGCAGTCTCAATGCACCCACTACTCCAGTAGCACAAAATCAGGTGCCACACTAGAATATCCAGAGGATTTACCCTGACGTGCCCATTGTGGAAACTGCCACAAACCTAATAGTGCCTACAGGACAGGTTTTCCAAAAAACGATATTGGTTCAAACAGAGACAACTCCACTTTTACTGCCTCAAGGGCAGTTACAAGGAATGCCAAAGCACACTCCAATAACAGGGACCTAGACAGAGATGTCTGTATTGATGAGTCAGAATATGGGCACTATGCACCCACAGAACTTGAGTATCAGACCAAGGTCAGATGCTGTATCTGTACCCTTCACCATTAGCCCAGTTGTACCTTTGTTCGCACAAGAGAATAACAGTACAACTGAACAGAGAGTCCTGAGTCATAATTCAATGAGGGGAGGACTTAATGAGAGTATCCAAGTAATCTTTCCTATGGGACAGACCTTTGACAGATCAAGATCATTGCTAGACCCTAGTCGATTTGGAGTTCCTCCGGATACTGTCATAGGATCGAATGTTAGTCGAAGTCTGAAATTAGTGACGCTGCAGGCCCCGAATACAGTGGTACAATAGGTGCCACATGCTCAGGCCAACAACATTTTGCTGCAAGGTTTGACTGCCCAACAATTGACTGAATGGTTAGACAAGCTGAATACCCCACAAAGTGCTCCTAGGGGAGAGGAGTACTTGAACTATACAAGACTAGGAATGGAAGCAGGTGAGCTCATTGAGTGGACTATGGGTGTGAACAGATTAGAGTCCTACACAGAAGTAGAGTGAGGTATCTGTGCCCGAAAATTACGAGGGAAGTGAGCAATGTACATCAAAGGCTAGCAGACCTGGCAGAGAAGTACGGCATAGAAATAGAGGAGATAAAGCATTTGAAAAGGAGTCACAGGCTAGATTTTGACACAAAAGACTTTGAGCACATGAGCTCTGCAGGGATGAAGGCACACCTTAGGGAGTTACTCCAAAGTGTCCAGACATGGGGAGCATTAGAAACATGGGAAGGAAGATGAGCAAAGAAAAGAGATAAAAGAAAAATGGATTCTGCAGAACTGACTGCAAATGTGCAGCAGGGTAATGATCCAGTGAAACTTTTACCAATGAGAGAGATTTGGGGAGGGAATTTTGTTCATGTCTCTTTGAGCAGAAGTGATGTTCGGTCTTTTACAAATGGCTATCGAAGTTTGAGAGAGAAACCAGTAGAATAGTACCAGCAGATAGACAGGTTTGTGAAACTTGCAAAATGCCCGTGGAAAGACTTGAACACTCTATTAGAGATAGTAGTTCCAGCTGATCTGTGGATGGAGTGTAAGAGGAGTATAGATTGGTTGACAAAAGAACCAGCGAGAGACACTACTACAGGTGCACTGTCTCCTGAAGTAATGAAATATTACTAAAAGATGACTGAATTTTCGAAAACGAGAATTTTCCCCCAAAACATTGGACAGCTCAGGACACAAAAGAGTCAATACATGCGTATTATGAGAGATTCTTGCAGGCATTTAAGCATTACAGTGGTACAGAAACGATTGAGCCGAAAGGCATGATTCATTTTGTGTTCAGATTTGTGGAGTGGTTGAGACCTGAAATTAGCCCGATAATTAAGAGTCATTTGACTTGCTGGCAAGCAAAACCGATTTATGAGGTGTTGCAGTATACAAAGGACTGTAGTGATGAGATTGAGTTGAAGCAGAGAAAGTTGAAGGCAAAGGCAGTGGTGATGCAGATTAAAGCGGCACAAACAGGTATGCAAGGAAGTTTTCCACAGCAACAGCAGCAGCAGGTAAATGTATTGTTTCACATTCATATGGGAGGTAGAGGTCGCGGAGGAATTGGTAATGGAAACCGTGGCCCCGATTTGAGTACTGCAGTGGTCCAGAATGATATGCAGGGAATGAAGAGATTGTTGCCTTGTCACGCTTGCAGAGCGGTCGGACATTGGAGGCGGGAGTGTCCGATGATCATACAAGAAGGTGCCATTCTGCAAACAAGTGACATCAACTCGTTCCAAAACATGAGAGGACGGAGAATGAGAGATCATAACCCGAATTTTCCAAAAAATGCAAATCAAATACTAGGTTTTCAACCAATGCAGCAGATGCAAATGCCATGTGTACAAATGACTCAGTTGCAGCCGATGCAACAGCAGGTTCCCATGGTACCTAGACAGAAAATTCTAATACCTCAAGCCCCAATGGAACAGCAGCAGGTGATGCTTCCTCAACTGGTCACAGGTCAGAGGCTTAACCAAAGTAATAACACAGTTCACCAATTCCCGTTACACAGTGAGATTGGAATAAACGATGACTTGGTGAGTGAAAGTTCGGATGAGGAGGAATGTATGCTTGCAGGTTCCTTAGAAGTAGATCAAAAAGGCCCCTATGTGAAGGGAAGAGACATGAGTCACAGAGTTTCATTCTTGGTGGACACAGGAGCTACATGCTCTACAGTGAGAACTGCAGAAGTTCCAGACTTGCCCCTTTCAGGAAAGACAGTCCAGATTGTAGGAGTAGCAAATCAGTATTTGACCAACCCAATTACAGAACCAGTTCAGGTTAAAATTGGCAACTTTAAGGGATTGCACAAATTGGTAGTCTGTGATTCAAGCCGATAACCCTACTGGGAAGAGACTTTCTGTGTAAAACCAGGTGCTCAATAACTTGTTCAAACAATGGAATCGAGATCCAGATGAATAGTGATGATGAGGATGACCAAGCTCGAGAGACAGAGTGTGAGACCATAAATGAGGAGTACCCCTTGATTAATATCTTTTCGCTATTCACTGTGAAGGAGATTCCTCTGATTTACAGGGAACGGTTAAAGAAAAGGTGTGGAATTTGACAGGGAAAGAGATCAGCCTGATAAAGGGAGATGAGCCAGTTAAAGTTCCTGTAAAGCCGAACGCAATTTTTCCTCAGATTCCCCAGTATCACATGCCACAGGATATCCTAATGACAGTCGCTCACATAATTGCAGACTTTGTGAAACAAGGGGTCTTGAAAGAGGTGTTGAGCAGCCCACATAATTGACTGATAATGGGATTGAAAAAGCCCTGTGGGAAAGTTCAAATTGTCCAGGATCTGAGAAAAATTAATGACATTGTGATCAAATGTTATCCTGTGTTGCCAAATCCAGCTGTGATTGTTTCAGGTTCCATGTGATGCTGAATGGTTCACCGTCATAGACTTGTCACAAGCCTTCTTTTCTGTGCCTCTTCACGAGGATAGCCAATTTCTCTTTTGTTTGAGTTTACTTTGGGTGTTGAATTCCTCAAGGGTTTTCAGAGTCACCTTCCATATTCAATCAGATCTTGAAAAAGAATTTGGAGTCGTTGGAATTGCCTTTCCAATCGAAATTGGTACAGTACGTTGGTGATCTGTTGATTGCATCCAAAACAAACAAAGACTGCAAGTATGACACAATTGCCTTACTGAACCCTTTGGGAAAGAATGGTCATGAAGTGCCTCCACCTAAATTAAAATAATGTCAGAAAGAAGTGAAATACTTGAGTCACCAGATTAAGAAAGGAATAAGGAAAATATCCAGAGAAACGGTCCCAGCCATACTGTAGATGAGTCCCCAAGCCACACAGAGAGATGTCAGGATGTTTCTAGGGATGGTACGCTACTGCCACCAATGGATCCCCAATTTTTCAGTCATTTCCAAACCATTGCAGAAGCTGATTCATAACGAACTCACCGACCCCCTTGTGTTAGACCAGGCTTGCATGAAAGCGTTTTCTGAATTGAGAGAGAGTTTGTGCAAAGCTCTGGCTTTGGATATGCCTGGCTACACTAAGTCCTTCACGTTGTTTTGTCATGAGTGGATGCTTGTTCTTAGTCTGTCTTGATGCAGGTCCATGGAGGTGTAAACCGCCCAGTAGCATATTTTTCAGCTACTTTGGACCCAATTGCAGCAGCTTTACAAGGCTGTTTGCGTGCAGTTGCAGTGGTTGGACAGAGCCTCCCACAGTACAAAGGCATTGTGATGGGACACCCTTTAACCATAATGGTCCCTCACTCAGTTGAAGTTTTACTTACCTGAACCAAAATCCAGTACCTGATAGGTGCAAGATTGTCTCGTTATGAGACAAGTGTTTTAGGGTAACCTAATGTGTCATTGAAAAGATCTACAGTGCTTAACTCAGCAACCTTGCTTACGGATACAAATATTGAAATTGAAAAGTTGGAAGACATTGAGCATGATTGTCTAGAGGTAACTGACCTGTGCACAAAACCGAGACCTGATATTAGAGACACCCGATTGGAAGAAAATGACCAAATTTTCTCTGTTGATGGTTCCTGTCTAAGAGACAATTCAGGAGTACTGAGAGCAGGATATGCCCTGTGCACAATTACTGGTATACTGGAAGTGTCTCGGGTTTGAAGAGTATATTCTGCACAAGTAGCGGAACTGGTAGCCCTTACTGGAGCTTGCCAGGTTTCTTCTCAGCTTGAAGTTACCATCTATATGGATAGCGAGTATAGATTTGTAATAGTCCATGACTTTGGCCAGATATGGTCACAGAGGGGTTTTATTACCTCTTCTGGTTGACCAGTGTGAAATGGTGAGAGAATTTAAGATTTGTTGCAAGCTATCCAAATGCCTGAAAAGATTGCCATGGTGAAATGCAGTGCACAAGGTTTTGTGTCAAAGGGAAATGGATATGCAGATCAAGTTGCAAGGTTTTGCGCACTGGACTTTATATCAATCAAGGATAAGTAGGTATTGTTACCTGAAGAAGATAAAACATGTCCAAGTTATGCATTGCATGTAATAGATACATTAGAATAATTGAGGACACTGCAGAATAATGTTAACAGGGAGGAAAAACGATCATGGAGCAAAATGAATTGTGTACGATGAGAGGATGAATTGAGGGTTTCAGAAGAGGGTCAATTGGTTTTGCCGAAACGTTTGTTGTGTCAAATGGCTAGGTGTTATCATGGTCAAGGACATGTTGGAAGGGATGCCATGATTCACATTTTTAAGCAGAACTGGTTAAATCCCAAAATTAGACAAGTTGCTGAAGCAGTTTGCCATCATTGCATCATTTGTCAGCAAATGAGTGTGGGAAAAGGGACAGTGGTAAATTTGATCCGGAGGTCCATTCAGCAGAATGCAAATGGATTTTATTGAAATGCCTCTGTGTGGAGGTTTGAGATATGGGTTGGTGATTGTTTTCATCTTTAGTAATTGGATTGAAGCATACCCTACACGAAGAAATGACAGCCTCACAGCAGTGAAACTACTGCTTAGGGAACTGATACCACGTTTTGGGTTTCTGATCTCTTTAGAATCAGATAGAGGAAGTCACTTCAACAATAAAGTAATTAAATTACTGTGTGCAGCCTTAAACATTGAGCAGAAGTTGCATTGTAGTTACCGCCCTGAAGCATCAGGACTAGTGGAACAGATTTATGGTGCCTTGAAATCAAGAATGGCGAAAATGTGTGTGTCCAAGAATCTGAAATGGCCAGAAGCACTGCCATTAGTTCTGATGACAATGAGAAACACACCTGACAGTAAGACAGGATTGTATCCGCACGAGATCCTCATGGGCAGAGCAATGAGGTTGCCAGCGGTTCCTGCACATGCTTTTTTGAACATAACAGATGATGTGGTGTTGGACTACTGCAAAGGTCTGGCTGATGTGATTCGCTCTTTCTCTCAGCAAGTGGAAGCCACCACACTGCAACCATCACAAGATCAAGGACACAACCTGAGAGCTGGTGACTGGTTGTGGTTTGAAAACATGTGAGTAAGACGTGTTTGGAACCTCAGTGAAAAAAAAGGCCCTTTCCAGGAAGTTCTGATCACTACCACAGCTGTGAAGTGTGCTGGAATTCTGAACTAGATACACACCAGCCACACAAGAAAAGTTGCATGTCCTTTGGACAATGAAGAAGAGTTGTTGAGAGTAACAACAATGACCAGACAAGGCTCAGAACTGGAAAGAGACGAAAGAGGAGCTGAGACTGGAACTGAGCAAGTTGAGAATGGTTCAGTCACGCCTGTGAGAGATAAAGGAGAAGACATCCAGGAGAGTGACAGTGAACCAATATCGATTGAGGCAACAGGAGAGCCTAGTCAGAGGAGGGCTTTCCCAGAAGTAGATGATTTTGAGAGACAAACAGAGCAAACGCCAGACCCCTAGGGGGAAGGAGTGAAGGTGGATCAAAGCCAGTGTGGTCTGACTCCTCCTGAACCAGTTGCAGGTCCGTCAAGAGAAAATCCTACAGAACAGGACGACGTTTCAAGACCAACACTGAAAAGAACATTGACCAAGGGTCCAGTGAAAGGAGATAAGTGGCCGTAGTTACAAGCAAAGAGAAAGGAAGGAGTTGGTCTGACAACAATAGCGGAAGAAGTAGCTACGACAAGAAAGTAAGACCTAGTGAAGGAGAATTGAGTGGAGATCGAAAGTTGAAAAGAAAGAGGATAGCAAGTTGAAGGAACACAGGACCTGAATGGGTGTATGCAACAAGAAGTGAATGGCAAAGAGAATTTTGCCTTTTTGTTTTGATCAAGACATTCCAGGTCAATGTTTTGGCACTTGAAGGAAGCTAATGAAATGAACTATTGAGACAAATTGAGAAAAGTACAAAGAAAAGAGACTGTTGAAAATAACAGAAAACGACTTTGATAACCTGATTTAACAAAATAACTTGATTTGACAAACTTATCGATTTTGACAAAGGATCCTGAAAGTGAGGCTAAAAGCTGTAAATAACTGCTGAAATAAGACTTTTCTTTTTGATTTTTGCTGTATAGCTTCTACATTTTCTCTTCTACTTTCTGAGTCTTTACAGATCATGAGTAAGGTTAGTCAGCAGGGTAGGGAGAACAGGTGCTGTAAAGTAGTAGTGGTTTGCCAATTGTATGTGTGATATTGAGCGTTAAATTGATTGTGGGTATGACTGTTCTTGACAAGAGTAAAGCCAACCACACTTCAGCTTTGGAGGCAACTATTACACTAAAGGCGATAGAGAAGTTTAGGTTGATTGAGAAGTGTCTGCGTGTAGACAATGCACAAGGGGAACTTTCTTCTAATGTTTTCTATTGCTTATTGAGTCAGTATGTTGGGACGATGGATGCGAGAAATTGTTTTGTGTGTACGCAGATTCCTTTATCAGTTGAAGGAGTTACCTATCATAGTTTGCCACTTGCTTATGGGATGATTTGTATTCTTTTACTAACAGGATTCTATAACCAAAAGTACATCCAATATTTTTATTCGAACCATGATGTAGTGTTTTCGTTTGTCCCCATAATTAGGTATTTGAGTAGTGTAGCTAAGGACAATGACATAGTATTAGTAAGGGGTTTCTTTGAAACCACACTAACGTTTGGGACAGCATACGCGCACAAGAATAATCTGACATGCTTGCTTACACCATTAGAAAAGAGCTTCTTAGATCAGACAGATGACAGGAGAAAGGCATTAAAGGAGAAGTTAGAAAAGGGTTTAGAGAAAAGGACTCTTAAAAATGATTATGCTTTTAGTGAAATAAAAACACAAAAGAAGTTAGCTTTAGATGCGCAACACATAAGGAAGATATGTGTGTGTAGACCAAAATCTCGCACACACATATCTTCCTTAGTTTGTGGGAACGGGTGAATGTAGACATGTTTTTGTTTCAGAGTAAATGGACATTTATGTTGAATGGACAGGATCCAGCGATTCTGGGTATATATCACATTTGTGAACCTAATGCTTATTCCTGTCTTCCATGAGGATGGTGTGGCACATGCTACTTGGTGATAGTTTTCCAAAAGATATTCCAACTTGATGACTTGAAAAGAACACTGAAATTGACTGAATTACATCACAGTAGAGAAAGGAGAGAGTCTCCTTCTGGTATAGTGGGAGATATATTTGGAGCAATGATTCCTTCAGTAGGAGTTGAACTGAATTCTATAAAGAATCAAAAGTTGTCTACTATTGTGGATAACATGCTGACCAATTTTTCAGGAGCTGTGATCCTAATGGATACAGAAGTGTCTGCGGTAAGATCTATGACTCTTCAGAACTGCCTTGTGTTAGACATTCTTTTATCAAAGGATTGCAAAGTTTGCAAAATGCTTAATTTGAGGTATTGCTGCTCGTATATTTCTGATAATAGTAACAAAATTAGAAGCTCACTTACTATTCTAACTAATGAAAGTGCTGATTTGAAAGAGTTGAAAGAACCACGTGTTTGGGAAAGAGGGATATTGATTATTGTGATTTGCCTAATTGGAGCATTGGGAATACGTAAATTTTAAAGGATGATTAAATTGAAGAAAATGAAAAATGATCAGAGGAGGGGAGAAATGAAAAGGGGACACTTGTTTAGGGAAAACTCAAAAAGGAAATGAAGATTTAAGGAGATAGAGATCACAAAATTTTAAGCTGAAGCTAAAGAAAAATTTGTGTGGGAAGATTTTTAGTGATGACACATTTAGTCAACAGAGGAGGGATTGTTAACGCTGAGTTTTATTAATGAATATTCATGTAGTCTGAGTGTTGGATTTGCGTAGAAAATGTATTAACTTAGAGAAAAATAATGCATGCATTTGATGTTGCGCCCACCTGAGTGGTCGTCAATGTTCACAAAGTGTACATATTAATGGCTTATTGATATAAAATATTGAGCTTATGTTTGATTAGTGTAGTAATATGTCATATTAAGGGTTATGTATTATGTACAGTATTAGCTTTATTAATCGTAGGCCTTAGCTTAGCGAGGTCTTGGCCTATTTGCACGGCCTCATGTCAAGCTGCATTTCTTAGGCGACTGATAAAATGGTTGCTGGGAGGATTAAATTGTGATTTTCCACTGCACTGACCATGTGCTCGTAGCTGAAGTTCGTTCTCATGAGAAACTGCTTACTAGAAGATGCTGTACTAGCTAGCGAAACATTGTATATCGTAGTATGTGTAAAAGCGACCTTCCCAGGAGACGACAATGGATGCACAGACTGGAGTATAAGTTGCAACAATATTTATACCTGACAAGCCAAACGACGGGAACAGGAAAAGAAGGGCCAATCATCGACAAGTGAACCATGTAGTAGTAGAACTTCAGATATGGGGTTTTATTTTCATTGGACTAAAAGTAAACATGTGATTCTTTGATCAATAAGGACGTGGGAAGTAGTTTTGGGAAATCTAACTCAGCCAAACTGCACCAAGAGAAGAGAGGCCATTAGATCTATTCTTTCGAACTTTCCAGAGAGCCCACTTTTCGATTATTCTTCCCTCAACTGCATGATGAGACTTTGCTTTTTCTGAACTCTGATGCTGAATCCTGATGTTTTGTTGACTGAACTGATGTCCTATTGACGAAGACTACCACAGCTTCCTGAACCATTTTGAGGACAGGCATGAGATGAGGTTACTGATTGTTATGTCTATTTGCTTTTGTTTCTAGGTACCAACCTCTATTTCGATAGAGCCATAGTTAGATGTTTTTCCAAATTTGTGAGACTACATTGTTTTGCATGAAGTCCAAACATGCTATTCTAATCTGATGTTAGTTAGGGTCCTCACTGATTAAGTTTGCTATATGTAATAACTGTTAATGACTTTTCTTTGCTGAATCTAAATGTACGCTCTTTCGTTTGCGCAGCTATTCATACTATAAATTTGTACTGTGATCTTAGAATGTGTGGTAGCTCAAGCTTTGGTTAGATTCCGATGCTTTTACCGCTTTGGTCAGCCAGTATTGTTCCTGTATGTTTATCATTTGATTTTGAGATTAAGGTGGTCATTACAACCTCAGCAGTCTTTTTGCAAGACCGCCGAGGGACCGCTGTGCTGAAGACCGCCAGTGCAGGCGGTTTTCCGCTCAGTGAATTATGACTGCTGGCAGCCCTCTGTCCTTTTCCAGATGGAGAGCCGCCAGCAGCCATACTGGCGGTCGGTGGGGAAGTGGAGGTTGCTCTACCTCCACCGCCCCGTTAACAGAACACCGCCCACCGAATCACGTTCCGTGATTCGCCCTGGCGATGTTCTGTTGACGGGGTGCTGGCGGCAGTGCAGCCCCCATGGATCCCGTCCCCTCCCGGAGGATCAAGGGACCAGGTAAGTTAGGGGAGAGGGGGTGGGGGGTGTTGTGTGTTGTGTGCGTGAATGGAGGTGTGTGTGTGAGTATGTAGAGGGGGTGTGTTGTGTGCGTGAATGGAGGTGTGTGTGTGAGTATGTAGAGGGGGTGTGTGAGTGCGTGTATGCATGCGGGGTGTGTTGTGTTTGGAAATGTGTGCGTGTCTGTCTGTATGTCTGAATGGATGTGTGCGTGTATATCTGTATGTGGGTGTGCGTGTATGACTGTGTGTGTGGCTGTTGGCATGTTTGGTGATATGTGTGCAGGTATATGTGTTGGTGGTGTATGCATGCGTGTACGGTGTGTGTCTGGGTTGTGATGTTGGGGATAGGGGTGGGGAGGGGGGTCCTGCCACCTTTGGGGGGTGGCAGGGGAGTGGGGGGAGGAAGCGGGGGGAGGGGATGGGGGAGACCCCTATCAGTGCCAGGGAAGGAATTCACTGGCACTGATAGTGCTTACCGCCATGGATTTCATGGCGGTTCCCAAACCCATGAAATCCATGGCAGTCAGCTGGGTCGTGATACCGCCGGCGGTCTTGTGACAGCTGCCGGGCTAGAGACCCAAGTCTCCAGCCCAGCGGTCGCCTCCGCCCTGGCAGTCGGATCGGAGAAGTGGCGGGTGACCATGGCGGTAACCGCCATGGTCATAATTCCAATTTTTTTACCGCCAGCATGTTGGTAGTAAGACCGCCACTTCTCCGCCAACCGCCAGGGTCGTAATGAGGGCCTAAGTTCCATGACTTTAGCATTGTTAATATAGGGACATAAACATTCTAAGGTTTACATAAAGTTGTGGTTATTCATGGCCAAGGAATCATGGTGTGTAGAAATTACTAATTTCTATTGATTATTTATGTCATTGATTGTTATTGCTTTTGATTCGTATTGGTAGGGGTTATATGGTGGGAAGAAATCGAAGCTCAGTCAAAAGGTCCATCAGCCTATACGCGTCTCCCTTGTAAGTTTACTTAATACGGTCTGACGCAATAACACCTCTCCAGTAGCCTTCTCCTTACTGCATTGAAATTTTAATCCCCATCCTCCTTCCCTTGTCCCGTCTACCATCTTGCCCTCAGTCGTGCTCTGCACCCATATACACTCTCTTCTTTACCATGCGTACCCCTTCTCTGCTCCAATTCTTCTCCTGCTTATTCACCTGCACTCTTGTAAAATTCTCTCTTGGAAAGGGCTCCTTTGCTTTGTAGTTCATTTTATGCTTTGTAAATCACATAACGTTGATACATGT